>NW_020175468.1:8154996-8199269 GCF_003031525.2 Neophocaena asiaeorientalis asiaeorientalis | reverse complement strand
TTTTTTTGCGGTACGCGGGCCTCTCACTGTTGTGGCCTCTCCCGTTGCGGAGCACAGGCTCCAGACGTGCAGGCTCGGTGGCCATGGCTCACAGGCCCAGCCGCTTCACGGCATGTGGGATCTTCCCGGACCGGGGCACGAACGCGTGTCCCCTGCATTGGCAGGCGGACTCCCAACCACTGCGCCACCAGGGAAGCCCGAGACTTTATTTTTAATGATTTCCCCAACAGTATCTAATTTGCTTACTATGCCTCCTGTTCACCGTGTCTCTCTCCCTTAGAAGGTTAAGTACCACGTGGGCAAGAATCCATTTCTGGTTTTATTTGCTGTTACTGAAAATTATATATGTAGCTTCCCTTTTATTTTTCTTGGATAGAGTTTGTATAGAGTTATAAATTTATTTAGTTTATTTTTGGCTGCGTTTGGTCTTCATTGCCGCACGCGGGCTTTCTCTAGTTGCGGTGAGCGGGGGCTACCCTTTGTTGCAGTGCATGGGCTTCTCATTGCAGTGGCTTCTCTTGTTGTGGAGCACGGGCTATAGGCGCGCAGGCTTCAGTATTTGTGGCACGCGGGCTTCAGTAGTTGTGGCACGCGGGCTTCAGTAGTTGTGGCTTGTGGGCTGTAGAGCGCAGGCTCAGTGGCCATGGCTCACGGGCCCAGCCGCTCCGCGGCCTGTGGGACCTTCCCAGACCGGGGCACGAACCCGCGTCCCCTGCATCGGCAGGCGGACTCTCAACCACTGCGCCACCAGGGAAGCCCCGCTTTGTGTCTTTTGAACAGTACAGCTGGGACCTGGAGTTTTCAGGAATGAGCAATATGGATTCTCTCTGTCCCACTCGAGTGTAATTGTTCGGGTTTGTCTGTCCTAGTCAAGGACTGTCCTTGCAAACAACCTGACAGTGCCTTCCAGGAGCTGGGACCATTGACAGGACCATCTCAGAAATCAAGGGCTTGTAGCTCCCTGGCATCCTGGGATCTCCTGGGTCCAGTTGAAGTCCTACTGGGCCCTGTCTTTAGGCTCTGGAAGCTACTACAAGAAAGTTCCTGCATCAGATTTACCAGCTTCTGCTTCTCCAAGGCAGCCCCTGTTCTACTGAGTGGAGACGCAGGGGTGAACACAGGGAAATTCTGGATGGGGAGAGGGCTCCTCACCCTTCCCCAATGTCAGGCCCGTCTTGTTCAGCCCCAGTGCCCTCTGCCCTTGTCTGCTTCTGGATCGGCTGCAGAGGCTTTATTGGTCCCTTCCAGGGAGCCCTTTCTTCACCTATGGCTTATCTCTATGGCTGAGAGAATTCCAGCCCTCTTGGGGTTTTAAGATTGGGACCAAGACTCATAGCAGAAAGTCAACTAGCTCAAAAAAATGTTTGGAGACAGAGGGTTCTGCCCACCCTGTGAACGATGAAGTGGTCCCCTGAGCCCAACGCTGCTTTGAATTGTATGGCGTATAAAATTATTTTGTTATTGTTAAATTCTTTTCAAACACGGAGAGAATATTGAGCAATACATCTGCCGATCACAGGTAATAAATGTATTATTTTGCCAAAAGTGTCTCCGCTCTTTTTAATGGAAATACAATGTTACAGCCTTGGTGAGTACTTGGTTCAGAGTAAGGAGTTGTCCCGGTTGAGGAGGGAAAACTGTACAGAAGAAAACACCAATAGAAGGTGCTCTCCAGTCGAGAGAATGGAAGTGTTAGCACCCTATTTCCCAAGCCCTAAGGAAATCATGGGTCAAAGATTATCAATCAGGGTTAAAAGCGTTAGGTGGTGGTTGTGGGTACGGTGTCACAGTGACACCACAACTGTGACATTCTAGTCATGAGGCTGAGAGAGAACCATGCAATGGCAGAATTTGACTGTCCTCACCCCAGTCCAGGGGTCGTGGCTAGCCTCACTGCTGCAGGATCCCTAAGGAGTTCCAGATCTCCTGATGTAAAGCAGACGAAGCCTGCCACTGCCTTTGATGTATCCACCCTGAACTGCCCCACCCACCTGGCAGGGAGACACAGCTAGAGGGGTTAGTGTTTTTCCAGTGTCATCAAAAGGCAAGTGTGACAGGTTGAAACAGACCTAAGAGTCATGACCACATGTAGTGTGTGGTCCTGGAGCAGATACTGGTTTGAACAATTCAACTCTGGAGGATAATTTTGGGTCAACTGGAGGAATTTTGATAGGAGGAATATGAGATATTCATGTTCAGGAAGGGAAAGGTGGAGACCATTGGTTCAAAAAAAAAAAAAAACCACATATAATTTAATTCGACAACCTAGAAGAAATGGACAAGTTTCTAGAAACATACAGCCCACCAAAACTGAATCAGAATGAAATAGATAATTTGAACAAACCTATCACTCTAGAAGTGGAATAGACTGTGCACTTTTTTTTTTTTTGCTGTACGCGGGCCTCTCACTGTTGCGGCCTCTCCCGTTGCGGAGCACAGACTCCAGACACGCAGGCCCAGCGACCATGGCTCACGGGCCCAGCCGCTCCGCGGCATGTGGGATCCTCCCGGACCGGGGCACGAACCCGTGTCCCCTGCATCGGCAGGCGGACTCTCAACCACTGCGTCACCAGGGAAGCCCTAGACTGTGTAATTTAAAAACTTCCTACAAACAAAAAGTCCAGGACAGGATGCCTTCGCCGGGGAATTCTACCAAACATACAAAGAAGAACTTATATCCATCCTTCTCAAACTCTTCCAAAAGATTGAAGAGGAGGAAACACTCCCGAAGTTGTTCTCACAGTCGTCCTTTGTTTGGTCTACACGATAGTAATAATAACAAATATACTCTTACAAGTGATCAGGTGGAAAACTCATTTAACTTCTTACTGCACCTTAAGCTGTAGGTACTATTGTTCCTTCCATTTACAAAAGAGTAAATTGAGGCTCAAAGAGATGAAGAGTCTGGCCTCGGGTCACACAGTCTGGGATTTGAAACCAGGCAGGCTGGCTGAAAAACCCTTGATATTTTTTTTTAGCACTTTAAATTTTGTACTAATTTTAGACTTAGCAGAAAATTTGCAGCTATATTACAAAGTTTCTCTGTCCCCCTCACCCTGTCTCTCCTAAGGTTAACATCTTGACAGTTTAGAGTCCTGAGCTGTTGTTTTTTTGTAGGATATCACTCCTTTGAGGTTTAGCTGATGTTTTCTCATGATTGGAATTAAGTGAATTGGATTCTGGATTTTTCTGGCACGACTATCCTAGTGGGATGCAGTGTCCTTCTCAGCGCATGGTATCGGAGGGTTTATGACACTGACATGGCTTATTGCTCTCACTGCTGACGTTAACCTTCATTGCTTGGTTAAAGTGGTACCTGCTGGGTTTCTCCACTGTAAAGCTTTTATTCTTTCCTTTGTAGTTAATAAATACCTTGGGGTGGGGGGGTGTGGATCCCTTAAGGCTATGCAAATCAGGTTTCTTCTGAAATTTTCACCCAGTAATTTTATCATTCATTGGTGGATCTCGTCTGCAAGAATTATCAGCACGGGGTTTGCCTAACGGTGATCTTGTTATTTTCTAATTCTCTTTCTTGTCTAATTGAGATTTTACTGTAAGGAAGGGCTGTTCCTCCCCACTCCATTTATTTATTTATTCAATTATTTCTTTATGTCAGTATGGAGTTACTGATATATATTTTGCCCCCTGGGTTAAATCCAATACTGTTGCTATTTATTTTGTGACTCAGATGGTCCCTGATATGGTCTTTTGATTTTCTTCAGACGGGTTTCTGGGTTCTTTCAACTCCCTCCCCAACCCCACTCCAACATCATGGGTTTTTTTGGTTTTTTTTTTTTTTTAAAGGGATGACATTTATTCCTTTTCCAAATGTTGCAGTAAAACCAGGTAGAAAAGAATGGTTTTAGCAGTTAGAAAAAAAAATGTACAAATCTGGGGTTTGGCCATTAAAAGTTGTCTACAACAATGGGAGGGGGGAAAAAAAAGACAAGAAGTTGTTTCACATTACATACCTCCCCCCCACACCCCAGAGCTTAATACTTGCTCACCAAGTCAAAAAAGAGACACAGCTGATTCACAAGCTGGAGGTTTGAACTTGAGTTAAGACATTTACAAAAACCTAGACAGGGGCAGTGTCCTCCCCAGCTCAGGTGCCACTAGACACAGCACAAGAGACTACAAACTCAACAGGGGAAAGCTGGACACTCAGGGTGTGGGAGTAGGCACCACCACATCTGGCTCAGGGATTTGGGGAGTAAACAAAGCCTATATGGAAAAGAATTGGGGAAGAAAACCAGCAACTGCCTTCTGCACAGGTGGGGACAGGGAAGGAGGTAGGGACAGGGGCAGGAGCATTTCACATCACTAACCTAACTTGGGAAACTGCAAGGGGCCATCTTCAACTGGCCTTAACAGGAAGACCAGATGGATGATGGGAGAATCCACAGGAGGGAGAGGAGGAGAGGGAACGTGGCTAGCGGACAACAGACCCTTCCTTTCTGGGCACAGGAAGGCAGCCAGGGCACCAGGTCCAGGCAGTGACCACAAGGACAGCACAGTTTTTGCAGCTTAGGGATCACCCATCTGCCCCCACCCAGATACTCACTCTGCTCACTCTCTGGTGTAGGGCCACTCTCTGGCCAGAGGGAGCGGATGGCTGTGCGCCTGGGGCCCTGCCTCTTCCGAGTCTCCTCCCTTGGAGGCAGCACCAGCTTCGGCCCCTTTGGCCTGGGGCTCCTGTCTCTCAGGGGTGGTGGCAGCCTTCCCTCCCTGGGCAGTGCCTTCCTCGCTGCAGGCACCGACCTCTCCCTGCTCCGGCTCTTCCTCTGTGGGTGACGAGGCAGGCGGATCACCCCATCCTCCTTCCGATTTCTCTTGAAGGACAGGCCACTCAATTTGAAAGCCTTTTTAAAAAAATTTTTATTTTATTTATTTATATTTGGCTGCGCTGGATGGATCCTCGCTGCTGCGCGCCGGCTTTCTCTAGTTGCGGTGAGAGGGGATTCCTCTTCATTGCAGTGCGCGGGCTTCCCACTGCGGTGGCGTCTCTTGTTGCGGAGCACAGGCTCTAGGCACGCAGGCTTCAATAGTTGTGGCTCACGGGCTCTAGAGCGCAGGCTCAGTAGTTGTGGCGCATGGGCTTAGCTGTTCCACAGCATGTGGGATCTTCCTGGACCAGGGCTCGAACCCGTGTCCCTTGCATTGGCGGGTGGATTCTTAACCACTGAGCCATCAGGGAAGCCCCACAATCCCCTTTTGATGATACCGGCAAAACACTGTCCTCAGTGGGTGTGTCCCATGCTGATACTGCAGGTGGGTGGGGCAGTTCAGGGTAGTTACATCAAAGGCAGCAGCAGGCCTCATCTGCTTTACATCAGGAGACTGGAACTCCTTAGGGATCCTGCAGCAGTGAGGCTAGCCACGACCCCTGGACTGGGGTGAGGACAGCCAGATCCTGCCATTGCATGGTCCTCTCTCACCCTCATCATGACTAGAATGTCACAAACGTGCTGTCACTGTGACACCGTACCCACATCCACCACCTGCCTAATGCTTTTGACCCTGATTGATAATCTTTGACTCCATGATTTCCTTAGGGCTTGGGAAACGGGGTGCTAACACTTCCATGCTCTCAAATGGAGAACGCCTTCTATGGTGTTTTCTTCTGTACAATTTTCCCTCCTCACCTGGGACAGCTCCTTACTCTGAACCAAGTATTCACCAAGGCTGTAACATTGTATTTCTATTAAAAAGACGTGAGACACTTTTGACAAAATGATACATTTATTACCTATGATCGGCAGATATATTGCTCATTTATTCTCTCCATGTTTAAAAAGAATTTCAAAATAACAAAATTATTATATACCCCATACAATTCAGGGTAGGGTTGGGCTCAGGGGACCGCTTCATTGTTCCCAGGGTGGGCAGAACCCTCTGTCTCCAAACATTTTTTGCGCTAGTTTGACTTTCTGCTGTGAGTCCTGGTCCCAGTCTTGCTTGAAACCCCATGAGGTTAAGTTCACCACCCAAGGGGGGCTGGAATTTTCCCAGCCATAGGGATGAGCTTCTCGTTCAGAGGTGAAAGAGGGCCTCCTGGAAGGAATGAATATAGCCTCTGCAGCAGAAACAGGAGGAGACAAGGGCAGAGGGCACTGGGGCTGAACCAGAGGGCCTCTGGGGGATCGTGGAGCTCTCAGGATCCAGCATTTCCCTGTGCTCAACCGTGGGTTTCCATTCAGTAGAACAGGGTCTGCCTTAGAAAGCAGCAGAAACTTTCTTCTAGTAGTTTCCGAAACCTGAAGACAGGTCCCAGCAGGAACTTCAAATGGACCCAGGAGATCCCAGGATGCCAGGGAGCTACATGCCCTTGATTACTGAGATGGCCCAACCAATGGGCCCAGCTCCTGGAAGGCACGGTCAGGTAGTTTTGCAAGGACAGCCCACGACTAGGACAGACAGACCCGCACAATCACACTGGAGTTGGTAAAAAGGACTCCATATTGCTCGCTCCCGAACTCCAGGTTCGACACCCATTGTTCAAAAGACACAAAGCGAACGCCCTTCTTGAGGTTGGAGAACACATGGCTGCCCTACAGACAGAAAAAGGTAAGCCTCGTTGTGACATAGCCTTCCCCTCAAAAGCTGAGTTGGGGGCCTTCTGACAGGTGTATTTTCCATAGATGGCTGCGACAATGTCTCCAGTTCCACATGTACTTCTAGAATCAATGCCACTCCTCACCCAGGAGTGGAGTCTAATTTCCATCCCCTTGAATCTATCTGGGTGGGTTTCCTTGTAACCCAGAGTGTGGTGGAAGTGGTGCTGAGTGACTTTTGCCAAGTGATTTCTGAGGCTGGGTCAGAAAGGCAATGCAGCTTCTGCTGGTTTCTCCTGAAGCCTCATGGTGGAGGCTCTTGCTTGAGCCACCAAGAAGCAGTCTGACTGCCCTGAAACCGCCATGCTATGAGGAAGCCCAAACTAGACCAAGCAGAGAGATCCCAAGGCCAAGCTCTGAGACTAAACCAAGAGTTGCTTGGCCAGCTACCAGCTGCCGTATACACACTCACGCCCTACCCTGCCCTTCAGCTCCAGCCAGTGTCTGAAATGCAGCCACATGAGAGACCAGAGCCAGAAACTCCCAGCAGAGCCCTGCTCATAGAACCCATGAGAGGTGAGAAAATGACTGCTGTCAATACTAAGCCACTTAATTCAGGGGCAGTTTGTTACGCAGCAGTAGATCAGCATAGGCCGTACCATCCTTTCCCCTCACCCCTTTCCCCACAGAGACTGACCTCAAAGGGGACTCTCCTCCACCGCCGGATGGGAAAAGGATTCGAAGAGAAATGATGCAGGACAGCCTGGTTGACGTCTAGAATTTGCACAATTAGCTGATATATACGTATACGGTTAGTGCCTCTTTGTTCCATCCAGCTGTGGAAGAAGGGAAACCTTAAAGGCTGGACCTGCCACCCATTCTCTTTGGGGGGCTGCCTCCCCCACCTGAATGGCCTTCCCAAGTATACAAACCCAAAATGGTGCTGTGGTCCCCAGAACTAGCACCATTGGTGTCACTTGGGAGCTTGGCCCCTCTGCATACCCAATGAGTCCATCTGTGCTAAATGTGCTCCCCAGCTGGTCTGCAGGCACATTCAGGAGTAATGACCTAGAGCCGTGCTCTTCAAGGTACCTCCTCCCATATTATTTCTCATTCTATATTTCACTGGTAGCAAAAGATGTCATTCCCAATGTGTACAGTGGTGATGTTTTAAGATACAGTTTTCTTATCAGTCGTTTAAAAGGATCCAGGGGAATCTATCTACGGTGACAGAATTCTGGACGGTGGTACCCTTGTGTTGGAAGTGATGGAGAACGGGGCATGAGGGACGCTGAGGGTGGGGATTGCTGGCAACATCCTGTTCTTGGTGTAAGTGAAAGTGTTCAATTGGTCATAATTCATTGAATTTCACACCCAAGATATGTGCATTTTTGATATTAGAAATTAAAAATTTAAAAACAAGAGTAATTGGTTATATAAATACACAGAGAAGTAACTTTCTTTACAGAGACTTCACATCACTCCACTTCTTAGACTTAGATGTCCATTCTACTTCTCCCAGATTTTGTCCTTATATAATAATATTATGTTTTTTGGACTTATCTTTCATGCTGTTCTGTGCCAACCATACACACACACAAAGAATATAATTAGACAGTTAAAATTTTCTTGTGACCATAAAGCTCTAGGTGTCAACATCTTTTCTTTTAGATTATTACCTGCTAGTGGTTCCAGTTATAGCTACAGATTGGAATCATCTTCATTCTTGAAAAGATATCGTGTAGAAAAATTTTTTGGCCTGTCCAAAGCTGTGGTCTTTGCCCTCTGCTACTGGGATGTAATCTCTGGACCCTTGGAATGTTATGTCTGACAGGAATAACCTTGTTTGCCTACAGACTTGGGTCATAGTGGACAGCCTGCCAATGCGATTTGGTGGGAGCTGGCCACATCCATATAGATAGTCTATAATGGGGGCTAGCCGCTCCAGGAAGACAATGTGACTTAGGATGAATCACGCAGTACCGGTTGGCCTGGAGGCTGAGATGATACACAGGATAAAGCCCCTATAAACTCAGGTGAGCTTCCCTGGTTGGCAATACTCCATGCATACTGTCACCCATGGAGGCCAGCAGAGTCAGGTGTCCTGACTCCACAGGGAGAGAGAGGGCAATGGAAGTCTGGTGCTGGATACTTCCCCTGGATGCTGCCCTGTGATCTTCCCCTTGGCTAATTTTAGTCTGTATCTTTTCCCTGTAATAAGAGTTTTCATTCAGTTCTATGTATTTCTAGTCAATTACTGAGTCTGAGGGTGGTTTTGGAATTGTGCCCTCTAACCTTGCAGTTGGCTCTAAACTTCTCAAAGATATTGATGCCTGACTCCCTCACCCCAGACACTCCAATTTAATGAATATGATGTGTGACCCAGGCATCAAGAGTTTTCAGTGTTCCTGGGTGATGTATGGCAAAATTGGGAATCACAGATTATTACAATGAAAAGCTACACCATTGCTCTAAGCAACACAAATGTGCTTCAATAATTTATAAATGATTAAGTGAAAAACAGAAGTTTACTGTAAATATATCTCCTAATGAGGTGGGTTTTCGGGGTGGGTTGTGCGGGGGGGGTTTAGGATGTCTTGATTGAAACTGAATGTAGTAAGGCTGAAATTTCAAAATGGTCACTTTGCCTGTCTCCCCAGAGGTCTTTACATCTGTGGACCATACATCTTAGTGAGGGGCTTTTTTTTTTTTTCTGTAAAACTGGAGGGATGAGAGATAGGAATTGGGAAGGCATAACCAACGATGCTCCCACCATAGATGTGATCTATAGCTGATGAATTTGAAAACAGGGAACATAAAAGTGTAGAGAATTTGTAATTTGCCTCCCTTAAAATGATCCGGGTCATGTATCCCTTGGAAAGTCTTCATGGACCTCAGTTTCAAGACCATCATACAATGCACAAGAGTCAGACAAGTATGAGCCTCCTGCCAGGTCCTGCCAAGCCCTAGCTGTGCCACCAGGGGAAGTCACCTCTCTTTCTGAACTTCTCAATTTGAGGTCTTAAAATACACTTTCCCACAGGATCAAGGATCACGAAGGGTGCTGAAACAGCTCAAACTTCAGAGCACTGGCTTCGTGCTTGCCGTCAGTCAGCGCTCAGCGGAAGGGCGGTTTTTATCATCACACTCACCAGGCAGAGACACAAATCTCAATCTTCCCACTGTCCAGGAGTTCTGGCCAGAAACCCTCCTCCTCCAGGTCCAACACTTCCTTCTTTTGAAACCACCTAAGAAAGAGGAAGGTCAAGAGAACAGGCCAAGTACTCACCCCCACAGCCCTGGCCCTTGGGGAATGGGGAGGGACATTTACCTGTAACCAGATAGGTAGTAGGCAGGTAGGAAGTGGACATCACAAGGAGTTGCAGGCATGCCCTTACATTTTCCCTCCTTTGTCCAGCTGTCCCCACCGCTCAGCATAGGCTGTTTCTGGGAGCCATCTATTAAGTAAAAAAATTTTGTGCCCAAGTTCTTCCTCCACCTGTCAGCTCAGGTATAAGTCCCAGGGGTTTCCCCTGTGGTCCATCGCCGCCCCACCCTCCAAACCCTAGAGGTCGGTCGCAGGCCTCCGCACCCTCGCACCGGGTCACAGGAGGACCCCTTTCCTGGGCTCCCCACCTAGGCCCCTGGGGTTCCGGAGAAGGTTGCGTCCTATGGGTCTGCGCTCGCAGAAGCGGCCCAGGACGCAGGGCCTGGGGTCGTCGGCGGCGGGCAGGCAGGTGCGGAGGACGGGTGACAGGGCGCCGTGGTCTCGGGCCAGGATGCTCAGCCACAGGGCCTGGCAGTCCACCAGGTCGCGCCAGCGCCGGCACACCCGGCGGCAGCGCCCGAGCAGCACGTGAGGGGGCACGTGGCTCAGCACCATCTCGAGCAGCTCCGTGGGCAGCTGGCCCAGACCCAGCGGCTCCTCGGGCTCCTGCTCTAGCAAGGGGGTCCCGACAGGCTGGCCCCTGGAGGAGGTCTTCTCGCCAGGCTCCCCTGCGACTGCGGGACAACCAGGGCCAAGATGTCAGAGACCTGCAGCCTCCGTCAGCCCCGCCCCTGCCAGCCACACCCCAAGACTGTCAGCCCCCAAACCCCGTCAGCCGCCTCCCCATCTTCACCACCCCCAGTCTTGTCCTCAAGTCCCCAGATTCCCAACCTATCCTTGCCGGGCTCCCATCCCCTCCCCTTTCCACCATGCGCCCCAAACACAGCCCTGGACAGCCAACCGGCTCTGGGGCCGCGCGGAGCCCTGAGTCCTACCCTGCATCTCAGCCAGCGCTCCTCCTGGGTGGGCCATCACCTTGCTTCAAGTGCCCTTATCTCTTCCTCCCCCCTTTTAATTCACCCGCCCCTCCCTTCTTAATAGCCGGCACCACCCTGCGGCCCCATCCTCCCTCTAACTGCCAGTCTCTGAGAACCACTCCCTTCTCACTGACCTGCACCCTCCTCCCTCTGCTTCGCGGCGATTTACAGGCCAGCACCTCCCGTCCCGCCTCCAGTAATCTCCAGACACCCTCTCCTTTGGGCTGTATTCAAATCCCGAGGAAACTACCAAACAGAATCCGCAGAAGAGGGAGGGAGTAGAAACGCCGGGATGCAGAGTCTCTCGCTCTTCGCCCGCCCCCGTGGCCCCTTGGAGTGTCCCTAACGAGGCTGTAAGGCCCTTGGTGCTGAACAACTGCGCTATTCAGTCCGGCCTCCGGACGAGAGGCCTCATATTGTTGCCGAAATATCGGCTTACCTGGGTACCGAGGTCGAACAGAAATACGGAGACAGGGATTTTAGAGGAAGAGAGGGATAGCTTTATTTTTCGGCCAGGCAGAAGGGAAGACACAGCAGGCTAGCGCCTCAAGAACTGTGGGAATCCTTGGGAATCGGAGAAGATTTTATATGTGGGGCTCGAAGTCCGGGGTATATGATAAGGATCAAAGTAGTGAAGGTCTTGCATTCTTCCTTTCCTTTGCATTATTTCAAAATAGTCAGAGCTGGCATCAGGCCGTGCGATAATTGGGGTCCGGCAGCCTGGTAATTGCGTCCGTTTGCCTCCCGTTTATCAGCTGCTGACCTTGTCTCTGAAATGCAAAAACTCTTAAGAGGTGATTTGTTACAAGGGGCATATAGGATATAAGTGCCGCGACATAATAAGGTTAGGGAGTGAGGGGCGCGGGATGTAACTCACACAGCGTTAGGGGTGATAGGTGCCGAATGTAAATTACATAGTGTCAGGGAGTGAGGTTCGCTTTGTAAAGTACAAATCTAGTTACTACAAATTAGTGACCGTTGAAGTAAAATAAGGAGTGATTAACTCTTCCCGGCCAGGTTGTGTTTCTTCTCTAGCCTGTTCGCTGTTCCCTTTATTTTCCTTGTTCTCAGGGGAGGGAAAACTTCATTTCTATTTTTGCTGCAACAATATTCCTTAGTTCCTGTCAAAATTCCTATCACATTTAAGGATCCAGCATCACTAACTCAGAGATCATTGCACAGGAGAAAGCAGGCTCCAGCAGGAGCTAAATGCATTTCTATCTGACTCCCTAAATGAGTGCTGTAACCAGTAATAACCCCAGCCAAACTTCATGGAGCCTCTTACTACAGTCAGGGTAGCAACCCCCTGAGATAGGTATGGCTATGTCCCCACCTCCCAGGTGAGAAAACTGAGGCCAAGTGACCTGCCCAAGATCACACAGCTAGTAGGTGACAGAGCTGGGATTCGAACCTAACCAGGCTGCATCTAGAATCCTTGCTTTTAACCTGTATACCAACTCTACCCAATAAAAATAAAATGTGTGCTACACATATAATTTTTCAGTATCAGCAAGTAAAACCAGATATGGTTTCTTGCCCCCATGGAACTTACCTTCAAGGGGGAGAGACATGGTAAACAGGAGACAGAATAAGCACGTTATATACTGTTGGGGAAATCATTCAAAATAAAATCTGCCAACCCCCAACATCCTCTTCACAACTGTAGAAAAGATTCAGAGTTTTATTATGGAATAAACATTAAATCAGACTGTAATTCACATGGGCCATGATGAGCAGTGGACGTGACATGGAAATTGCGTAGTGTGTAGTGTAGCTGATCAGTGCTCTGGGAAACAGAGCAGGCAAGGGGAAAAGGACCATAAGCAATCCGGGTGGGGAGATCCTGAATTCTGAGAGATGGATTGACTATTACATGGGCCAAATTTCTTTTCATTACATACACTGTCAATAAAATTATTACTGTTGAGGTTTTCCAGCATATCCCAAAGTGGAATAGCGTAAGGAGCTCCAGCAGTTAACTGCTGACCAATCTGGTTTCATCTCTCCTCCCACCCACTTGCTCCTCCAGGCAATTTGAAGCAAATCTTGGAAACCACACCCTGCTGCCCATAGCAGTCCTTTTTTTTTTTGGCCATGCTGCAGAATGTAAATTGGTGCAGCCAATATGGAAAACATTATGAAGTTTCCTCAAAAACTAAAAATAGGGTTGCCATATGATCCTGCAATCCCACTCCTGGGCATATATCCAGAGAAAACTATAGTTCCAAAAGATACATACACCCCAATGTTCATTGCAGCACTATTTACAATAGCCAAGACATGGAACCAACCTAAATGTCCGTCCACAGATGGACAGATAAAGGATAAAAGATGTGGTACGTATATACAATGGAATACTACTCAACCATAAAAAAGAATGAAATAATGCCGTTTACAGCAACATGGATGGACCTAGAGATTATCATACTAAGTGAAGTAAGTCAGAAAGAGAAAGATAAATACCATGTGACATCAGTTATATATGGAATCTAAAATATGACACAAATGAACTTATCTATGAAGTAGAAACAGACTCACAGGTATAGAGAACAGACTTGTGGTTGCCAAGGGGGAGGGGGTTGGGGGAGGGAAGGATTGGGAGTTTGGGATTAGCAAATGCAAACTATTTTATCTGGAATGGGTAAACAACACAGTCCTACTGTATAGCCCAGAGAACTGTACTTAGTGTCCTGTGATAAGCCATATGGCTAAACAAACAAAAAAACCCCAAGAAGAAACAAGTAACAATCACAATAAATCCGTGTTAGTGAGATCGTGGTGTGATGAAATAAAATGTATATTTTGAGGCAGGACAAGAGAAATTAAAAATAAAATTCTCTCCGTGTGCTTTTTTGGGCCTCCTCTGTCCCTCCCTAATGCAACGTGTGCCTGCATTATGCAATCACCCAGAGCTCCTCAAAGATGGCAGTGCCTGCTCAGTTGTAAAGATCATTTTTTCCCCTTTCTTCTGAAGCTTCACAATGTACCTTCCTGACGAACAGAATTCTTTCCCAGCTCTGTGGGGGTCATGGTGACTTGCTATTCATTTTGTATATTCTTACCTGGACTAGGTATCCTTGGTGAACTTGATGTAAAATATGTCATTTTGTTGTACAATCCTTTGTCGAGAAAATGTATGACTGTACCTTCGACTTCTAACAGGCAGAATAGTTCTCAGAGCTTTCTGAGAATCTGCTTCCAGCATTATAACCCTGTTTGGCTTGAAGAAAATTCCCTTTTTTTTTTCTTTTTTAACTTGAGAGTTTATTGAATTTTCATCGACATTTTCTCAGCATAGTCTGCAGGATATCGGAGACACCCACCAAAGGACACCGGGAGCCTCCCACCCTGAAACTTTGAGCCCCACCAGCTTCTTGGTGTTCCTCAGGTACTTCTCCAAGTTCTCCTGATATCCGGACATCATTGCTTAAATGCTGTCCTGAATTTTACTCCTGAAATTTATCTCTTTTTCTTGGGACTTGGAGTCCTGAAGGGGTTCAGGTACATTTCCTAGGCAAGGACCTAGGGGGAAATCTGGAGCGAATTGGGTTGTCTTGTCCTTTTTTAAAATTTGGCTTAAATTGGGAAGATTATGTGTATATGGTCTGAACAAACTGTCTGCTAGTGACATGAGAGACTGAGCCTGCACAGCTCTGAAGGAAAAGGGACAACTGCTCCTTCTGGCCACGAGGTGGTCTGAGGTGACTGAGAACCTAGGGGAAGCGTCTGAGGATCAATCCTCGTGACGTGTAGCAGTCCCACAGAGGATCCCACTACAATCATTAAGTAAATTCTGCTTGTCATCGGGGCATAATAAAGGCTGATCATGTAGTGCCCCAAGAACCCCTGGCAGTTTTAGACCACTGGAGGGAGAAACTGAGACACGTAAGAGAATCGAACCAACCCAAGGATAGAACTCCCCTGGTGAACTAGACTCAGAAGCAGCACGCCCGCCTTCAGAAAGTTGTCCAGATCATATCTGAATTAGGCTGCCAAATTAATAATGGGAAACCATGCCTCAAAGGCCAAACAGCTCCTGGATGGGCAGCCACTCGCGGGAACTCTGCCTGGTTTCATGTACAATTGGAACAAAGCCAATGCTCGAAAGCACTTATCTTAACTCTTAAATGGCCAGGGGGAGCTCTTTTCACATTTTAGAGAAAGTCAGCTTGAAAAAACACCTTTTCAAAGTTCTGACCCCAAGAGAATAAAAGTATTCCTAGGAGGGACTTCCCTGTTGGTCCAGTGGTTAAGACTCCACGCTCCCACTGCTTGGGGGCATAGGTTCAAAGATCCCGCATGCTGTGAGGTGGAGCCAGTTTTAAAAAAAAAGTATTCCTAGGAGAAAGCTTGAAGTTATAACGTCTATTACATCCTTGAAATGTAAACACAGCCCACATCATCTGAGAATACAGCCTTAGCTCAGTTAGTAGAACATAAAACTGAAAGGAAGGAAAAGAAGGGAAAGAGGCTTTTTAAGTTCAAGCAGGAAAATTATGAGGTCTCTGTGTCTGTCTGGATGTATCTGTGTCTGTGTGTATGTTGTAAATATGCTATGTCCCTACCTCCAGACGATGTTATCAAAATTAATTTGTAAAAGAGCTCTGTTTAACGGACTTAAAAGCAAGTGCTGGGCTTCCCTGGTGGCGCAGTGGTTGGGAGTCCGCCTGCTGATGCAGGGGACGCAGGTTCGTGCCCCGGTCCGGGAAGATCCCACATGCCGCGGAGCGGCTGGGCCCGTGAGCCATGGCCCCTGAGCCTGCACGTCCGGAGCCTGTGCTCCGCGGCGGGAGAGGCCGCAGCGGTGACAGGCCCGCGTACTGCAAAACAAAAAAAAACAAAAACAAGCAAAAAAAAAGCAAGTGCTTACAAATCAAATATTTCTAAATGTTACCAAAAACTAACCCAAATTTTTAAAGGATCACGTGATCTAGAATTAATCTTTAATGACCAAAAACAAGTTTAAACTGATGGTTTAACTAATATAGACATGTCTTTAGAGTCCTCAACATTTATGAAGTATAATACTTTTATTGTACCTAGGGTTACTGAAAGTCAATAAGCTCGTGTTATTTATGTTATAAAATTTGTCAACAAGATAATTAATGGTATGATGTTATTTTCACAAGTAATAAAATAGAGGTAAATGGGATAAAAGCTTTTGGGTGATGCTTTAAGAATAATATGTTTTATTGTATGTCTAGCTGCAAACAGTTTCTCCAGATTTTTGGCAGCTTGAAACTTTAGAGTTCTGCTAACTCAAATTAAATGTTGGAAATTCATTGAATGTCTAGATCATTTAATAAGATAAAATACTAAAACATTAATTGCTAAAGAGGCCTCTGTTTACCTACTCTTGACCTCTTATTACAGAGAGACTAAATATGTATGAAACTATTAATAGATATATTTTGTGCTTTATTGAAAGATTGTACTATGAAATGGCATATATTTCTAGAAATTAATTTTTAAAAGGGAATACTGAGAAGAGAGTTTTATGCATGATCAAGACTAAGTTTAGATTGAATTTAATGAAATAAATGAATTTTAATATTAAAGGTAAAATGATGTAAAACTAGAATTTGGTTTTTTCTCTGTTGAGAGGACAAAGTTTTCTTGAAATATGGATCTGCTTTTGATAAGAGATTGTAGAGTTTCTTTACCAGTGACTTCCTGCACTTGTCTTTGAGATCTTTTATCGTCATTTTGGTATATGTATCAGTATTGCCTCACTGTGACTTCTGATTCTATTTGACCAAATTTAAAACATTTTGATGTCTTTGACAAACTTTCTCAAATCAAATTCTAAATGAAGTTCTTTTGACCTCCAGCTAACTCTAGGATGCTTCAGAGGGCCCCTGAACATCCCAAAGAGAGGTATTAAACTAGTTAGGTATATTTGGTATATTAAATGACCCGGGAAACAATGCCAAATGAGTAATAATAAATCTTAAGTTACATTGTAAAGGTAAATATTATTAATATAAATGTTCTAGAAGTTATTAAAATTTGAAGTGTCCTGGTATGATGTCAGTCATCATTTTAGCTGTTATCTTAAAAAGTTGTATGTCACAGCAAATTTGTTTTTCAGTCTTTTGCATATATAGACAATTATTTTCTTACACTGATGCTTTTACAAAAATGCTAGTAGTTGATTTGCTTTTTTTTTTTTTTTTTTATGGTTTTTGCTTAAATTATTTATTTATTTATTTATTTGGCCATGCAGTGCGGTGCGGCTTTCAGGATCTTCCCTGACCAGGAATCAAACCCGGGCCCCCACAGTGAAAGCGCCAAGTCCTAACCACTGGACTGCCAGGAAATTCCCAGATGACTTGCTTTTATGCTTCAAAACTAAATTAGACTCAGTAGCAAAGGGACTTCTACCTTGTGTGATGATTATTTCAGAAAAGGCTCTCTTCTGGAGGGCTCCTGTAGAGTAAGCTACAGCCATGTGCAACAACATGGTTGGACTTTAGAAGGCTATGGATAAGGGAAATACACCAGACGAAAAGGAGCAAATGCCTTTTCTCAGTCTGTGGCTTGTTATAGACGGAGTCTTGTTATACTCTCTGTGTGTACATTATACTTCAATAAAAAGGTAAAACAAATATACAAACAAAAAATGAGATTGGGGCTTCCCTGGTGGCGCAGTGGTTGAGAGTCCGCCTGCCGATGCAGGGGACGCGGGTTCGTGCCCCGGTCCGGGAAGATCCCACATGCCGCGGAGCGGCTGGGCCCGTGAGCCATGGCCGCTGAGCCTGCGCGTCCGGAGCCTGTGCTCCGCAAGGGGAGAGGCCACAACAGTGAGAGGCCCGCGTATGGCAAAAAACTAAAAATAATTAAAAAAACAACAACAACAACAACAAAAAAAAAAAACTCGCGGGTTCGTGCCCCGGTCCGGGAAGATCCCACATGCCGCGGAGCGGCTGGGCCCGTGAGCCATGGCCGCTGAGCCTGCGCGTCCGGAGCCTGTGCTCCGCAAGGGGAGAGGCCACAACAGTGAGAGGCCCGCGTATGGCAAAAAACTAAAAATAATTAAAAAAACAACAACAACAACAAAAAAAAAAAACAAAACAAAAAAAATGAGATTGGCCCCAAGCTGGTAATTGTTGAATCTGGGTGATGAGGACATGAGGTTTGATTATGCCATTTTCTCTCCTTGTGTGTGTGTGTGTGTTAAAGTTCAAGGTTAAAAAAAATTAAATCCCATATATGATGCAGCAATTCCACTTCTGAGTATATACCCAAGAGAACTGAAAGCAAGGCCTTGAAGAGATAGTTGTACACTCATGTTCATAGAATTATTCACAACGGCCAAAAGGCAGAAGTAACCCACGTGTCCCTCGACAGATGACTGGATAAACAGAATGTAGTGTTTACGCACAGTGGAATATTATTCAGCCTTAAAAAGGAAAGAAATTCCGATACATGCTGCAACATGGACCTTGAGGACATTACTCTAAGAGAAATAAGCCAGGCACAAAGAGACAAAAACCATATGATTCCACTTATATAAGGTTCTTAGAGTAGGGAAACGCATAGAGGCCAAGTAGAATGGTGGTTGCTGGGGGTTGCAGGGGGGAGACTGATTAATGGGTCCAGAGTTTCAATTGTACAAGTTGAAAAGAGTTCTGGAGATGGGTTACACAACAATGTGAAGGTACTTAACATTATTAAACTCAAAGATGGTTAAGATGGTGAAATTTGACTATTCAAGAATATTTTTTATTAAAAAATTTTTAAAATTTGATTTACAAAATCTTAAGGTGGCTCAGAATAAATCCAACAAAAGATACGCAATACTTCATGAAAAAATTTTAAAACTGTTATTGAAGAGCATTAAAGAAGAGTTAAGTATTGACACACAAGAGGACAAGATCTCCAGGTAACAATATGGACTAATCCAAAAGCACATCCTCAGGGCAAACATGAAGCTGTGGGCTGGTGAGTACAATATATCATTTCCATAAAACTTAAAAACATTTAAAATATGCTATATAATAATTGTGGGCCAGGTACTTCCTTGGTGGCACAGTGGTTAGGAATCCACCTCCCAATGCAGGGGACGTGGGTTCGAGCCCTGGTCCAGGAAGATCCCACATGCGGCGGAGCAACTAAGCCCATGCGCCACAACTACTGAGCCTGCGCTCTAGAGCCCGTGCTTGACAACAAGAGAAGCCACCGCAATGAGAAGCCCGTGCACCGCAACGAAGAGTAACCCCCTCTCGCCTCAACTAGAGAAAGCCCGCGTGCAGCAACGAAGACCCAACGCAGCCAAAAATAAATAATTAATTTTTTAAAAAGATTAAAAAAAAATAATTGTAGGCCAAACATATGGAGAAAAAGGAGAACGTAACCCAAAGCATGTGCCTTCCCAGGACGGTGGCTGGGGGTAGAGAGTGGCATTAGAGGGAGGGGGCAGATATGGAGTGTTTGGTTTGTCCCAGCTAAGGTTTGAGACCTGGCAGTCTCAGCTTCAGAACTGATGCCAACGGTTCCTCTAGGCTCCATGCCAAGTTCAGGGACTGCTGGTGGAGAAGGACCTGGGGCTCAGGGCACCTGCCTCCACCTGCCCCCCGAGAGCCAGCTCCTGGCTGAGACTGGTTCCCTCCCATCACTGCCCTGATCAGATGCCCCGCACAGCAGGTTAGAGGCGGACTCAGGAGTCTCCTCCTTGTGGACCGGGGTTCAGCTGTGTGACTTTGGGCAGGCTGCTGCCCTCCCCAAGCTTTTTTTCTCATTTTGTAAACTGGGATGGTAACAAGGCCTACCTTCCTAATTTTGGGAATTCCCTGGTGGTCCAGGGATTAGGACTCAGTGCTTTCACTGCCGAGCGCCCAGGTTCAATTCCTGTTTGGGGAACTACGATTCCACAAACCGCGCAGCACAGCCAAAAAAAAAAAGAAAAAAGAAGAAAACACTTCCCAGTTTTATTTTCTTACATGGTAAGTATTAAAAGATATAACCCACACATACCAAAGCTCTTTGGGGTCCTCAAAATTTTTTAAGAGGGTAATGTTTATAAACTGTTGCTGTAATTCAAATTTACCAGGTCCTTCTGCCATGGGGGGCGGGGGCGAGTGTTGGAAGGGCCAACCACAGGACAGTTAGCAGATTTCTGGCTTTGCCATGAGAAGAAATTAACAGCTGTTTTCCAACCCCACTGTAGTCGTCGCAAGACTCTCAAACATCGTCTATACACTCAACAAAGTTTCTAAATTACTATAATTTTGGACCTGTCCCTAGATCTTGAAGTTTAATGCACTGATAAAGAAGTACATATATTACTGTATTACATATCGAAAAAAAATCGTGTATCTGTAATTCAATGGCATCCGTTTCCTTTGTATCCTGTGTTTTTTTTTTTTTTCTTTTTAATACGTGTTAAAACATGATTTGGAGAAGGGCTTCACCAGCCTGCCACAGGTGACTTTAGCCAAAACAACGTTCGTAACCACGCAGCTCCTGGAAGACCACCAGAAAAACTAGAACTAAGGGGAAGTTAAAATTGCTGAGGGTGAGCAGGGTCTTGAGGGTATTTGAGTATGGCCAAGAGGGTTGCTTTTTATTACATTTTAAGCTGTAATGGAGACTCCAGAAGGTGGGGGAAAAAAGTCCAAACAGTGCAAAAGCCCACCTTGAACCACCCCTACACCCTCAGTGTCAGTCTATGGAATCAGTGTTCCCAATCAGCAGACACTGCTATACCTGACTTGACAAAGCCAAATTGTGGAGTCATTTTATCTGCAGACAGGAAGATGAAACAACTAAAACCTGGACCCTCTGACTTTTCCTGCTGCTCTGGGAAAATACGCAAGGGTATTTTGCAGCAAGCCACTCACAACCTTCAGACAGCTCACAAAGGTTTACAGAGAAAATTCTCACTTGCTCCCACCTAGACCCCAGGGCAATTTCTGGAACTCATGCAGTAATAATAATAAAAATAACAGCTGATTCTTATCCAGCCCTTACTCTGGGCCAGTCCCTGTTCTCAGCGTGAAATTTCATGTGTCAACTGGTTTAATCCTCACAGTAGCCCATAGTGTCCATACTGTTATCACCCTCATTTCACAGGTGAAGAAACCGAGGCCCAGCGGGGTCGAGTAACCGGCCTCGAGCGCAAGACTTAGAAGCAGCACAGTCATTCGGTGGACTTTGATTTTCTGTTTTCAGCATGCCCGGGGGCCTGAGGAGGAACCGGCGTGGACTAAGCTTGCAGAGTGAGGAAGGCGGAAGGAACTGCCAAGAATACAAAGCCGGCGCCGCGAGAAGGGATGGGAGAATCTCCCCACACCCACCTCGGTCGCAGGCGCAGGTGCCAGCACACCTGGGTACCTCAGGATCCGGCAGGGCCAGAGCTGGGGACCGGTGTCAGTGCCCTGGGGGCTCCGTAGCTGCGGGATGGGGCTCCTGGGGGACGAGCATAGACCTCCTGTCCGGGTGCTTACCTGGAGGCCGGCTTGGAGGTGGCGGCAGCAGCTTATCAAATTTACCTAGGTCCCCCTTCCCCCGCCCAGCCCGGGGAGGCGGGGCGGGAGGAAGGTGGGCGCGTGGGCATGGGCCGCCCAAGACCAGTCGGACCTGTGGAACCCGGGGCGCCAGCTGTCTGAGGAGGCCGTCACCTGGAGAAGGCAGGCTCTTCCGGGGCTGGGATAGCTGTGGGCGGCGGGATGTCTCAGCGCCTACAAACTCATAAAATACCGCTGTCCCACTGGTGCCCCGAGACGCGCATGCTGGGAGTTGGAGCCCCAGCGGGTGAGCCAGGGACCTGGGGGGGACCTCCAGCCCCAGCTCCCGGCCCCCAGATTGACGGTCCCGGCCTGGCTCTGCCCCGGCAGGCAGGCAGGCTGGTCCTCGATGGGCTGGAGACCGAACTGGAGCGGGAAGGGAAGGGATGGGGAGGAGGAGGGTGGGTATACAGGTGCAGGGTCAGGGGAGACAGGTGGAGATGGAGAGGAATTGGGGTCACTAAAGGCAGAATGGGATGCTGGGTAAGGGGCAAGGAGGACGGGGCTGCTCCAGGTGGGACGGAATTCTTGGGCGGTCTGGGGATGGAGTGGGGGGATTGAGGTTACTATGATGGAAATGGAAGGTTGGAGGATGGAGTAGAGGGTGATGAGGTCTCTGAGGGCAGGGTGGAATGCTGGGGATGGGGTTGCCAAAGGCAACTTCCTACACTGAGACCCCCCAGCCCCACTCCCAAGCCTCTTGCATTGAGAGTGAGCGGTGGATAAGAGCAAGGGCTCTGGAGCCAGGACCCCTGGGTTCCAATCCCCGCTCCATCACACCTGAGCCATGCAACTGAGTCACTCCATTGCTCAGCTCCGTCATCTGTGATATGGGACTGATGATCACAGTGGCCACCACACAGCGGAATGTCGTCAGGCTCCCATGAGTTAATCTATGTAAAGTACTTAGCAGCCAGCGAGGCTCAGAGGGCATTTGCCTCTTTGTAGCGATGACTGTTTTTTTTTGTTTTTTCTCCAGCATCTGGATAACCGTCCCTGTGAAGACCTCCCTGCCGTGCTCCCTCCCTCCGTGTGATTTTGCCTGATCCCCCTTCTTTCCCCATCCTCCCCAGCCGCTCCTGCTGTTCTGAAGGGATCTCATACACTTTAGACCCTTCCCCTTCCCCTTTCTGCTTCCCACCTTCCCTCTACCGTGTGCTCCCCTCGTCCCTGCTGGTCCTGCTGCTGTCTGCTCCTCTTTTTCTCCCTGGGAGTCCAGGGGTCCCCAAAGGCTCCCAGTGCTGCCCCTGAGCAAGTCCACCTGTCCTACCCAGGTAAGTGTCTGTGACCTCTCCCTGGGCATTTCCCAGTAAGGCTCAGGAATCCCACACTGATTTCTAGGCTGGTGGTTCTTTCTGAGACTCATGTGTCCACCACTGTTAAATGGAGATTATAAGCAGCGGCGCATCTGGCTGTGTAGGAAATGACTCTGGAGCCCAGCCTATAGTAAGCGCTCTCCTAAGGGGGCTGCTGTCGTCCTCACTCATTGTGGTGTTCGCACAAAGCTCCCTCCTGGTCCTTGATCTTTGGGTGGAGGTGCAAGGAGGTAGTAGGACCTTGGACTCAGGGCACCTTCAGCCCCTTTATGGATGGGGGCATTCTCTGGCGGAAGCTCTACATACACCAACCAAATCACACTGCAGGGGCTGCTGCCCAGGGTCCAGTATGGTGAGAGGGGCCCTGGGCCCAGGTGTTGGGGGGGGAATGGGAAGAGGAGTGGGATGTGGGCTAGAAGCTGCTATTGGCAGGTGGCTCAGGTGGGCTGGTACCCCTTCTGCTTATCTGCAAGCCTATTGTATAAGACCCTAGGATGAAAATGGAAGGCTGGGGGCCTGGGGTGAGGTGGACAGAAGGGGCATAGGGCAGACCCATTCAATCCCCACACCAGCTGAAGATGGATGGGGATGAAGGAGACATCCTGGGGCGCCCCCCACCCCACTCCCCAGACGACTGTGGCCTTTTCCTTTCCCCTCAGTTTACCGCTGCGGCAGTACTCAGGGCTGGAGCCGTCGGTTCCTCTTCAGGGCCCTGAAGAATGGGCCCCACTGGAGCCCCTGTCTGTCTGTGTTTGGGGACATAGGGACTGACAATCCTAGGGCCCTACCCGGACTGTGCAGCGACACCCAGCAGGCAGGTGTGACGCTGTTCTTCACGTGGGTGAGGCATCGGCCAGGGTGCGCCTGGAGGCTTGGGGTCGGGGAGGGGGAGCTTGGGTGGGAGGCCACGCCAGGACTGCGGAGGGGACCTGGGTCGGGGCTAGCGTGGCTCTGCAGGATGGGGGATGAGACTGGCCACAGAGACGGTGCTGTGGTCAACCAGGCTGCCCAGGTTAAAATCAGTCTTGATGCTTTGAGCTATGTGCGTTGGTTTTCTCCTCTGTATTATTGTTATAAGGGCTAAGACTAGGTTAGAATTCATAGGGCTCTTGTGATGACTAAATAAGGCGATATTGCCTGTCCTCTTGTAAGTGCTACATAAGTGTTTGTTGTCATGATCATTTCTGTTGTGATTTGAGAGGACGGGAACCAGATGGGAGATGGAGATTGGGGCCGATATAGTTCAAAGCCATAGTAGACTCTGGAATCAGGCTCCCAGGGTTCGATTCCTGGATCCTCACTAACCAGCTCTGTGACCTTAAACGAGCACTTAACCCCTCTGGGCCTCAGTTTCCCCATCTGAAACGGGGATGATAATAACATCCACCTCAGAGGGTGTTTTGAAGATTCAGGTGATCGAGCATGTAAAGCATCTGAAAATGTGCCTGGTACAAAACCAGTACCTGACTAGACTACCTCAGTCTTTTTTTTTTAATTCACCCTTATATATTTTTTTATTTGTTTATTTTGGCCCCTCCGAGGGGCACGTGGGATCTTAGTTCCCTGACCAGGTATCGAACTTGTGCCCCCTGCCGTGGAAGCACCGAGTCTTAAACCACTGGATCACCAGGGAAGTTCCCAGACTATGTCAGTCTTAACGTTGTTATTACTCTGAGAAGGGGTGAGATGGCGGCTGGTGTGCTCAGAGCACAGGAGACCGGCAAGGTCCTGCAGGGGCCCTCAGGGACCAGAGGCGCAGGAAATGGTTCCAAGCGCACATGCGGGTGGGTGTGAGGTAGGGATCGGAGAACCAGGACGCCTCACAGTGGGGGCGACCAGGACTTGCACAGCCCGCACATGACCAACCAGGTCTCTCAAATCTGGAGAAAGCAGAGCCAGGTCTGGGTCCTCATTCTCTCCTCCACCCCCCAGGAGACTTTACCTACAACGTGGATCAGGACAACACTCACGTCAGGGACAAGTTCATGAATCTCATTGAACCTGTGGCCGCCAGCCTACCATACGTGACGTGTCCTGGGAATCACGAAGACCACTAGTGAGGCCTGAGGGCTTCGGGGTGGGCAAGGGCCTGGCCAAGGAAAACAGTCCTTCCTAGTGTCTCACCTTAGTCTCTCGTACTGCAGCAGCTCATTTGTGGAAGTGAGAGGGAAGGAGATGAGGGCTGGGCTGGGAGCCAGGCCCGGCCTGACAGTGGGAGGTGGGGGTGGGCGGGGGCACCCAGACCCTCCCCCCACCGTTTTACTTCCAGCAACTTCTCCAACTACAAAGCTTGCTTCATCATGCCAGGGGACAGTGAAGGCCTGTGGTACAGGTAACCTGGGGGAAGCTGGGGGACTGACCTCCCTCCCCTGAAGGATGGGAGATGCAGGAGAGACCCCATATTTGACCCCTGCCCTTTGACCCTTCCAGCTGGGATCTGGGCCCGGTACACATCGTTTCCTTCTCCACCGAGGTATATTTCTTTCTCCATTATGGCGCCACCTGGTAGAGAGACAGTTTTGCTGGCTGGAGAGCGACCTCCAGGTAACCTGTGGATGTCCCCCTTGGACCTGCCTCGCCTCCCCCTCCTGCAACCCCTGCCCCTCACACTGCACCCTTCTCTGCAGAAAGCCAATAAGAACCCAGCAGCCCCGCGTGGATCATTACCATGGGTCACCGGCCCACGTACTGTTCCAGTGCTGATTGGGATGACTGCACCTGGCGTGAAAGCAAGGTGAGGACCCCCTCCCTGGGGAAAAGGTGCTGAAATCCAGGTAGGGGGGTTGGTCCGAGTCACCCCTCACCTCCTTGCTCATCCGGCCCAGGTTCGCAGAGGCCTCCTCGGCAAGTTCTATGAGTTGGAGGATCTTTTCTATAAATACGGTGAGTGACCCCAGGGGACTCCCCAGACCCAGGCCCCACCCCCCATCTCTCCTGGATTCAGGGACCTGACCCCCCTCTTGCTTTGTATCAGGGGCGGACCTGCAGCTGTGGGCTCACGAACGCTCCTATGAACACCCGTGGCCAATTTACAACTACCATGTGAGGCCTGGGGTGGGCTGAGACCCATGTGGCTGGTGTCAGTGGACCGCCCCCTCAAGGTCAGAACCGCGGGGCCTGGCTGGGTATGACAGGCCCCTCCCCTTTGTCCCTTCTCCAGGTATTTAATGGCAGCCGAGAGATGCCCTACACCCACCCTCGAGTCTCCGTCCACATCATCACCGGATCTGCCGCGAGCTTGGTGGGAGGAGGGGGAGGTGCTGCTTTGGCTTCTGATCTATTGAGGGCTGCACTCGTACCAGCCTGGGTGCCTCATCTCTTAGGTGGTTAGATGCACCTAGTATCAATAGCATGCCCATTGCACAGATGTGGAAACAGAGGCTCAGACAGTAAAATACTCCTTCCGAATCACAGGATCAATAAGTGGCGGGGGCAGGGGGTGCTTGCCCAGGTCTACTGGATGGATCCAGGGCAGAGGGCTTATCATTATCATTGTAACTGGACTCCAGACTTTATTCACATTGCACCAGCTTTCCCAGCAATGACCTTTTTCTGTTTCAGGATCCCACACTGTATTTAGTTATTGTGCCTCCTTAGTCTCCTCCAAACTGTGACGGTTCCTCCCTCTTCCCTTGTCTTTCATTCAGGCCAGTTGTTTTTTTCAGAATGCACCTGGATCTGGGTTTGTCTGATGTTTTCTCCTGCCAAGATTCGGGTTATGCATTTGGGGCAACACAGTCACAAATGATGGTCTATCCTTCTCAGCGGGCCATACCGGGGGGTCCCTGTCCTCACTGTGTCTCATTCCTGGAGGGATTTCTCTGAATCACCTGTTTAAGGAAGTGTCTGCTGGGTTCTTGCTCTGTAAAGTTGTTGTATTTCCCTTTTTAGTTGATAAACATCTTGGGGGAGATGCTTTTAGACCCTGCAAATGTCCTGTTTCTCCTCCAACTTTCACCTGCTAATTTTTGAACCCATCAGTGGGTCTTGTCTGTTACAGTGATTACTGGGGTGTTCTACTGGGGATCTTGTATTTCCCTCATTCCTCCTCAATTTATTAGTTAGCATCCTCCCATGAGGAAGAGTTGTCCCTTCTGCCCCATTTATTTGGTTAGTTAGCTATGGGTTTATACTAGTATGGACTCATGGGTAATTATCTTCTCCCGTGGGCTCTAATCCAATACGCCTGCTGTTTATGCTGCTGCCTAGATTGCTCTAACTTTGGCCACTGAGAACTCTTCAGATCAGGCCCTGTGTCCTTTCGATGTGTCCCTGTCGTTTTGTGGGGTCTCTCTTACTTTTTGGCACTACAGGGTGCTCCAGGATCATCTTCTGTCCCCCTACCCCCACCCGCCGAGCCTTGGAATCAGTCACTTCCACAAGAAGCAAGGGCTTTTTTTTTTTTTTTTTTTTGCGGTACGCGGGCCTCTCACTGTTGTGGCCTCTCCCGTTGCGGAGCACAGGCTCCGGACGCGCAGACCCAGCGGCCATGGCTCACGGGCCCAGCCGCTCCGCGGCACGCGGGACCCTCCCAGACCAGGGCACGAACCCGCGCCCCCTGCATCAGCAGGTGGACTCTCAACCACTGCGCCACCAGGGAAGCCCCCTCTCCCTTCCTTTAATCAGAAACATTTCCCCACTCTTTCTTCATTCTTCATGACTTTGAAAAATTTGAAGAGCATAGCAAAGTTGTTTTATAGACTATCCCTCAGTTCGGATTTGTCTGATGTTTGCTGGTGATTAGGTTGAAGTTACACATTTTTGGTGAGAATAGACAAAAGCGATATTGTGTTCTTTTCAGTGCACCCTATGAGGAGGTGCATGGTATCCCTTTAGCTCCTTTAAGTCTCAGTTTACACATCTTCTCCACCATAGTCACAGTTTTCCCCTTTAAAATCAACAAGGGTCTCCTGGAGATACTTTGAGACTCCACAAATATCCTGATATTCCTCAAATTTTCGCTGCTACTTTGACCATCCATTGATGGTTCTGGCTTCAATCAGTTACTATGATGATGGCTGCAAAATGGTGACTTTTTTTGTTTTTGAGGCTGATGCTCCCTCATCCTTTCTGCTCACATTACCTGGGTTTCTACTGCAAGGATAAGCACTTCCTCTCCCCCAGGCAATGACAATTTCAATAGCTTTCTTGGAGGGTCTGCTGTGCAGCGACGGTTGAGAGCCACCAATTTCTTCTATTCTGTGAATTGCATTTTCCCCTTAACCATACGTCTTGGCCATTTTTCTATACAGCCCCACTTGGTGATGGCTACCCTATAATTTATTTAACTGACCCCCATTGATGGCCGTTTGGCTGGCTTCCAGCTCAGGGATTTTCGAGAAAATGCTGCAGTGGACAGTCTTGTACAGCCATGCACTGTTCTAGAAGTCAGAGAACCAGGAAGCCTGGTTGGGTCAAAACACTCAGCTGTGAGCAATTATCAAGGTCAAGTCTTAACTGGCTTTGTCTTCCTTGGGGGTGGCAGGGTCCCGGCCTGGCAGGTCTTTTCTGCTCCCCAGTGGGTACTCCACCTGCGCCAGCCCTGGGTCTAAATGATTCTCTCCGGCAGGGTTGTGAGGAGCGGCTGACCCCCTTAACCCTCTTCCCGCGGCCCTGGAGCGCCGTGCTCATCAAAGAGTACGGGTACACACGGCTACACAACCTCAATGAGACCCGTGTCCATATCCAGCAGGTGTCTGATGACCAGGTCAGTGAGCAGTGGCCCAATCACCTGCCTGAGTAACCAGGCCTAGCATGCTCTGGAGCCAAGTGGTTTCAAAAGTGGACGTGAGAGCTGGAAATCCTGGGTTCAAATCCTGCCTCTGCTATTTACCAGCTGGATGACCTCAAGCAACTTTGAGCCACAGTTTTCCCATCTGAAAAATGGGGATATTAATAGCTTCTACCTCACAGGGTTGAATGGGGGTTGAATGACTTATTGTATATAAAGTGCTTAGAACAGTTTCTAAAACACAGTCGATTCTATAGGTATTTATCAACATGAAGCAGGGGAAGAAAAAGGTAGGTTGTGGGAGACAGGTAGAGGGAAAGTAATATGATGTGTGTGTGGTAGGGATGGCTTAAGGTTAGACAGACCCAAATAATCATGGCTCACCTTTCTTTATTTCTGCCATTGTAGTTTTATAAAGGTGCTAATAACTGATTGATTGAACACCTGTTGTGTTCCAGACTCTGAACTGGATGCCTTATATTTAGTCCCTTTAATCACCAAAACAATACCATGTGACAAATTTTCTTTTCATTTTACAGCTCAGAAAGGGGAGGTAATTTTCCCAGGGTCACACAGCCAGAGGGTGCAGAACTAAGATCTGACCCCAAAGACCATATTCTTTTTATGATAAATAACTACTATTTACTGTGTAGCCCATACACCACAGACAGGCTCTTGTGTATGTTATCTATTCAGTTCTCCCCATTTTATGGAATATGGAAGTGAGGCTCAGAGTAGGGGCATGTGCTGAAGGCCACATAGGGAGTGGCTTTGCTGGGATATAAAGTGAGTTTTGTCTGACTCCAGGGTTTGTGTTCTAATAATAATAGCCCACACTTACCCAGTCCTTGCCTTGTGCCAGGTTCCCTTTTCAGCCTTTTCCAAATATCTCACTTAATTCTCATAATAGCTATGATGTAGGTACTATTACTAGCATCCTCACTTTCCAGTTGAAGAAAACTGACACCGAGAGAGGTCTAATAGCTCACCCAAGGTCACACAGCCTATCAGAGGCAGAGCTGGGATTTGAACTCAGGCCACTTGGCCGCAGAATCTGGGCTTTCAGCCTTCATTACCTCCTTTTTTTTTTTTTTTTTTTTTTTTTGTCCCTTGCATGATGGGAAGATTGTGGACGATGTCTGGGTGATGAGACCTCTGCTTGGCCAGATGATGTACCTCTGGGGATGGAGACAGCTCTCATCAGGAACCCTGGGCCTTGTTACCTAGGCTGGAGTACCCAGGCCCGGGAGGGTGTCAGGGAGGTCCTCGACTCCTCTACCTTCCTAGGTCCCATGTGGGGTGGATGCAGCCCTGAGGGAGCTGGAGCAGCTCTCCCCTCCCCGAGAGGTGGGGGTCCCAACCTGCTGTGTTGGGAGAGCAGCTGTACATGCAAAGTGAAGCAAGACAGGTCTTGGGTGGTACAACCCTGCCCTCCTGCATAGCACTGACTGGGCAGAGTGTCCACAGGGCCTCAGGAGTAAAGAGGCTTATGGCTGTGTCTCTGTGGACTCTGAACTTCTACTGGGGATGCCCCACTGGGCCGACTCCTCTCCTGACCACGGAGCAAGGGCCATCAGCAGCCCCAAGTCAGCAGGGTGAGTATGGCTGTCATGACACCATTGCCCAGCAGGTGGCGATGGTGACCTTCTCCTCCAGGCCGGCCCTTAGTGCCAATCAGAGGCCTGCCTCCAACGGCCCAAGGAGCGGTAACCAGTGTCCTTCATGACTCAGTTTCCCAGCCTGGCACTGACTTATCCTGGAAGGCGGGAAGTGTTAACACTCCTAACTTCCAACTGGGGCAGCTGACAAGCTTAGGAGCTCACGGAGCTGCCATTTTCCTCCCTTTTTAAATTTCCCCCCCTCCCTGTGTTTCCCTTCTTCCTTTCCTGTATTCAATCGGTATTTATTGAGCACCTGTCACGTGCCAGGACCTGTTCTCCGTGCTGTGAACAACACAGAGATGTCTGCCCTCATGGAGCCGACATTCTATCCAGGGTGTCGGACAGCAAACACAATAAGTAAGTAAAACATATAATGGTAAATAGTGAAAATGCACAGAAAAAGCGGGAAGGGGGATAGAGAGTAGTGGGGGGCAGTGGCAGTTTCCACGAGGGTGGTCAGGGAGACCTCACTGAGAGGGTGATGTTTAGATCTGAAGGAATCTGAAGGGGGAGCCATGTGAGCAGAGCAGTTCAGGCAGAGGAACAGCTAATGCACAGGCCCTGAGACAGAAGCACGCCCATCCTGTCAGAGGGCAGAGGCAGTGAGAGGAAGAGTGGGGATGAGGGCAGGGAGGCGACTGGGGCAGAACGTGTGGAGCCTTGTGGGTCACAGGGAGGACTCTGTCCTTTATCCTGAGTGACATGGAACCAGGGGAGGGCTCTGAGCTGGGGATGGACAGGATCTGACTCCAGAAGTCCTAGGCAAAGGCTGGGCTCTGGCCCCAGGGCTGAGGGCTCCCCTGAGAGAAGCCTGTGAGCCCCTAGCTCTGGCTGATGGCACATGTATTCCTCCATTGTGCCATGCAGTTTCAGCCTCCTCACATCTTATTCCCCCCCAGGCTCCACTAGGCCCAAGGCTCCTTGCAGTTTCTTTCTTTCTTTCTTTCTTTCTTTATTTACTTGGTTGTGCCAGGTCTTAGTTGCAGCAGTTGGTTTCCTTACTTGCAGCAGGCAGTTTCCTTAGTTGCGGCTCACCGGCTTCTTAGTTGTGGCACATGGGCTCCTTAGTTGTGGCTCGAGAGCTCCTTAGTTGCAGTTCACTGGCTCCTTAGTTGTGGCATGTGAACGCTTATCTGCGGCATGTGGGATCTAGTTCCCTGACCAGGGATTGAACCTGGGCCTCCTGCATTGGGAGTGTGGAGTCTTAACCACTGGACCACAAATTCGTAAATGCTCTTTACCTGTAAAGGACAGGAAGCTTTGCTTGCCATCTATATATTGCCACTGATCTTTTTCCATGATGTATTGAAATTTATCATTTTTTTAAATGTATTTATTTTATTTATTTATTTTTGACTGTGTTGGGTCTTCGTTGCTGTGCGCGGGCTTTTCTCTAGTTGCGGCGAGCAGGGGCTCCTCTTCGTTGCGTTCCGCGGGCTTCACACTGCAATGGCTTTTCTTGTTGCAGAGCACGGGCTCTAGGCGCCCGGGCTTTAGGAGTTGTGGCTCATAGGCTCTGGAGTGCAGGCTCAGCAGTTGTGGCGCACAGGCTTAGCTGCTCTCCGGACCAGGGCTCGAACCCGTGTCCCCTGCATTGGCATGTGGACTCCCAACCACTGCGCCACCAGGGAAGCCCAAAATTTATCATTTTTATGAGGCCAAATCCTCCTCACTCTCCTCACCTTTTCCATCTATTGGGGGTCACCTCCTCACCAACCCCTCCAGGAAGCCTGCTATAGGAGGTTCTTTGGGCCTGATTTCCTCTCCCAGGGCCCTGAAGTAGAAGGGCCTGATTGCCCATCCTGAGGAAACCCTTGGAGCAGATCTACCACTGGGCTTGTTCCAGGGCTCTGATCTCTGACTGAGATCCCCAACTAAGTTACAGGAGGGCTTCCCCAAACATGGGTTCTAGAGCCTGATGCCCTGCACTGTGTACAGGGATTAAAGAGGCAAAGACTAGATATATGTATATGTGTAAGTGAATCACTTTGCTGTACACCTGAAACTAACACAGCACTGTAAATCAACTATAGTCCAATATAAAATTAAAAAGAGAGAGACAAAGGCTGTACCCAGCCATCCTCCCATCACTGGGACTTGGATAAAGTGCCATCGTCTCAGCTACTAGACTTGCTTGTGTTTTTTTGTGTGTGTGTGGGGGTGAGGTAGGGTTGCAGAATCTTAGTTCCCCGCCCAGGGACCAGGGATTGAACCTGTGTCCCCTGAAGTGGAAGGGCAGAGTCCTAACCTCTGGACCACCAGGGAAGTCCCAAGACTTGTTTTTTTTTTAAAAACGGAGACTCAGTAAGGCAGAAAGACTTCAAAAGAGCACAAGAACAAGAATGTTTAATGCTGGCAAGGGTAGTTTAAAGGGCATATTCTCTCCGAACACTGGCGGGTGTGTGAATTGGATCCCTGCAGCACAACTTGGCAATGTGTGTCCCAGGCCGTGGGGAGGCAGCAGAGGGAAGTTAGCGAGAGCCTTACTTGGGCATCAAAGCTAGGGATGAGCCCAGTGTGTGGTTTCGAGTTACTTGTCTAAGCCTCAGTTTCCCCCTCTGTGAAGCAGGGATAATCACAGCCCCTGCTGATTAAATTATGCAACTTAGCGCCGTGTATAGTGCACAGAAATGTCTGAAGCATGGGAACTGTTACTATTATTAAATCTTAAAGATGTACGTTTCCTTTGACCCAGCAGTTCCATCTGTGGTAATCTTTTCAAAGGAAATAATTAAAGACGTGCACAAATATTTAACTGCTTGGATTTTTGGGGTGGGATAAATTATTTATAATAGCAAAATATTTATCACAGTTTACATGTTCAACAAGAAAGAGTGGTTCAGACAAATTAGCATTCATTGATAGAATGGCATCTTATGCAGCCATTAAAACAAATGTTCTTGAAGAATATTTAATGACCTGGAAAGTTACTGGTGATATTTATAGTCTTGTTTTAGAAAGATACAAAATTCTTTATAAATGTGTTTCCAATTCTGTTTTAAAAGGTAGGTAGGGGGCTTCCCTGGTGGCGCAGTGCTTAAGAATCCACCTGCCAATGCAGGGGACACAGGTTCGAGCACTGGTCCAGGAAGATACCACATGCCGCGGAGCAGCTAGGTCCAGGCGCCACAACTGCTGAGCCTGTGCTCTAGAGCCTGCAAGCCACAACTACTGAAGCCCACGCGCCTAGAGTCCGTGCTCTGCAACGACAGAAGCCACGGCAATGAGAAGCCCGCGCACCGCAACGAAGAGTAGCCCCTGCTCGCCGCAACTAGAGAAAGCCTGAGCGCAGCAATGAAGACACAACACAGCCAAAATTAAAAATAAATTTATTTTAAAAATAAATAAAAGGTAAATGCACAGAAAAAAAGACATTATGCAATCACTCATTCATTGCTTCTGCAGATACTAATTAAATGCCTACTATGTGCTAGACACTGGGCTGGGGCAAGGGAGATGCACTAAATATTTAAAAGTACCTCTGCAGAGGTGGATTTACAACTCATCCAACCATCCATTCAACAAATGGGCAAGTACAGTGAACAAAACAGACAAAAATCAATGCTCTCATGGTGCTGACACGACAGCAGCGGAGAGAGCCAAAAAACAGTAACTATGATTATCTAATCATCTAGTATGTTAGAAGATGATTTGAGCAACAGAAAATAAGAAAAAGCAGACAAGGTAAGGGGTTTAGTAGCATGTGAGAGGGATGTTTGCTGCATTAGTCAGCGTGGGCAGGAACAGTCCCACTGATAAGATGACATTTGAGTAAAACCCTGAAGAACAGAAGGGAGGTAGCCATGACGATACCTGGGGGAAGAGTCTATTCCAGACAGAAGGAAAAGGCAATGCAATGACCTTGAAGTGGGAGAGCACCTGATTTTTTTTTTTTTTTTTTGGAAGAGCAAACTGGCTGGAGCTCAATGAGTGCAATCACAGAAAAAGATGTCCGAGTTTAGATTACAGGGTTTTTTTTTCAAAAAAATTTTTTACAAATAAATACTAAAAACACACAAAAAAACCTTATAAAAAGATTAAATCAAACTGTGCCTTGATTCCGGGCCAAGTTCCCGGGCTCAGACAGACTGACAGACGTCGTCCAAAACTCACTATTTACTTCCTGTGATCCCGAACCAGCTCGTTCGTTCGCCCCTCTAAACCTCAGTTTTATCTGTAAAATGGGTATTAACATACAATACGGCTGTTGTGAGTATTCAGCGAGAAATTTCACTTGTCGGGGTGTCTGACACATAGTAAATGCTTACGAACTGTTTCTGGCCATTATTACCGTTACTGCCTTCCACCCCCTAACTCCTTTTGAGGGAAGGTGGGAAGTTCTGTTACCAGAGGATAGCCATTTTCCCCTTTAAGAATCCAAGTGGGCTGGGAGCCAGCCTCTCCGCACCCTTTCCAAATTTTCCAATCCCTGCTTGGCATTTTCTGCCCGAAGGTCTCCGATTGGACTATCAGCACCAATCAGAGGCTGGAGCGGCGCTGCCCGGAGCCCAGCTCCGCCCCTGAGCGGGCCCGGCCCCAGGCCCAGTCAGCCCCGTTGCTATGGGGACTGGTGGACGGCGAGGGGGGAAAGCCCCGGATGTTCGTTGGGGATTCAACATGGCGGCGGCAGTGGCCGTGGTGGCGGCGGCGCAAGAGAGCTGAGGGCGGCGTGAGGGCGCCGATTTCCGGGCCGAGCAGCTAGGCCGCGAGCGACTGCGGTGCCGAGCCGGTAGGATAAGTGGTCTGGCCACGGGATCGGGGTGCGCCGGGCGGTGGTGGAGCGTTTAGGCGAGTAGGGGGCGGGGCCGCTGGGGTCAAAGTTCACTTGTGGAGGGAAGGGTCGCGTCCGGGGGGGTCGTGGGTCTACGCTGAGCGGGAGGGAGGGAGGTGTATAGGAGGTCAGAGGTCAAATTAACGAAGGGGGCGTGGCGAAGGGGGGCGCAAAATTCGAAATTTGAAGTGGGAGTTCGTTGGAGGGACACAGGGTGAATGTCAAAAAAGGGGGGTCAAATTAATAATTTGATGGGAGGATGTGCCTACGAGGGTCAGAGGTCACAACCGTGGGGGCGGCGGTTGGAGTTAAGGCAGCAGCCAGTGGAGCAAATGTAGGAGACTTAGGTTGGGGGGCATCTTTATGAGATCAAAGGTGGGGCGTGACCAAAGCGAGCAAAAATCAGAATCTGATGGCCCGACAGATGATGTTCCCAAGGGTCAAAAGTTAAAACCCAAGTGGGACATATTGCTGGAGAGGAGGAGTAGGATATTCAAGAAAGAAATCAAAGGTGCTTTCTGGTGGGGGAGAAGGAAGCCCCCCTCCCGCAGATGATGAAAAGAATTCCAAGCACTCATAAAGCACTATGTGTCAGACCCTGTTCTAAACTCTTTACACGTATTTAATCCTGACCACAACCTTATGGGCTTGGTGCCATTATTAAGAGGCCAAGTGATTTGCCCAGGGCCACCTCATGAGTACGTTTTGCAGCTGAGATTGGAACTCTGGAGTTCTGGGCCCAGAGTTTTATGCTCTGCTGCCTCTCAAATACTCATAATGTTGGTTAATACTTAATGAGGGCTGACACTGTGCTCAGCGCCTGGTCTTATTGTACTACAATCTAGATACACCCACTTTACAGCCACAAAAAGTGAGGCTCAAAGAGCTGCTGCTAAGTGATGGAGGCAGATTCCAGGCTGGATCTGAATGATTCCAGAGCTCCTGCCCCTGGTCGCCACACTGTAGATTGCCAGATGTCTGTTCGTGGAAGCAGGGGGGGCTGGGCAAGGCCGGGCCGCTCCCTGGGCAGGAACAGATTGTCTGTTTGGCCTCCGTGGAAGGGTGTGATCTGGGAGGAGAGGGTCCCCTGGGCCGATGGGATGGGGTGTTTGTGGGTGGCCCGGAGTCCAAGTGAGTCTGGCAGGCTCCTGTCTGGGGAGGGTGTTGTTGGGTGGTACCCTGTACAAAGTTGGGTGTTCTCTGTCCTTAAAACCCCAACCTCTCCTCACAATCTTCAGTCACTGCCACCTCTTTTCCTCCTGCTCTCTCACGTCCCTCCCTGAGGTCCAACCACACTGGCCTGTTTGCTGTTCTTCAACTCTGTAGGCTTATGCCTGCCTCCAGGTCTTTGACCTTCGTGTTCCCTCTGCTTGGAATCCCTTCCCCACTTTGCACCCTCTCACTCACGAGCCACGCACTCACAGCCTGACCAGGACCACCCTGCCCCCAGACACTGTTTTGTGGTATTTTGGCCGTGCTTTGTGGCATGTGGGATGGTTCCCGGACCAGGGATCGAACCCAGACCTCTGCAGTGAAAGCACTGAATCCTAACCACTAGGCCACCAGGGAACTCCCAACCGCCCTCCACACACACTCTTTATCTCACTATTGTTCTCTCCCAGCCCTTCACTGGGTCTTTAACTTATTTATCAACACGCATTTTCTTGTCTGCCTCCCAATAGAATGTGGGCCCCTCACGGGCAGGAATTTCTCCATGTTGTTCTTTCCCTGAATCCCCACTTGAATCACTGCCTGGTCCATGGAGGGTGCTGGGTTGGTGGTGGTTGAATGTCGGGCGTGGTGCTGGGTGCTGGGTCTGCAGCAGCGGACAAGACACACGAGCCCCTGGCCCCTGAGGGCCCTCATTGTTCCTTGGTGGGAGCGGACTGGAGCCAGACCCCTAGCCAGTGATACATGGCTACATCTCTACCAGCAGTGACGTGGCCTGCGAGGACATGGTCAGAGGACCATGAGAGTGCCCAGACCCTGGGCCTGGTACTCTGTCCCTTGGAAAGTCCCCTGGGTAATCTCTGAAGGATGAGTAGGAGGAATGGGAAAGGGTGCACCAGGCAGAAGAAAAGGCGTGAGTGGAGGTCAGGGATGCAGAGTTGGGGGCTTGTCGGCAGCATGTAGCCTGTGTGAGACCCCTAAGGTTCCTGGCCTTGGAGGAGAGTGGACAGTGGAGCAGGGACAGATGAGTAGCTGCCCTGTGTGTGTGGAGCTCCGAGGCAGTACTGGGGGGTGGTTCAGAGAAAGGATGCTGGTGCAAGGATGCCTGGCTCACATTCATCACTCACAGGCTGTGTGACCATGGGCAAGTCGCTTAACTTTTCTGGGCCTCAGTTTCCTCCTCTGCAAAATGGGCATAACGATAATGACTGCTTCATAGAACTGCTGTGAGGATGCAGAGCATAAAGCGCTTGGCCCAAGGCCTAGCACACAGTAGGTGCTGTGTAAGCACTGGTCTTGAGGCCGCTGCTGCTACTGCTACCTGAGGAGGGCCTCAGAGGTGGTGGCCGGGCCTCTCTCCACCTGCCTCCTGGCTTACTCTGGGAGCTACCCCTCCCCCACCTGGCTCTGGCAGGGTCACTGGGTGGGTACAGGGCCAGGCAGCCCTATGAGGCCAGCCAGCCTCGGGCCCTCACGGCGGCAACTTACTCAGCATCTCAGGGCTTGGCACAGATAATGGGGGAATTATAGGGCTTTGGCACTAGACATTCGGGCTCCTGCCCCATCACTTACCAGCCATGGAACCTTGAGCAAGTGATTTCTTATTTGCCAGTTTTGTTCCTGTGATACATTTTTAGACTAGGGGAAAAAGTAGAGCTTTCAATGTAGCAAAACACCCACGCTTCCAGTGTCCAGCCTGGGACAGAGCACACAGTAGATACAGTTAAAGGCCCCTCTTCTCTGCCCCGCCCTCCCTGCCTGTCCTCCCTCCCAGTGGTAGCCGCTGGGCTGGATTTGGTGTCCAGCCTTCCTCTGCAGGTTTTCCTACTGTTCCTGCCCTCGGATGGATTCACAAACAATAGAGTAATAGCTCTCAACCCTGGCTACATACTGCAGTCACCTGGAGAGCTTTCAAAAATACTGCTGCCCAGGCCCACCCTAGAAATTCTGGCTTGGAGTCCCTTGGTCTGGCGTGGGGCCAGCATCGGCACGTGGTTCTGATGGCCAGCCAGGGTTGCCCAGTGTTTTACAGTTTTACAGATCATATAAAGCGTACCACAGTAAACAGCCTGCTTCTTCTGCTCTGCGTTAGTTTGGCTTTTCCTCCATGTGGATGTGTGTCGGTCTAGAGCAGGTCATTCGTTTTCCCTTTCTGCGTTTCTTTTTGTATTAGTGACACACAGGAGTTACCTGTTCACCTTTCGGTGGCCATTTGGGTGGTTCCCACTGGGACTGTAACAAACAACACTGCAATGAACATTCTAGACATGTTTCCTTGTGTACCACGACCAGAGTCTCTCTTAGGTATATGTCTCACAGTGGAAATGCTGGACCTTCCAAATTGCTTCCCTAAGCATTTGTACCAATGTGCTTCCCAGCAGTGCTTGAGGGTTCCCTTGCCTCCGTGTCCTGCTTCGGGCAAGTCTGCGGCCCTTGCTGAAACAATTTACTCAGCCATGAGGTGGTAGGTTTCGTGCCACCTGCCTGCCCCCCTCACCCCAGGCTGGAAACAGGGGGATGGTTCATGTGACGGGCTTAGCTGGGGCCTGACACCTGCTGAGCCCTCACACCCAGAGGAGAAGGCAGGCTTTGACCTTTGCCCTCTAGGGTATCCAGGATAGTGGCTGAAACTTTGACCCAGCTCTCCTTGGGGATCATCTCCCAGGGCTGACATTTGGGAAGGGAAACAGTACTGACTTAAACCTCCTCAGGAGGGAGGCAAAGAGGAAGGAGGTGCAGCTCAGAAAGGGATGGGCAAAGCCTTGATACACTCGTATGTGTCAGATCATTGGTCCCAGTGGTGACCAACGCAGTCCAAGCCCTGCCCTCATGGGTTACAGGACAGTGAAGGAGATAGACCTGTCCCCAGACAGTGACAGCCCACAGTGGTTGGGCTGGGATAGGGATGCACAAGCAGAATGGTTAGGGCTGGGATGGGGGACGCACAGGGACTGTAGGAATCTGGAGGAGGCATCTGACCCAGCCTGGGGAGCCAGCACAAGGGCGTTCTGGAGAAGGAGACATCTGATTGATGAGAGGGAGCCAGGCCCGGGAAGAGTTGGAAAGAACAGAACAGGTAGTTGGTATGGAAAGTGCAAAGGCCCTGAGGTCCAGAGGAGCTTGGGATGTTCAGTTCCCACCAAGGAAGCCAGTGTGGCAGAGCTGGCAGTGAGATCAAGGAGGTGGGGAGGTGTGACAGATACAGCAGGGGGTGACAGGCTGGGGTGAGGAGTGTGGACTTCATTCTGTGTGTAATGGGAGTCATCGGAACAGGCTGGGGTGAGGAGTGTGGACTTCATTCTGTGTGTAATGGGAGTCATCGGAGGGCTTTAAGCAACATCTGCTTTGCCTTTTATAAAGATTGCTCAGGCTGCCATGTGGGGAACAGATCAGGGAGGGTGGGGGCGGGGAGACCTGAGGGGAGGCTGCCGGGATAGTCCAAGCAGAAGAGAGTGGGTAGCATGAGGGTGGCGGTGTTGGAGGGTCCCGTGTGCTGGCCAAGATTGTGAGTCCTTTACCCATATGGACTCATTTGATCTTCACAACAACCTATGAGGTAGGTACTGGTATCAACCCCTTTTTAGAGATAAGAGAATTGAGACCCAGAGAGATATGTGACCTGCCTAGGGTCACACAGCAGGCATGTGGCAGAGGCAGGACTTGAACTCCAGGCCTTCAGGCTCCAGTGCCCTGCAGTGTTTTGGAAGTGGTCTTGGTAAGACAAGGCTACTTCCTGTTCTTCCAGCCTCCTGTTTAGACAGAAACTCTTCGGGGGCCTGTTCAGCCTGGGTGGTTTCTGGGCACTGGGTCCCTACTTCCCTCACGACCTCCCACAGCCCCCTTCCCTTTCGTGTCTACTGCCTCACCGCTCCTTGTCCTGCTGGCTCACAGTGAGCCAGACTTCCTGGCCAGACGCCGGTCGGGGTGTCCCCAGCAGCTGTTTCTCCCATCACCCAAGCCAGGCGGCCACAGATGCTGCCAGCAGGAAGCAGTCTCCTTCCAAGTCACAGCCAGGGAAATGGGACCCTTCCCGGCCCAGCCACCCATCCGGGGCTGGGGCTTATTGTCTGCCAGCTGCCTTGGCCCACAGGAGCGCTGGTGGAGGTGGGCAGGGAGGGTCAGAAGGGGAGCTTTCCCAGGTCCCAGGGGAGCCAGCTACGGCAGATGTGTCAGAAGCCACCACTCACTGCAGCCTGTCTCACGGGGCCCTCTGGTCCTGCCCAATGGCACCTTCCCTGCCAGGGCCACACATTCCGCTCACACGTCCCTCAGCCCGACCCCCTACTGGAAGAGCCAGAGCATCCCCGGGCCTCACCTTCCTCACCTGTTAAATGGGCTATCGGGGGGATTGGAGGAGACCGTGCTGTCGAGTGCTTAGCACATTACCTGGTACATAGTAAGCTAATGGTACGTGTGCCCCTCTGGACTGCAGCCTCCTCTTCGCCTGCTCCCAGCCCCTCGTGATACCGTGCTAGCCGCCAGGTCCCTGAGTGCCAGGCACCAGATGTGTGCTTTTTGAGCATCCCGCCGTGGCTTGGCCCGGAGCCCTGAGGAGGAGGTGTTATTAACCTCATTTCTCTTTTCCTGCATTTTAATTTTAAGAGGCCCATTTTTGCCCTGTCTGCACGTATTGCCTATTTGCAGTTGAGAAACCACGCACAGCGCAGAATGTTATATACAGCAATAAGGTCTCTTTCCCACCCCTTCTCTGTCTTCGGGCCCCTTCCCAGAGACAGCATTGTTCCTGGTTTCTTTTCTGTCTTGGGTGTTTGTTCCTGCACGTGTTCTCCCCCGCTTTTGTTTTTGCTTACATGGAGCCGACTTCCCATGTTTGTATTCTGTCCTGCCCCTTGCATTTTTCACTCTTAAGTTCTGTGTCAGGATGTAGAGGGCTTCCTCGTGCTTTCTGTGGCTGTGTGAGGTTCCACGGCATGGTGTCCCCCCACACGCGTGTGAGCTGTGGGCACACCCGTGGAGGTGCTCGGGGGTCTGAGATGCGTGCCCCGGGAACTCTGCTGGCAGTGTCCCAGTCTGCCTGAGAGCGTGCTCCTGTTTGCACCCCACTCCCAGTGTCCGGTGGCGCCATGGTCTCCTCACGTTCTCGCCATGTGGGTGGGTGTTATCTGATACTTTGACCTCTGCCAGTCAGGCAGGTGCCAGTCAGGCAGGTGCCACAGTAAGTGGTCCTTATTGTGGTTCTGATTTTTTTTAATTATTCTTGTTATTTATTTTATTTTAATTTTGGCCGTACCATGCCCCCTGCCGTGGAAGCGCAGAGTCTTAATCACTGGACCACCAGGGAAGTCCCCTGATTTTAATATGAGTAAAAGGGAGCATCTTTGTGTTTGTTGAAAGCCCTCTAGACTTCCTTTCCTGTCTATTTGTGATATTTTTGCTTTCCCTAAAAAGAGGAAACTGAGGCATAGGCTGGAAAGCCCACAGCTAGTGAGTGGCAGATTTGGGACTCAAATCCAGGCCTGCCTCGCTCCAATCTGGAGCTCTTAACCTGTCGGACGCAGTGGAGCTTGAGGGCATAGACTCTGGAGCCAACTTTGCCACTCTTAGCTGTGTGATCCCAGACAAGTCAGTTCACCTCTCTGTGCCTCCGCGTCCTCATCTATCAAATGGGGACGATAATGATCCCTCCTTTACAGGGTTGTTTTGAGGATATAAATGCATGCTCATCAGACAAAATGCATAGTAAGTGTTCAAAGACAGACAGCTGCCAGTATTAGTGCTCACAGTGGTACTCTATATTATTAGTACTAGCAGCCACTGTTTCGTGTGCTTTGAGTGAACGAACTTGTCACATCCTCCTAGCAACCCCAAGATGTAGACGTTCTTGTTTTTTTGGTGGTGGTGGTTTTTTGTTAGCAGCATGTGGGATCTTAGTTCCCGGGCCCCCTGCAGTAGAAGCCCAGAGTCTTACCCACTGGACCACCAGGGAAGTCCTAGATGTAGATGTTCTTATTATCCCACTTTTAAGGGGAGGAAATGGAGAACCTGGGAGACCAGCCTGGTGTCAGAGCCAGCAGGGCTGGGGTTTGGCCCCGGGCTCCCCCTGCCACCCGCTAACTGAGCCGAGGGATTAGAAGGCTCCTCCCTTCCCAGCCGGCTGCAGGGGAGCTCTGGAGGGCACACCTTGACAGGTGGGGACGCCGGGCAGGGGCCCCACATAGAGAGCCTCCCTCCTGGGCCCTCTGCTCCCACCCCAGCGCCCCAGCCCGGCCCTGGAAACTCTGATAAAGCGGCATTGTGTGGCAGTTTCGGCTTGCTTCCCCTGGCGGCTTTCAGCCACTCCCACACATGGGGAAGCCGCCTGGGCCTCCTCCCCCTCCCCCGCCCCTCCTGCCAGCCCTCCACGCGAGTGCTGGGAATGGGGAGGAAGTAGGGCATTGTGGGAGGGCTGGGCTCCTACTGTCCCCCAGGTGAGGACAACCCCCCAAGTCCTGTGCGCAGGCATATGCTCTCTTTCTCGCGCTTCCTTTCTCCCTAAGGACCCCTCCTCTGCTGCCTGCAGCCACTTCCCCAGCTCCCTTCCTCCAAATCTGGCCCCAGATTATTTGTGTATTTATGTACCTTGATGATTCCACCTCTTTAAACCTTCCACAGTGGTGAAGGGTAACATGCCTATAGAAAAGTGCATCAGTGCCCATGTCAGTTTAACAGGTAGTTATAAGGTGAGCAGCATTTCACCACACCTAGGCGAAGACTGCCAACACAGCACCCCAGGAGCCTCCCATGCCCTCTTGACCACAACCCCAGTAGAGGCCACCTCCCTGACCTTGGGGGTCACCAGGCCCCCGCTTTTCCAGAGGTTTTACCAGATGTGCATCCTGAGTTATAGCCTGTCACCTCGCCTGCCTGGGGACTTCACATAAAGGGACTCCTGCAGCACATCCTCGTCTGGGTCTGCCCTCCCTCATCCTTGGTCTGTGAGGCACAGCCACGTGGTTGTGGGTGTGAGTGGTTCATTCGCCCTCGTTGCTGGGCAGCCTTCTAATCATAACTTACTTCTCCGCCCCTGCTGCGCGGGGGTGACTGTGCTCTTTGAACACATCTGCTGCGACTTGTGTGCATGCACTTCTCCAGGGATCACGTCTGGGCTGCGGTGCTCAGCTCAGAGGGTCGAGTCTCACCCCCTTAGAGCCCGCCACGCAGCTGTCCAGAGTGGCCGTAACTGCGCGCCCGCCCAGCAGCGCTGCTCGTCCTCCCTGCGCTGGGTCTCTCAGATTTTGTAACTGACCTTGGAACACTTTATATTCTCTTCTCCTACAGAAGTAACATGTGTGCTTCTTATCGCTGAGATGAGTCCTCTTGTCCTTTTCTCCTCCTTGGGCTCCTATCCATGCCAGCTCTTACCCATCCCACCTATGGGAGTCCTGTGCTTACTCCTTGATAAGCCCTGTGCTGGGGCCCCGGGTGCCAGGACCTGGAGGTGAACACAGCAGGCTCCCTCGCTGGGCTCAGTCTGGCAGGCGACCCAGACCTTGACCAAAGAGTGATGCGGAGACAGGTAAAATAGACCAGACTCCCAAGCCCCATCTCCTCCCAGCAACCCTGCCTCGTTCACGGGTACCCCATTCGTCCTCTCCATGGGACCAGGAATCTGGCGTCATCCTGGCTTCTCTTGTCCTCATCCTCCACATCCACGATGTCAAGAAAGCCGGCTGGGGCTTTAAAAAAAAAAAAAAAAAAAAAGCCGGCTGTTCTGCCTCAGATTAGACCCCAGCGCCTCCCACTCCTTGTTGTCTCCGCCAGGTTCCAGCCGCCCTCCACTCCTGCCTGGGCCATGTGGCCGCCTCCTCACTCCCCCGCTGCCCCCACAGTCTGTCCCCGTGCCCAGCCAGGGGTTCCCTGCCCTGCTGGGCGCCCTCCCGTGGCTTCATCTCTTTTGGGAACGCCTCCAAGGCCCCACAAGATCCTGGCCCAGGTTCCCTGCTCGCCTTCACTCCTCTCCTGCCGCCCTATTCCTGGAGCATTCCAGGCTGGTCCTGCCTCAGGCCCTCTGTTCATGCTGCTCCCTTGTGTTTGCAGCACCTCGCATCCCTGCATCCAGGCAGATCTCCCTGACTCCTGTCTACAGTAGCGCCGTCACTCTCTCTCCCCACCTTCCCCTGCTTGGTTCTCCTGGTCCACTCACCGTCACTACTGATCCTTAGTTATGACTGTGGGCGTGTGGGTTAGTGTCCTCCCGGCCCACCCCTCCCCGCCCCGCCCCGAATGACTTAGCTTCATGGCGGTGGGGGGGGGATTC
>NW_020175468.1:8129065-8154967 GCF_003031525.2 Neophocaena asiaeorientalis asiaeorientalis | reverse complement strand
TGAAAATTACAGGGCAGGCTTTCCTAAGGAGGAATTGCTACTTGAAGGATGAACTCAGGGAGGAGGAGGGTGACTGTCGAGGCTGAGGGAGCTGCCTGTGCAGAAGTTCCAGGCGGGAGAGCGCAAGGAGCCTTCCAGGAGTCGAAGGAAGACTGGCATTCTCCCACTGCTCTGGATTCGAATCTTGGCAGCCACTCGGGCCTCTTCATGTCTCAATTTCTTCCTCTAGAACTGAGGTTCCTCTGCGTGTCCTGGGGCATGTGTAAAGTTCTGCTCCTAACATACGTATCCTAGTGCCTGACATAGAAATATGCATGTGATTGGTTTATTACCCTTTTTTCCAACAAATACTCTGGAGCGCCTGGCCCTTTGTGGCCTCCGGGGACACTGTGGTAGATAAACAGACCCAGTTGCTCCCCAGATGGAGCCTATCTCTTGGGCTCTTAGCCTTCTAGCCACACCCCCGACCTCCCAGGTCAGAGGCAGGAGAAGGCCTGAAAAGACCTTGGGCCTGGGGAGTCCTTATTCCTGAGGCTGATTAATAAGGAGAACTAATCGCGGGTTTGCACGTGCCAGGCCCAGTGCCCGCACACAACTCCCACGCTGTTTCTACTCAGTCCTTCCTGGAAGGATTCAACCCATTTCAGAGATGAGGGCAGTGAGGGTGGCACCAGTAGTGAGTACTGGGTCCATCCTACCGGCTGGTGCTAACCTGATGTGGTGGTATCTCCTCGGGGTGTTGGAGCAGCTTCTCACATGCTCCTCAAACATCTGGAGCGCCCCTCCTATGAATGGCCCATTCGGGTCACTTGCCTCTTTTTCCTCTGGCTGTCTGTACTTTTTTTTAACCACTAGACTGCCAGAGAATTCCCTGTCTGCATTTTTGTTTTGAATTTCTGTGAGTTAAATTCTAGATTCTGGTCAAGAACATGTGTTTCCTAGATGGTACTCCTGCCTTCTCTCAGTCCATGGCCTGTCTTTTCACTTTTTTAAAAACATATTTATTTATTTATTCATCTGGCTGCATCAGATCTTACTTGCAGCACACGGGCTCTTCATTGCAGCACTCAGGCTTCTCTCTAGTTGTGGCGCATGGGCTCTCTAGTTGAGGCCACGGGCTCAGTAGTTGTGGCTTAGTTGTCCTGCAGTGTGTGGGATCTTAGTTCCCTGACCAGGGATCGAACCCACGTCCCCTGCATTGGAAGGCAGATTCTTAACCACTGGACCACCAGGGAAGTCCATTCACTTTATTTATTGTGTCTTTTGATGAACAGAAGCCTTTAATTTTAATGCAGTCAGTTATCACCCATTTCCTTTATAGTTTTATAGTTCTGCTTTTCAGAACACAGAATTTTAGTTTTCCTTTGTGCTAGAATTGGAGTATGTATGTGTGGTGTGAGATAGGCACCCAGTTTCACATTGTCCACCTGGATCCCCAGTCATCCATGTACCATTTATTACAAACCAGCGTTTCTCCCCTGCCACCTGTGTCATAAATTATCTCTCTGTATAAGTGGGCCTGTTTCTGGGGACTTTCTTCCTTTCTCATGCTTGGTTTGCCTAGTCCTGTGTCAGTACCCCACTGTCCTAATTTCTGTAGTTGATAGTAAGTCTCGCTGGTGTGGAGAGCAAGCCCTTCCACATGTCCTTCTTCCCGAGTGTCTCGGCTATTTGACTTTTCATAATTCCATTTAGAGATGAGACAAGCATCTTGCCACACACACAGACGTGACATTGAGTCTCCCAGTCCATGAACGTGGTCTGTCTCTCCATTTATTTATGTCTTCTCTGATGTCTTTCAGCAAAGTATCACACTTTTCCAGCCTGGGCCTTGCCCATCGCCTGCTGGATTTATTCCAAGGCACTTTGTGTTGTGGCAGGGGGAGCCTGTGGCCTCCTCTCCCACGAGGCGCCTTGTTCACTGGGCTTGGCTTTGCTGGGTGAGGCTCTCACAGCAGAGGCAGGAGCCCACCTCCCCCATTCCCTGCTTTCTCCCTGGCACCGCCCCTGGGCCCTGGCAGAGGGCAGGCAGGGTGCCAGAGAGGAGGTTGTAATTTTCCTGAATGATTTCAAGGGCTAATTAAAGGTTTTCCTTGACTAACCAGCTTACGGTTTAATTATCGGGAAACAGGCTCAGGGATGCAGGAAGCAGCAGCGCTGGGGTCTCCTTACAGCGTGGCGGGAAGGAGCCAGGGCCCAGCCCTTACCCCGTAGCCATGGCAGGATCTGGGGATACCCCGGCACCCCCAGGAAGCCAGCTGCGGTTCTCCGTCCCTGGGAGAGAACAGGGTGGAGGGCAGCAGATGCCGGTGAGGTCAGAGTGGGTCCCTGCCCTGCTTAAAATCCTTCTATGTTCCCACTGCTGGGGTGGTGGGGGACCTAGTCCCGCCTCTGGTCGGCAAGGCCCTGCCCCCCTCCCTTGCCGGCTGCACTTCAGCCTCGCTGGCCTTTTTTTAGTGCTCTCACCTCATTTATTCTTTGGGTCCTGGCCTAAAGGTCACCACCTCTGGGAAGCCTTCTCAGGCCACTCCTGCCTCCAGAGCAGGTGATAAACTCTGCCAGCCCCAGGCTGGCTGTCAGTGTCACTCCCTCCACCACTGAGAAGCACTTCACTCCTGGGCTGCGCCCTGTGGTCCAGCATTGGGATTGTGGAGGACCCAAGAGGAGAAGGGGTTCAGGATGGGCGCTCTGAGGAGAGGGCTGGGCGCGGGCTTCAGGCCCGGAGGACTGAGTGATTGCTGAGGCCTTCCCGGGGGCGGTGGTTGGCAATCTGGCCAGTGACCTGACCAGGGAAGGGCTCTTGGGAGTTTGTGAAAGGGGCGGGGACCTGGAGATGGCCGTGCCAGGCCTGGCTTCATTCCTTGCATTCTTCAGCAGGCCCCAGACTCCCAGTGGCTACGGTGGGGGAGGGTGGGCAGGCCGAGAGGGGGGCCTCCTGGGCACTCACCCTGCCCTGCCCTTTCCCTTTCAGCCCCTAAGGCCTACACCCCCATCAGTCTGTCTCACTTTACACCACCCCTCGAGGACGCAGGCCTGGGACTGTGTGTCCAGGCCCCCCACCCCTAATCCCGTGCTCACCTCTGGCCACACATTAGGGTTACCTGGTGCAGGCATCCATGCGGGGGTCCAAGGTCAGACCATTTGAATCCGAATCTCTGGCTGTGAGGCCTGAGCATTGGGTTTTGTGAGGTTTTTTCAAGCTCCCTGGGTGACTCTAGTGCAATTCTGAACCGAGATGAGAGCCACTGGCTTACAGAATGATAGGAAACATATATTAGCTTTTGCGATTTCCTGGGTTTGGGCACTTTCCTGGGTTTCTGACATGGCGTGATTAAGTCATGTCACCTCCATAAGCACACTGTAGGAAGATATGATTATTATTCCCATGTTACTGACAAGAGAGCTGAGGCCCAAAGAAGGCGTCCGTGCCTGGTGGTGCAGCCTCTGTCGCTGTCCTGTCTTCCCATCCCTGGGCCCTCCAGACCTCTGTCTGAGCAGCTATCTCTCTGTCCCCGCCCCGCTCCTGTCTTTCTCTACCTGTGTCTCTGCCTCCTATCTCTCTCCCTCTTTCCCTCAATTTCTGCTTCCCTCCTCCCCTGAAGAGGCTTCCTTAGCTTCCCTGTTTAGAGCCAGGATCCTGCTGAAGCCACAGAGGGGAGATGGTTTCTACAGGCCCAGGACAAGAACAGGAAGGAGGGCTTCCCTCCTTCCACAGGCTCCCCCCGCCACACACACTCCAGCCTCCCTTGCTCCTCCTGGCACCTGGCGTGGGAGAGGGTGGGAGGCAGGGCACCCATCCCACTGATGGTCAGGGGCCGGGGGTACTGGGGCTGGCTCTGCAACCTTGCAGGGAGGACCATCCAGTGGGGTAGAGCCTAACAAATCCCGTGGGCCCCAGATCTGGTGTTGTCATCTGTTGCTGGTTACCATTTCAGCCTCCCGTGGGGTGGCTCATGGTTTAATTTCAGGAAAGGTTTGTGCTAATATGTGAATATTGCATTGCAGGAGCCGTTATTGTTTGATGGGAACGAGGGGGACCAAGAGTCCAGTGCCCCTGTGTGTCCCCACTCACCAAGGGCTCTCTGGCCTCCTCTCCCCGACCCCATCCCAGCAAGGGCTGGGCATGCAGCTCCCCCGCCAGCCTCACCCACCCCCAACAGAGCTTCCTCTGTGACCTGAGGCCGGGCCCTGAGCCGGGGGTATCTCTGCACCGGTTCCCATTTGGAGCCAGAGGGGAAGGATTCTTGTTGCCTCCCAGGGCAGCTGGGAGAATTGAGTCAGCGTGTGTGTAACACTCAGCACGGGGCTGTCATCATTGTGTCATTCTGGTTACTGTTGCCGTGATTCCTGTTACAGTTATTAGAGGCAGGATATGTGTTTGGATTTAGTAATTAAGGTTCACGGGGTGAGCGATCCATAATTCTTCACTGTTATGACTAGGTCACATTTCCTTTTGCAAAACATTTAAAACCTTTGTGTAATGGAAGTGTCCACACATGCTCTGAAGAATGGTCTGATGCCCTCCCCACGTCCCCGTCCCCAGCTTCAGCAGTTATCAGTAACCACCAGGCTTTTTCATCTGTACCCCATCCCCACCTCCCTGATTCTTTTCAAGCACTTCTCAAACATCATAGACTTCAGCCATAAGTATCTCAGATTTTTTTTGCCTATGAGAGATAAGGAATCCTTAAAACACACAGACACACATACACACACACACAATACCATTGTCACAGGAGAAAAAGAACCAGTACTTCCTTAATATCCTCACATTTTCCCAGCTGTCTTATCATCCTTTTTCATGTGTTTGTTTGACTTGGCATCCAGACAGGGTCTGCTTTGCGTTCGGTTGATAGGCCCCTTAAGGCTTCTGTAGTCTGTAGGGTTTCCCCAGGCGGCTCTTTCCTGTGCTTGCTTATTGGGTCATTGATCCGTCAACAACCCTGGTCCTCTCTCCTCTGGAAGTTTCCACACTCTGGATCTCACTGATGCATCTTTGTGGTGTCATTTCACATGTTCCTCTGTCCTCTGTACTTCCTGTATATTGGGCCTTAGGCCTAGAGGCGCTGCTGGATTCAGGTTCCCTTATTTCATAGGCGGTGCTCTGTGGGAACATCCGGCCAACATTTGTGTCTGAGTGACTATTTTTAAATAAATTTAATTAAGTTTTTTTTTTAAGTGAGTGGATTGAAAAAAAAGTTCTTAAGTCACTCCTAGTAAGGCTGGTACCCAGCTACAGCAGAGCGGAGCGGGAGGAAGCCAAAGGCCTGACTTCCAGAATGGCCGGGGCCTGGGAGCAAAGGGCTGTGTGTGAGCCCCTGGCTTCCAGTGAACCAGTGTCATAAGTGCACAGCTTTGGGCTCCTGCTTTGCTGGGACCAGAGGCGCCCAGCTGAGAGCCGTCCCTGGCCCCCAGCCCCACCCCCATCCTTCAGCCTGGCCTGGCGGTTAAGCTTTAGGGACTCCTGCCCCAGTTCTGCCCTTGGCCAGCAGGGCCACCCTGGGAAGCTTTCCCATCCCCCACGGGCTTCCTCCTCTGTAACATGATGCTGGTAGGGGGACCACACCTCCCTTGGAGGGCTGTGGCCAAGAGGCCTGGGCGCCGGGAGCCGCAGTTCTTCTGCACGTTTAGTGTAGACTCTCTTTGACCTCAGCCGGGCCACTCTCCCCTTCCACCCTTCCTCCCTTCCTGCCACGCCAGCCTCCTTGGCCAGCCTCCTCCGGCATTCTGGAATGTGCCAGGCAGGCTTCAGTCCTCGGGCCTTTGCAGTTGTGGTTCCTTCCACCCTGAAAACTCTTCCCTGGATCCGCACGTGGCTCCCTCACTCCCCTGCTCTTGCCCAAATGCCGCCCCCTCAGAGACACCCCTCCCCCCACTGTCCCCTCTCCCACTTGTGACGGACTTTTTTGTTTACTTGTGTGTTGTCTTAACTCCGTCTCACTCACTAGGATGTCATCTCTGGGAAGGAGGGACTATCTTACTCACTGCTGTATCCCCAGTGCCTGGCACATACTGAGTGCATAATAGAGAATTGTTGAGTGCGGGACCGAATAAGAACGTGGTTAAGTGAGTGGACTCTGGCCTGGGTCACACCTGCCATGCAGTCCTGGCTCTAACACATGCTGTGTGACCTTGGGCCAGCACCTCCCCTCTCTGAGCCCCACTTTCCTCGTCTGCAGCATGGAGGCGTTCACAGCACCCTGCTCACTGCCTTGTCTTGCACTAGCGTGGTGTACGCACGTAAGGCTCTGTAGCTGGCCTCGCTGGTGTCCTCTGTCTCCAGCGCAGGGCACAGGTGAGGCAGCTAGGGCTGTCCCCACTCTGGGTGACCGGCTGTGGCACCCCAGGGTAGGGACGCCGTGGATAGATACTTCCCTGTGGCCAGAAAGGCTCCACGGGGAGTGTGATCCACGCAGGACACCAGAGTGCTGGGCATGTGCAGAGACCTGGGTGTTGGGGCTGAGGCTGAGTCTAGCTGCTTCCAGGCCTTTGTCTGCTTTGCAGGAGACAGCCCAAGAGCTGCAAGGGGCCAAGGGGGGCTACTGCTCTGATCGCGGCAGCAGTTACAGCCTTGGGAGTGTGTGAGTGTGAGAGAGAGAGAGAGATGGACAGAGAGCGAAAGAGACTGTCTGCGGACACCTGCAGGTGTGGAGGAAGCTTCCAGCTGTCAGAATTGCTACCGCTGGTGTTTCCTGCATTAGAGTGTAAAATATGACACGCGTACAGAAAACTGCGTGAGACCTCCCTGTTCAGTCTAGTGAATGATCATAAAGCACACGCCCTTCTAACGACCACCAGATCAAGAAGACAGGCGTTGCCAGCACCCTAGAAGCCCCCTCCTTCGTGTGCTCTTTCCAGGTTTATCAAATAAATTCAGCCCTCTTTTCTTCCTTTTAATTGTTGCCTATTCGTTTGTGAATCATGAAAGATTACAGTTGCCCTCAAGAGATCAGAGAATCACCTGATGGACTCCCTTGGGCCTGTTGCCCAACTAAGAGAGAAAAAACGCTTGCCATGGTTAAAGTCCCCTGGGTCCCCTCCCGCAGGTACTCACTGTGCTTCCTTGTTGCTTCCATAAATAGTATCCCATATTGTTCTGTGGGTTTTAACACTGTATGTAAATGGTTCCAGACCGCCAGCACTCAGCTGCAGCTTGCTCTCAATAGGGTGGGTAAGTGAGGTCCCATGCTCCCCAGCACGGGTCAGATGGAAGCCTCTCCCCATAGCCAGATGAAAGCATCCCTGCCCCGGTGGAGCCGCAGGAGGGCGCTCTGGGGCGCCTCTCGGCTTGCCACCCCCTGCTCCAGCTGGGTGTGACACCTCTGCCTCAAATGAAGGTGGGTAGTCCCTGTCCGGAGAGGGCACTGCCAGCTTCCCAGGTTGACAATTGGGATTCAGCTGTAGGCCCATGACCTGTAAGGGGCCTTCCCTGACACCTGTAAGGTGTGAAGGGGGTTCTGGTACCATCCCAGATCTGTCACTTCCACGGAGGGGCCTTCCCTGGAGAAGGGTGAGACACCCCCCGCCACGTGGGAATGGATTGGGGGCTGGGTGCAGGGAGGGTCTCTTCTCTTCCCCTGCCTCCTCTGCCCCTCTGCTTCCCCTGTTAGCCGGTCTCATCCAGCCTTTCATGGAGAAGCCCTGTGGGGTGGAGATGACTATCAAAGGCTCTGGATCTGAAGGCCTGGGTTTGCTACCCAGCTCCGCCACCTACTAGCTGGGTGACCTTGGGCTCGTGGCTCCCCTCCAGCCCCCCTCGGCCTCACTTTCCCCATTTGTAAAATGAGATTGTTATAAAGGTTATTTTATCCATGTAAAGCACTCAAAAGAGAGCTAGCACATAGAAACCTCTTAACAAGTGTTAGCTGAGAGTATTATTGTCATTATCGTCCCTCACGCTTTCACTGTGTGCCTCCTCTGAGTCCAGCCCTGGCTGGCTGATGCCTGGGACAGGATGGTGACCTGTCTGCCCGAGGCCCTGCCCTCATGTCCAGTGATGGGAGACAGACACAGCACTAAGCAGTGACAGCCCAGAGTGACCCTGAGGAAAGCACAGGCCCGAGGGTCATGGCTTTGGTGGAGGAGGCCCCGAGAACTTGAAGCAAGCCCTGGCTCCACCCTAGGAAATCAGGGAAGGCTTCCTGGAGGAGGAGACATCTGTGCTGAGGGCTGTAAAAGGAGTAGGAGTTAGTGTATGGAAAGCTGTGCGTTCCAAGGAGAATGAATAGCATCTTCTAAGGTGGGAAAGGGTCTGGCATTTTCAGTAAATTATTAATATTTTTTTAAATTATTAATATTTTTAATTAAGCTTTTTATTGTGAGATCGTTGTAGATTAACTTGGACATGTAAGAAATAACACAGAGAGAGCCCCTGTACCCTTTACCCAGTTCCCCCAATAATAACATCTTGCAAAATTATGGTTAGTACAAGACCACAACCAGGATATTGACACAGATACCGTCAAGATATAGAACATTCCATCACAAGGATCCCCCCTGATGCCTTTTTATAGCCACATCCCCTCCCTGGCCTGTCCCTGACTCCTGGCAACCACTCATCTATCTGTTCCCCATTCTTATTATTCTGTCATTTCAACGTTATGTAAATGGGATCATACTGTACGTCACCTTTTGGTGCTGGCTTTTTTTCACTCAGCGTAGCTCTCTGGAGATTCATCCAGGTTGTTGCCTGTGTCAATAGTTCATTCCTTTTTCTTGCTCAGCAGTGGATGTGCCATAGTTTATTGAACCATTCACCCATTGAGGGACATCTGGGTTGTTTCCAGTTTGGGGCTATTAGAAACAAAGCTGCTATAAACAGTCTCATACAGGTTTCTGTGTGAATGTAAATTTTCGGTTTTCTGGGACAAATACCCGTAAGTGCAACTGCTGGAAAGTAAGGTAGATGCATGTTTAAAGAAACTGCCAGGCTGTTTTCCAGAATGACTGTTCCACGCTGCATTCCCACCAGCAGTATATGAGTGATCAGTTTTTCTGTGTCCTCACCAGCATTTGGTGTTATCACTATTTTTTATTTTGGCTGTTCTAATAGGCATGTAATGATGACTCATTGTGGCTTTCATTTGCATTTCTCTGATGGCTAATGATGTTGAACATCCTTTCATGAGCTTATCTGCCATCTGTGTATCCCCTTTGGTGAAATGTCTCATGTCTCCTGCCCATTTTCTAATTGGATTCTTTGGGGTTTTTTTTACTGTTGAGTATTGAGAGTTCTTTATCACTTCTAGATATTAATCACTTGTCAGATATGTGGCTTGCAGATATTTTCTCCCAATCTGTGGCTTTTTATCCTCTTCACATGGACTTTTGCAGAGCAGAAGTTTTTAATTTTGATGAGGTCTGCTTTATTAATTTTTCCTTTTACAGGTCATGCTTTTGGTATCAAGTCTGAGAACTCTGTGCTTAGCCCTAGATCCTGACGATTTGTTTGTTTTCTAAAAGTTTTATAGTTTCACATTTTATATTTGAGCCTGTGATCCATTATGAATGTAGGTTTGTGCAAGTGTGAGGTTTAGATGAAGGTTCGTTTTCCAGCATAGGGATGTCTGACTGTTCCTGTACCATTTGTTGAAAATGCTGTCTTTCCTCCGTTGAATTGCTTATGCTTTTTGTCAAAAATCAGTTACCACAGTGAGATACCACTTCACGCCTACCAGGATGGCTATTATCAAGAGAAGAAAGGAAAATAACATGTATCGGTGAGGATGCAGAGAAATTGGAGCCCTTATGGATTGCTGGTGGGGATGTAAAATGGTGCGGCTGCCGTGGGAAACAGTTTGGTGGTTTCTCAAAAGGTTAAATACAGAACTACCATATGACCCAGCAATTCGACCGCTAGGTACACATCCAAAAGAACTGAAAGCAGAGACTTGAACAGATATTTGTATACTTTAATGTTCATAGATGCATTATTAACAATACCTAAAAAGTGGAAACGATCCAAGTGTCTATCAACAGATGAATGAATAAACAAAATTTGGTGCATACACACAAGGGAATATTATTCAGCCATAAAAAGGAATGAAGTTTTAATTTATGCTACAGGGTGGGTGGACCTTGGAAACATGCTTAGTGCAATAAGCCAGACATAGAAATATTGTGAGATTCCACTTACGTATTCCACCTAGCGTAGGCAGATTCATAGAGAAGGAAAGTAGAATAGAGGTTACCTGAGGCTGGGGGGAAGGAGGGAGTGGGGAGCTATTGTTTAATGGGTACAGGATCTTTTTTGGGGATAATGAAGAAGTTTGAGGCATAGGCCTTGAAGGTGTTCCACAACATTGTGAATGTATCTGATGCCACTGAAGTGTACACTTTACAAATGGTTAAAAGATAAATATTATGTATATTTTACCACAGTGAAAAAAAATCAATGTTTTAAAAACCAGTTGGGGGCTTCCCTGGTAGCGCAGTGGTTGTACCAAAAAAAAAAAAAAAAAAAAAAAAAAAAAAAACCAGTTGGGTGTATTTGTAAGGGTCTGTCTCTGGGTTCTCCATTCCGTTCACCGGGCTCTGTGTTTATCCCCACTGTCTTGATTACTGTGTCTGTACAGCTGGTCTTAAACTATCGGGGAAACAAACTACTGGGGAAAGTGAGTCTTCCCATTTTGTTCACCTTTTCCACAATTGAGTTCTTCTAGGGCCTGGGCCTGGCATTTTTGGAGCCCCTCTCGCACTCCCTTTTGTAGAAGATGGCACCAGGACTTACCTACTTTGAAAGTCACCCTTGACACCTGCCTTGCCCTCAGCCCCCCGTATCTGACTCATCAACAAGCGTTGCTTTTTTGGGGGCAGACATAGCTCTGGTCTGTGCTCCTCTCTCCGTGTCCAGCCATACTGGCTGCTTTCATCAGTCTCCTGGAACACTGCTTCCATCTCATCACTTGTCCGCACACCCTCTCAGGCCCCCTTGATCCCATCCTCCACAGACAAGGCAGCCAGAGTTACATCTCCCAAATACCAGCCCGTCCTCAGCGCCTGCCTCTGCTCCCCCGCCTCCCTGGAGGCCTGGCTCCTGCCCTGCTCCAGCCTGGCTCCCCCACACTCTCAGCCCTCCAGCCACCCGTCTCTGCTGGAATTTCACACTTCATCAGGCGATGCTGGACTGCAGGCCCCAGCGGGCAGGGGCCATGCTGCACCGTCACACCAGCTGGGACTGGACTTGGTGCATGCACATTGGATTTCTATTGACAAACTCCATGAATGTGGGAAGGAGCCCATGGTTGGGGGTGGTGGTGGGGAGATGAGGCTGGAGACGTGGGGATAGCTGGGGTGGGTTTACAGAGGTCTCCCTGACCCTTGCAGAAAAACAGGCGAAGCCTTTTTTTTTTTTTTCGGCCATACCACATGGCATGTGCGATCTCCCCAACCAGGGATCAGACCCGCGCGCGCCCCCTGCACTGGAAGCACGGACCCAGAAAGTTCCAAAATAAAACTTTTTTTTTTTTGGCCACGCCGCGCAGCATGCAGGAGGCAAAGGCTTTGAAGAGACACTTAGCAGAAAAGGAATTGTGGTGCTTTTATAAATATGAAAGGATGCACAATTACTAAGTACAAAAACGCAAATGAAAACTAGGCCGAGAGGGGCCAGACTTCACCTGTCTGACTGAGGAAGATGGGAGAGTTTGAGAACACCCTGGGCATGAGGCCGAGGGAGGGGCTGAGAATGGGCAACTTGGCAGTGCTGAGCTTTGCCCGGCAATCCCACTTGTAGGCATTTGGCCCACAGACATGCTGGCACACCTGTGAAATGACATCTGCACATGGTTATCATTGCTGCACCGTTTGTAAGAGCAAATGCCTGGAAACCACTGACCTGGCCCCATGGGGACTGGCTCAAGACATCGTGGCCCTTCCACACAGCTGCTAAAGCAACAAGGCTGTGCTTTGCAGAGATGGAAGCATGGAAAGATCACTAGACATATATATATTTTTTATTTAAAATCCTAATTTTAAATTATTAGCCTACCTAAGGCATAAATGTATAGTATGACCAGTTACTTTAAAGGGAAAACCCACGTAACCCCCACCTCCATTTGAAGACACAGATGGTTCCAGCCCCCCAGAAGCCCGTCCCAAGCCCTCTTGCCCCCCGGAGGCAGCTTCTCCCCTGATTTTTGAGGCAGTCGCTGCCTTGCTTTTCTCTTTGGTTTTGCTCTCCTCTGTATGCTTCCCTAAAGAGCATATTTCATTTTGTCTGGTTTTAAACTATTTCTGAACAAAGTCCTAGGATGTATCGGTTTTTGCTTTGCTTCTTCTGTTTAATATTGTTTTTGATGTCCATCCAATGTAGCTGTGGGTCATTCATTCTCACTGTTGTGTACTATTCCACAGAGCTAGTAGATCACAGTTCATCATCCATCTCCTGTAGACGAGCATTTGTGTTGTTTCCAGTACCTAGTCCTCGCCGATTCAGACTGTGCTGTGTGAACCTTCTCATGTGTGTCCCTGGGTGTAGACGTGGGAGAGCACTTGCCAGGTCCCCAGTGTGTCTTCACCTCGACTGGATCCTGCCAAATTCCTCCTGGTGCCAACGGCGCAGAGGGGCCGAGGAATGCTGTCGGCAAAAGCATCGTACGTGTGGTGCGCTGCCATTTCTGGCTGTTTTAAAAGTGCGTAAGCGTCTCTGTGTGCGCGTGCGTGCACACACACATGTGCATAGGCTCTCTCAGAAAGAAAACAAAGAAACTCCAGTAGAGGTGGCTCCAGGGCTGAGCTGGGGTGGGGCAGGGCAGGAGGGCATCGTTCTGTCCCTGTTTTCCCTTTGGTGCCATTGGCTTTTGAACTATGTTCCATATTATAAAGGGACAGAGACTGAGACGGAGAGAAGGAAAGGAAAGGGAGGGGATAGATGAAGCCTAAATGTGGCAGAATGTTAATAGTTGAGAATCCGAATGATGGATTTTATGGGGGTTCATTGGTTTAGTCTCTGGCTTGGGGTGTGTTTATAAAGTTTGGTAATGAAGATCTGTTCCGGTGTCAGAGGCTCTTGAACCAACCTCTCCTTGCCCCTGAGGCCTGTCCCAGGAGGATCCCTTGTTTCCAGTGAGACTTCCTCCTGGAGGAGGGGTGCTCCCTCCTTCCTCCGCCCTCCCCGGTCCCTTCCCTTGGGACCTAGTTTCCCTGGCTGGTCAGAACTGCCCAGTCCTGACCGCCTCCCTCACCAGAGCCCAAACCAGCCGGTCCGGTTTGGGGAGCCCGCCCCATTTGGCTCTTCTCTGGGTAGCTGCCTGACAGGTGCTCCACCCTGATGGGGGAGGGGGTGGCCTGGGATCTGGGGCATGGGGGGGAGCGGGAGGGGCCAGACCTGCCCTGCCGTGGCCCCAGGCCTGGCTGGGAGCCCCTGGCTTAGTGAGCAGGTGGCAGACAGAAGGGGGTAGATGGGATTTCCAGGCCCTTGGAGCCAGTCAGTCCTCCTGGTCCCCGTGGTAAAGTCCTGGAGGAGTCGGTCTGGGGCAGAAGCCGTGGTAGGGTGCCGGAGCAGGGGAGTGGGAAGGACCCAGGCACCTCTGTCCACCTGCCGCCCGGTCCACCTGCTCACTCACTGTTCTCCCTGGGCTCCCCGTCAGCCAAGTACCCGCCCAGGGCCCAGGACCCTGCTTGAATCTGATCATTGCTGCTGCTCACGTGACCACCCACCCCCCACCCAAGTCAGGGAGCAGTCCTACTCTTCTGTCCACCCCCAGGGCAGGGAGTTTTGTCGGGTTTGTTCACTGCTGAATTGCCAGGGCCTCCACAGGCTTGCCTGGTATGTGCCAGGAGTGGGGCAGATGTGTGAACCAATGGGGGACACAGGTCAGGGACGGTGACAGCCTGAGGGTCAGCGCAGGGATGGAGCCCGGGGTGTCAGGGAAGGCTTCCTGCAGGAGGGGCCGCAGTAAAGGGATGAACTGGGCAGCCCCCGCCCCTGCCCCCCACAGGGGAGACAGAAAGAAACAGATTTCGTGCCAGGAGCTGTGCCCCGGACCAAGGAAGGCTTCTCAGAGAAAGTGAGATCTGAAGCGGGGAGAAGGTGTGAGGCAGAGGTGGGGTGGGCCTGCACTACCCCTTCTAGATTCCCTTTCTCTGAGCGTCCTTTTCTCCTGTTCTGCGATAGGGATTCTGGGACAGACGGCCCACTTGAGCACGTCACTCAGCCTCTCCAGGCTTCAGGTTCCTCTGTTGTAAAATGGGCCTGATAAAGTACCTGCCCATTTAGGGCAGTGGTGAGCTAAAATGACTTAATGTGTGTCGATGCTGAGAGCAGGACCTGGCCCAGAGGAAGTTCTCTGGAAAGTTGGGCCACTTATTTTCAGAAAGGTTACTTACATCCTGGCAAGACAGCCAGCATAGCGACACAGGAGCCCCAGCCGTCCCCACCTTTCCCTCTCCACATTCCCGCCATCCAGCCCCACTCTCACGCCTAGGTATTTCCGTGGCATGGGGGTGGCGGCTGTTTACCGTGATCTCCCCTGGTGAGGCCGCAAGTCTCGGGTTCATCCCGATAGGTGAGTGGGGCAGAGCAGCAGGGGCCCCCTTCGTTGCACCCTCTGGGGCTCTTGCTGGCATCGCAGCCTGGGTGTGCAGGGAGAGGGGGACACAGCAAGCCCCGGATCTCCAGCCACCCTCCCGTCAAAGAGGCCACTCATCCCCCGTCTCTGTGTCCTGCACCACAGCCCCAGCCAGTGTTTCACACCTGGCTGCCCCGCCAGCCACTCTCGGGCACCCAGCCCCAAGCTGAGCCACTGTTTCCCTGGCCCCTGGCACCTGGCCTGGCATAGGGAGTGAGATGGGGGTGTGCGTGTGTGGTGGGAGACTGACCCTGCCGAAGCAGGGGCTGTGGTTGGGTCCCCTGTTCCTGTGTCCCTGCCCAGCCCCTCCCTCCGCTGGGACAGTTGTGGGCCCCATGGCTCAGGCTTTCCAGGCTCAGCCCCGCCTCCCTCCGGCCCTCCCTTCACCCTCCACCCTTCCCCTCCCCCTCCCATGGGCTGGAGCCACAGCCAAGCTCAACTCCTGCCAGGGCAGGGCCGCGTCGCCAGCCGCTGCCAGGGAGGCCAGGGCGCAGAGCCCAGCCAGCTCACCTCCGTGGGCAGGGGAACCCCTTGATCCCAGCTCCCTGATCTTTCAGCTGGAAGCCTCTGTCTGCCGGCCTGCCCCACTGCAGGTGGCCCAGGACAGAGGGAAGAGGATGGTGGAGGTGAGCTGGCCCAGGCCTTGGGGAGGAGTGGAGGAGGGGGAGGGCTGCCTGGGTGTGCGGGAGGGCAGTCCGGACACACGGCCACCTGAGCCAGCGTAAGCACGTGCGCCAGGGGCCACACCTGTCTTGGGGCCAGGGGCGGGGTGGCCATGTGTGTGCCCGTGTGGGCGGTGGCAGGTGTCTATCTGCTGGGGCTTAGCTCACACCTTGGCACGGGTCCCCCTGAGCATCTCTGTGGGAGCGCATTCCTGGGGTCTGGTCTGCATGGAGGTGTTTCCAAGGGGTTGTGCCTCCCTGGGCCACTGGTGACCCTGGAGCTGGCTGTGGGCATGCCTGGGTCTGTGTGCAGATCTCATGGTTTAACTCTGTCTCAGGAGCGCTCCTAGGTGTGTGGAGGGTCTTGGGCTCTGCCTTCCTAGTGAGTCCAGCCATAGCGGAGCATTTGTGGGATTATGTGTGTGTAAGCATGTTGCTGTGTCTCTAGGTGGTGGCTAAAGTCCGTATCGTTATGTTATTTGGCTCCCCCAGGATCCTTGTATGTGTCTCTGGGTCTCTCCAGAGTCCCTCCATCTCAGGGGTGAACGGGTCTTTACGTTGTTTGTGGCGGGGCTCCCAGGTCCTTGACTTCTTGGGGTCCCAGCCGTGGGTCCCCAGTGTCGCGGCCCTTTCGTTCTGAGAACTTCCTCTGAGCCAGGCCCCTCTTAAGACTGCTTTCCCCACCTTCTCCCATTGACACCTCACAGTTGCCTCCGGCCCACTTGCTGAGGCTCGGGGTGGGATGTTCCCTCCTGCGCCCAGGCCCCTGTACAGCCACCAGCAGGGTACCCGGGTAGTGTGGGGCAAGCGGCTGCTCCGTCTCGGGCTGCTTGGGGACTTTTCCGTGCAACCAGTGTGTGTGTTCTCATGTTTCTGTGGTTGTGTGGCTGGACGTCTGTGTTGCATGTCTGTGTCAGTCTCTGAGGACAGCTGTGCACTGTGGAGCGACTTCATTTGCTTCTGTGTCTTGGGTGCGTGTGTGTGTGTGTGTGTGTGTGTGTGTGTGTGTGTGTGTGTATGGGGGGGGGGGATAGCTGTGCACTGTGGAGCGACTTCATTTGCTTCTGTGTCTTGGGTGCGTGTGTGTGTGTGTGTGTGTGTGTGTGTGTATGGCGGGGAAGGACTTAGGTTGGAGGGGCCTGGGAGGCCACTGGAGCCTCTTTTCTACCTGTTGCCCCCTCCCTCCTTCCTGCCCCACCTCAGGGGAGGAATGAATGAAGTCGAATCTGATTTCCCCAGTCCCTGGGGGCTCGCCCACACTCTCAGGTTTGTTGTGGCATCCATCCCCACCCTGGGCATCTCTGGGGGGTGAGGGACACCAGCAGTGCCCTTTGTGTCTGTGCTCTATTGAGCCTGGCCAGGCGGGGAGGGGGCCCCCGAGCCTGGGGCTGCCACAGGAGCCGCCTGGCCTCCCTGGGGGCTTAGAGCACCTCGGGGTAAAGGAAGCACCATCTCTGCATTCAGCCACACTCTCTGAGCTGTGCCTCGCCCTGTGCTGGGCAGGGCCGGGGACACAGGGTGGCTGAGAGGGCCCCAGGCCCTGTCCTTTGGGAGGGCAGGGGTCATCAGAGCATAATGGGGGCCCATTATGCTCCCGCATCCCAGCCCTGGAGAAGGACAGTCTTAAACAGAGATAGTCAGACTGGCGCATTTGCTCTGGGAAACCATGCTCAGCATCCTCTGTGCTTTGTTCCTTCCTTTATTCGTTCAGCAGCAACAACAGCAGCAGTGCCAGTAATGATAACAGCAGCTAGGCTGTAGCAGTGAGGGCCCACTCGGCGGCAGGCGCTGTTCTGAGCGCTTTGCATGGGTCATCTGGTTCGCTCGTCCAAACGCTCCCAGGAGATAGGGACCATCGTTACCCCCCGTTTGCAGGTGAGGACACGGAGGCCCAGAGTCACTTGCTCACGGGCACACAGCTTGGCAGTGGCGGAGCGGGCACGAGCCTGGGCCGTCCGCTCTTACTCATCGGCTGCCTTCCGAGTCCTTGTCCGGCGCTCAGTGCAGAGGCCTGCCGAGGGGAGGATGGCGCTTACGTGGTCAGAACACGGAGAGCAGGCTGCTCGTCCCTTCCCACGTGGCCGACTCCAGGCCCTGCCCCCCAAGGCTCGGGTGGCCCTCGATCTGTGTCTTTTTATGGGCTTTCACCCATCGTGGGGAGCGCAGATCTCTGGCGGCACACCCCCTGTATGATGTTCTCCTTGCTTCTGGCCAAAATGTACCACCACTTCCTCCAGTTCCCAGCCTAGGCCTTGTGGTGGGGAGGGCCTGGGGAAGTGGGCTCACAGCCGGGCGCTCCTTGTGTTTGGAACACACACCAGGTTATTCACTAAGTAGCTGGATTCAGTCTCTAAAGAGGCTCAGTTCCTTCACAGGCATCAAGGTCAGATTTCCAGGCAGTGTGGACAGGCCTTGGGGACTCCTGGCCGCCCTCTGCCCCACCACCCTTCCCTGCGCCTCCTCAGGGTCCAGCCTCATCACTTTGGCAATGGCATCACTCATTCGTTGCACAGATATTTACCAGGTACCTGCTGTGTGCCAGGCCCTGCTCTAGCTGCCAGGGGTACGACAAGAATGAGACAGACAAAGGCCCCTGTTCCTGGGGAGCCCATACTCTGCTGGGGGGCGGGGAAGGAGGGGGGGACCAACAGTCAACAGGTATATAATGCCAGATGATAATAAATGCCACGGAGAAGTATAAAGCAGGGGTGCAAATTTTGTCAGGGGGTCAGGGAAGGCCTCCCAGAGGAGGTTTTCTTTGCACTGAGACCTGAAGATCAAGAAAGGGGAGCCATGCAGCTCTGGGCAGAGGGAACAGTGGGTGCAAAGGCCCTGAGGCTGGAACAAGCTTGATGTGTCCAAGACTGAAAAGGAGGAGGCCAGCGTGGCTGGGGTGAAGTTCAGGGAGGAGATGGGGTCCCTTGGTGGCAGGGCCCAACTGGGCAGGGCCTTGCTAAGTCACAGTGGGGAGTTTTTTCCAGGTGGGAAGCCCTGCAGAGTTTTGTTTAACATTTCTTCAGATTCCCTGCTAACCACAGCAGCCTTTCTTTGGTCATCGGAAGTAGAGTTGTCTCTGTTCATGTTCCTGTCCCGTAAACCCTCTGAGGTCCTTTGTCTGGAGTAGAAGCTTTGGCTGGAGCCAGGGCTGCTGGGAAGCAGGAGGCTTAAGGGGGCAGTGACAGGCCTTCTCCGTGGGTCAGAGTCGACGCTTTTGTGCCCTGGTGCTGGGCAGCCCTGGGCAGTGACTTCCCCTCTCTGGGCCTCAGTTTCCTAGTTTGGGAAACAGGAGGGAAGAGGACTCTCCACCCACACACCCAAGAACCACTGGGAGGGTTCACTGTGGCCTGGTCTGCATGCCTGGTGCAGGCATAGGCCAGAGTCAGTGCTGAAACACGTGTGTCCCCTCCATCCACGCAGCAGCCACTGAGGGGAGACCTGGGATCCAGCCTGTAACCAACCAGAGCATTGCTCCTGCCTACGCCGAGCCACTGACTTAGCAGGGAGACAGCAGACACAATCATAACCGTATAACATGTTAGGGCTGGGAGAGAATGGACTGGATGCCAGGATGCCAGGCTCTGGGGGATGCGGCGACGGGCAAAACCAGACCAAGCCCCTGCCCCCGTGGAGCTCACGCTCCAGCTGTTGCAAAAGGTGGTGTCAGTCCTCAGCAACCCTGACGTCTCAACCTCTACAGGGTGCCCAGAACCTGCCTATTCCTTCCGCCTCCACAGGCTCCACGTGGTCCCGTCCACCCTCTTCTCCTGCTGGACTGTCACATCCTCCTCCTCCCAGGTGTCCCTGCTCCTGCCCTGCCCCCACACACAGCCACCGGGAGCCTGTGAACACCTGAGTCTGGCCACATCCCTCCCCTGCTCAGAACCTTCCTGTTGCTCCGTCTCACTCAGGTAAAAGCCAGAGTCCTGGGGATTTCCATGGTGATCCAGTGGTTAAGACTTTGCCTTCCAATGCAGAGGGTGTGGGTTTGATCCCTGGTCGATCCCTGGTCGGGGAGCTAAGATCTCACATGGCTCACAGCCAAAAAACCAAAACGTAAAACAGAAGGAATAGGGCTTCCCTGGTGGCGCAGTGGTTGAGAATCTGCCTGCTAATGCAGGGGACACGGGTTCGAGCCCTGGTCTGGGAGGATCCCACATGCCGCGGAGCGACTTGGCCCGTGAGCCACAACTACTGGGCCTGGGCGTCTGGAGCCTGTGCTCCGTAACAAGAGGGGCCGCAGTAGTGAGAGGCCCGCGCACCGCGATGAAGGGTGGCCCCCGCTTGCCGCAACTAGAGAAAGCCCTCGCACAGAAACGAAGACCCAACACAGCCAAAAATAAATAAATAAATTTAATTAAAAAAAAAAAAAAACAGAAGGAATATTGTAACAAATTCAATAAAGACTTTAAAAATGGTCCACATAAAAAAATTTTTAAAAAGCCAGAGTCCTACCCACGGCCCACAAGTGCCTACACAGTCTGCCCTTCTCTCTCACCTCACTCACCCGGCCCCAGCCACTCGGCCTCCTCTCTGCTCTTTCGCCACATCAAGCATGTTCCTGCCTCAGGACATTTGCACTGGCCGTTCCCACTGCCTGGGTGCTCCTCCTCCAGCTACCCACGGGGCTCCCTCTCCTCTCTCCACTCGGGTCCCTGCTCAAGCGTCACCTCCTCAGCAAGGCCCTCCCTGACCACTTCACTGAAAATTCCCACCTGATCCCTGCTGTATTTTTCTCAGCACTTACCACCTGACTTACTAGCTATTTTTCTGATTTATCTCATTTATTGACTGTCTCCTTTCCCCTAGGATGTGAGCTCTGCAAGGGCAGGGATATACCTGACGCTCCTGGCGCCCCTGCCCCGGGCCTGGCAGAGATCAATCCTCGGTAGACATTGATGATTGGATAGAGGGGTGGGGGGCTGAGTGTGACGGCTCATTTGTGGGTAGAGTAGGTGTTTGCCAAGGAGGGGGCTTGAGCACGTGTCAGTCCCAAAGCGTGAGGCAGGGTCTGGGGACAAGGTGCCAGAGGGTTCCTTGGTGGAACTAGGCTCAGGGCAGGAGGAGAATGCGGGGTTGGGGGGGGAAATGCAGGTGGGCAGCAAGAGCTGAGCAAAGGTGTGAAGGAGGAACGGTGTGGGGTTTCGGGGGGCAGCGAGAGCCTGCCACGCTAAGACTCCCCCTCCATCATCAGAGCACCGCCCAGGGAGGTAGGCGGTAAACTGAGGCAGGGAGGGGGCTTCTGGAGCTGGTGGGTGGAGATCATGGCAGAAGGGTGGGTGGGAACCAGCGGTGGAAGCGCTGAGCGCAGGCTGGGACCAGTGAGCCCTTCCTCATCGCCCCCTTCCTGCTTTAGTTTCATTTTGGTGACTAGGAAGGGGTAGCCGTGGCCCCTGCCGCATCCTCTGCTCTGCCCCTGCGCCCTGGGGCCCTGGCTGAGTCAGCTCCCTCCACTGCCAGGGTGATGGGGGAGCAGCTTTATTCAGGGCTGCTGGAGCAGGTGGAGGGCAGGAGGGAAGGAGCTCTCTACACGCGCACGCACACACATAAGTGCACACGCACTCCCTTGACCGTGTTATCACACTAGCAGATCTGGCTCTTCGACGTGCGCTGATTTCCTTGGTGGGGAGAGTGGTGCCATTTTTGTCTCATGAAAGGTCTGATGGTAGAACACGTGAGCATAGGGGGTGACTGGAAAATGTGAAGCTTTTGCTAGGACAGGTCGGAAACTGCCCGTCCCGCGTGTGAAATAATTCAAAAGACTTTTTTTTTTAATTGAAATAAACATTTTAGAGTAGGATGGAAATGTGCCTGCATTTGAGGGATCAAGCACTGGGCTTCAGAGGCATCTATGCCCCGGCTGGTGGCTGCAGGCTGCACCCTGTCCTCCTTTGTTCCGTGTCGCTGGGGTCACTGCTTCACCGTCTGCCTCTGAGTTCCAGGGGTTTCTCTGCCAGAGTTTCACAGGTACTGCCTGGGCAGAGTCTGAGGTGTCTGAGCAGGGGTGTAGCATAGCGGGTACAGGCGAATGTGTTCGTTCACCGTGTTCCTTGAGTGCCTGCCACGCAGTGTTGTAGGCATTGGGGTACAGTGGGGAGCAAGACAGAGGACAGGCTCTGCCCTGGTGGAGCTGACATTCTGGTGGAAGAAGCAGACACTAAAGAAGCTCACACACGCAAACACATACACACACAGTATATGGTGAACGCAATGAGGAAAAATAAAGCAAGGAAAGGGGCATAGAGGGTGGTAGGACAGGAACAGGGACATTTGTGTGCAGATGTGGGTGGAGGGAAGGAGGGAGGGAGCCATATGGAGATCACTGAGAAGAGAGTTCCAGCACGGGGTGGGGTGGGGGGGCTTGTAAGCTGCCAGTGCAAAGGCCCTGAGGTGGGGGCATGTCTGACGTTTGAAGAACAGTGAAGAGGCCAGAGTGGCTGGGGCAGAGTGAGCAAGGGGCCGTGTGGGAGGAGAGCTGATGGGCAGATCTCTCAGGACCTCGTGGGCCACGGGGAGGGGTTTAAGGATGTTGACTCTGTAGTGGATCAGACTGTCTTCCAGGCCCACCTCTGCTTGGTGACCTTAGCGAGAGAGTTCACCTTTGTGAGCCTCAGTTTCCACATCTGCAAAATGGGAGTGAAATAGCCACTCCACCTAAGTGCCGGGGAGTCGGTGAGCTCGGCATTGGCATCTGTGCAGGGTCATGGGCCCCCCGTGGTGGTGGTGATGGTGGTGGTAGTAGGGGTGTGAGTACTGGGGCTGAGCCTCGGTAAACCACATTTGGTGGTGGGGACTGGTTCTTGGACAGCTTTTCTGCTGCAGACCAACAGGCCAAAGGCCCTTGGAAAGGGTGAATAATTCCTTATTCCTGGGTGGGGGGTGGCGGTGGTTGGAGCCCCACTTTGTGCTGCCTCCCACACTACCGCTGGGGGCCTGGGCAGGTTGGAGGAGCTGGGGACCCTCACCCCCAGGTGGGGTCAGGACAGGAGAGGAAGAGCAAGGTCTGGGTGTGGATAGAGAGGGTGGAGAAGGAGGGAGGAAGGGTTGGAGGCCAGGACCATGATGGTAATGACAAAAACAGAAGCACCACCGCAGGACAGGTGGGTAAGAGCCTGGACTTCGGTCCCCGACTGCCTGGGTTCAAATTCTAGGTGCCCTGGATAAAGGATTTTCCCTCTCTGAGCCTCAGTCTCCCCACCCGTGAACTGGGGATGATGAGCGTGTCTGTCTCACAGGTTAGCGGTGAGGATGGAATGCGATTAGACACAGAACACCAAGCAGACCCGGGCACACACGAGTCTCCAAGGACGCACCTGCCGTAATTCTGAGAACTGGCGGGGCCCGGGCTCTGCGTTAGACAGGGTTGGAGTCTTGTGTCCACTCTGCTTACCAAGCTGTGTGACCTGGGCAAGTGGGGTGCCCTCTCTGTGCCTTGTCTTCCTTGTCTGTAACACAAAGCCCAAAACAGCCCCTTTGTCTGGGGTCGGGCGTGCAGATTAAATGAGGGACTCCGGGACAAGTGCTTAGGAGAGGGGCCGGCACGGTAGGTGCTCCCTAAGTGTTGGCTGCTGCTGTGATAGTGACCAACATTTACCGCGCGCTCCTTGCTGTGTGCGCTTGGCCTTGGGGCCGGGCCATCAGTGCCTGGGTCCTCTGTGACTCCTTATAAGAACTCCAGGAAGCAGGTACTGTCATGGTCCTCTTTTAACAGAAGAGGGGACTGAGGCACAGAGCAGCTGAGCTGCTAGCCCAGGGCCACGCAGTGAGCTCCCACGGCGGGTCGGCTCGCCCACACTTCACAGGCAGAGGGCTGGGCTCTTGGCCCTGGGCTGTCTGACCCCTAAATTCTGGGCTTGCCTGGGAACCCCAGCGCCTACTCTTTGCCCGCCTCCTCTGCTGCTGGCACAGGCCCCTTTATATGTAGCAGCTCCTCTCCCTTCCGTGGCCCCCATAAAGTCAGGAGCTTGGGGACTTGGTGGGAAGGGGGGTTTCTGGTCGGGGGAGCCGGCAGTGCTTGGAGCTGCCCCAGGGTGGGGCTCCCGCCTGATCACTATAAACACGGTTGGTTCCTCTGTTTGTCCTGCCCTCCACGCAGCGCCCAGAGGGAAGGGCTGGCCCCGGGCAAATATCCGGAGGTGTGCCCCTCTGTCCCCTTCCCCTGCAGGTCACACAGGCAGCTGGGGGCGGGGCTGGGAGCAGTGTGCAGAGGTGGCTTGGGGGTTTACGGCAGGGCTTCTGGGTTGGCTGCCCTGTCTTCCAGGCTGCCTCCTGCCCACCCCATCTGGATCCTGAGCCCCTCCCTCTCCTGGGTTTAGTGAGGGGTCCTGTGGCTAACCCTATTCGTGCAGAGGGCTTGGAGCTGACTTGGGGCCCGAAGGTCCTGGGCTGGGGGGCAGAGGATGGGCAGGCAGAGTGAGAGAGGCCAAGGTGAGGAGTGAGGCTGGGTCCAGGGCCAAACGGGAGCAAATCTGGGAAGGCAGTGAGGAGGTGGTGGGACATGGTGTACACATCTGGAGGGATGGAGTGGAGTGGGGAAGGTGGGGGAAGGTCAGCGTGTAGGGATGAGGCTAGGAGCTGGAACTGGGAGAGAGTCGAGGGCAGAGAAGCCTGGAGAGAGGACAGGGTAGGTCAGGGCCTCTGACAGGTGGGCCAGGAATGGAGGCCTGGGCGGGCGGGATAGGCAGCGTTCTGGGGGCTGGAATGCGGGACCGCTGCTGACGGGGCTCCTGGCTTGCAGGGTAGAGAACGGGCTGGGGCAGAGGGCCCCTCACCCTGGCCAGGCCTGTTCCACCCCAGAGCAGGCAGGGAAACTGGACCCCTGGGGGACCCCTGGCTCTGGTCACCTGCTGCTGGCCGGGAGGCCCAGGCCAGTTGAGGCAGGTTGGCTGCTGGGTCCCCACCCGCCTCCCACTGGGCGGCTCCTGCTGCCAAACCGGTTCCCCTGGATCACTGCCCACTGATGGCCCTACCTCTGGCCTGGGGATGGCGGCCTCTTCGTCCTTACCTCACAGAGCTGCTCCGCGAAAGGAGCCGGGAGTGGAACCAGGGGCTGCAGGGGCCGCATCCCAGCCACATGCAAGCATCCTTGCTAGGTCACGAGACTTACTGAGCTTGGGGCCGACCCTGTGCTGGGCACTGTGCCAGGCTCTGGGGAGCCAGCCATGAACCAGACAGAAATCCCCACCCAGTGCATTTCCCCTAGTTCTTTGGGTATTCGTTCACACGGGCCCTCTTCTGGGAAACCTCCCTTATCCCCAGCCTGCCATCCCTCCAGGCTGGGTCTGGCACTCTGTGACCCCAGCGCCGACCACTCTGGGCTGTCAGAGGCTGTCTCAGTCACCGCGGTATCCCTAGCACCAACCAGCGCAAGGCTGGACACAAAGGAGTGCGTTATTGCCAAATGAATGAACGAACGAATAATGGACAAATGGCGTTTTCTTCCCACTTTACAGATGAGTAACCCGAAGCCCCAAGAGGAGACGCCTCGTGCCCAAGGGCACTTCTAGCACAGCCAGCATCAAACCAGGTCTGTGGGACTCAGGGCCCATGTGCAGGTTGGGGGGCAACACCTGGGCCCCCTTCCCCAGACACGGCTAGGAGTCGTCCTACTCGTCAGAAGAGCAAATGCCGACGGGGCCCCCCCTCCGTGTCCCAGCCCTGCACCCAGCTCTGCCCGTATTAACTCACTAATCCTCCCGGCAGCCCTGTGGGGGCTGATCCAGCGCACAGACAGGTTAGGTCACTTGCCCAAGGTCACACGTAGTAGGCGACAGAGAGAGATTTGCACTCTGGCCATCTGGCTCCCCTACCCATCATTTCTCTGGTCCCCCTATGGGACACCACCATCACACATGTCCTCTTCGGCCCCTTTGGTTTTTAAATCAGCTCTCATTGAGCATTTACTCTGTGCTGGTACTGTTCTGAGTACAGGACTGGAGACCACAGGCCCTAAAGACAGGGACTGTTTGGTCTGTTAGTATCTCTTATGAAGTGGCTCTTTCCCTGCTCTGTGATCTTGGTGAGGAACTTCCCTCCTCCGAGCCTCAGTCTCCTCATCTGTAAAGTGGGCGTATAGCAGTAAGGCTGCCTAGGGGTCACGCATAGGACAGGGGCTTGGTAACCATTTGTTGAACAAATAACCAAAGGTATGTGGTGCTTCCAGCCCAGAGTGCAGGCTGGAAAAGCAGGGATAGTGTCAGCTGGCCTTTAGGAACCAGTCACTGAGCACATACTGTGTGCTGGACGTGGCCGAGACAAGGGAGTGGGATGCCAGGAAACTGGGCAGGTGAGACCTGGCCTGGGGCACTGAAAGTCTAGTGATGGGGGTTTTAAACACTGAACTAGTAAACACAAGACTGAGCAGCAGAATTTCCAGAAGTTAAACATGCTATGAAATGTGATGGAAGGACAGTGGGGAATGGGGACTCTTTTTCTTGGGGTGTTCAGGAAAGGAGTCACCAACGACTGTGAAGGAAAGGAGGGAGGGGACCATGTGTGTGGATACTGGGGAAGAGCATTCCCCACAGAGGGAACAGCCAGTGCAAGTCCCTGAGGTTTGGAAGCCAGTGTGAGTGAGAGGGAGAGATGGGAGCAGAGAAGTGATGGGGCAGGTCGTGTAGGGCAGGCCACGGGAAGACTGAGCTTCTCCCCTGAGTGAGGTGGAGCCACAGGAG
>NW_020175468.1:8123739-8128875 GCF_003031525.2 Neophocaena asiaeorientalis asiaeorientalis | reverse complement strand
GGATGGATAGGACCAGGGCGGGGCCGGAGGATCGAGGAGAAGCAGCACGTTCTGCGAGCTGTCCCCTCCCACAGGCCTGCCGGCAGGAGCCCAAATCTGCACCCTCCCCACGCTGAGAGCCTGGCGCCATGTTTGGGAAGAAGAAGAAGCGGGTTGAGATCTCGGCACCGTCTAACTTCGAGCACCGCGTGCACACGGGCTTCGACCAGCACGAGCAGAAGTTCACGGGGCTGCCCCGCCAGTGGCAGAGCCTGATCGAGGAGTCAGCTCGCCGGCCCAAGCCCCTCATCGACCCCGCCTGCATCACCTCCATCCAGCCTGGGGCCCCCAAGGTATGCTGGTGCCCACCACCGCCTCTCCTGACCCACGCCGACCCCCTTGGGGTGACCCCAGCCCTCAACCCCACACTTGACCCTGCGGCCAACACCTCCCCCTCCCTTGCTGACCTCCACACAGACACGCCCCAGTCCTCACCTTTCGCTCACCCCTCCACCCACTGATCCCTCACTTGGCCTCAACGCTGAGAACCCTACACCGACCTTGACCCTCCGACAGTCCCCCACACCAGCCCCAAGTCGTGCTCCTGTCCTTGGAGCCTCACGCCCTGAGCTCTGTGCTCCGGTCCCCAGCACCAGACTTGTCCTGGGCCTTCACTGGGCTCTCATCTCAGGACGAGGGACAGACTCGTTCCCTCACGGCGACTGCCCCAAGTGCTCAGGGCTGGGCTGGGGGAGCCCAGAGGGGGCTCCTGACCAGCCCCGGGGTCCAGACCAGCTTCTTGGAGTCGGGGACACCGGAGCTGAGCCCTGAGGGCCGAGGACGAGGAGGAGTCATTGGGGCAAATGGTGGAGAGGCAGGGCTTTTAGTGGAGGAAACGGCCCACATGAAGCATTGGGGGTTTTTTGGTTTGGGTTTCTTCCCTGCCATCTGAGCAAAAGGGCAGAGTTGGGATTTGAATCAAGGTCCGTTTCCAAGGCCCATGTTCTTAACTCCTTTCGTGTCTCCGTGATCCCAGTGCCGGGCGTGGCCTATGGTGAGGCTGGTCTGGGGGCAGGGGGTGCAGCACCACGCAGCCTGCGAAGCCGGCCTCGGAGCACGGACTTTATCCGAAGGGCAGTGGGAACCGTGAAGGGCCATGGGCCAGGGAACGCAACCCGGGTTGTTCGGAGGGGTGGAGATGGGCCGGCTGGTCAGCAGGCTCAGTGCCAGGGGGCAGGCCCAGGGCTGACTCATCCTGCCCCGCCCCAGGCCAGCGGGCGTGGAAGCTCTCCCCCAGGGTCTCCAGCTGGCGGCCCACTGAGGCGTTCATGTGCCCCAGCCAGGGGGATTTTGGATACTTTGAATTCTCTGCCACTGCCTAAAAAAGCAAGAGGCTTCACATCCAAATCTCTATTTCTGGCTTCTCCTGACAGATCGGCTGGGGCCACTGGAGGGGCAGCTGCCACCGCAGGCGGGGTGCCAGCTCTTCTGGGCCCGCAGGCCCCACCCAGCCCACCTCAGTTCCATCCCCTACCCGGCCCTGTGGCTGCTTGTCTGCTGGTTATGCCCACACTAGGGCGCTTCCTAAAATCTAGCCCCTGCTCGGCCTGCCAACCACGAGCCGTACCTGGGACTGTGTCTGCCAGGAGGAAGGGGCACCTTAAGTCACACAAAGGTGCCACACGGGCTGGCACTCTCCTGGGGCCCCTGTGGGCGCTTGTGTTTGCTGCCCTCGGCTGAGAAACTCCCTAGTCCTCCCAGACCCTCCCCCAGCCCCCAGGGACTTCTCGACCTCTTATTCCAGCACCAAAGCCTGACCAGGTGTCTCCCTTGCTTCGCTGGGCCCCTGGGCAAGGCCAGGCCTCCAGGCTGGCAGCCAAGCCCAGAAGAGGCCGGGGGCAGGGGCTGGCCCCACAGGGGTACGGTGGCCTGTAGGAGGGTTTTGTGGGATCTGTGTTTTCTGCACATTTGAAGTGGTTCTGGCTTTAGGATGTCCGGCAGCCCATGTCCCTGCCTGCCAGTGATTGACGGCACAGGGCTGAGGGGCATGGGCTCTGCTCCCCTCAGCCTCCTCCCAGCCTGCCTGCCTTACTCACTCACTCACGGGTTCAGCAAATACTTACTGAGCACCTTCTGCATACCAGCCAGAACAGAAACAGACAGGAGGAAACCATGGCCTCCCTCACGATCATTGCACTGGGGGAGCAGGCCATGGACAGCTGTACACATGCTTTATGTCAGCTGGTTTTAAGTACTCTAGAGAACAGGAAAGCAGGGGAGGGGGATAGGGAGTGTTAGGGGCTGGCGTTTCAGACCATGGGTGGTCAGCGAAAGCCTCCAGCAAAGACCTGAAAGGGGGGTGCGTTGGGGAGGGGAGCTCAGGGCAAACTTGGGGGAAGACGTTCCAGGCAGTGTGAACAGCCAGTGCCTGAGGTAGGAGTGTGTCCGGTGTGTTTTAGGAGCAGTTAGGAGGCCCATGTGACTGGAGCTGAGTCGGGGACAGGGGGAACCCTGGAGGCTGTGACCTGGATCAGGATGGTGGCCGTGGTGGGTGAGGGTGGATTCAGGACAGGCTTTACACAGGCATTCGCATTTGCCAGCCTTGCTCCTGGGGCACTCCTGCCCTCTACTTTGGGCCCAAACCTTTCTGACTCTCCCTTTAACCCACCCTCAGCCTCCAGAGGAACAGAGAGCGTGGTTTGGAGTTAACAGCCCTGGTGGGCTGCAGGGGAGGAAGTGCCAAGCTGGGCCCTGGCCCCAGCATCCTGTAATTTGCAGCTCTCCAGGGCTGATTATGGGGTGGCATAGTCTCTGCCCTTCTTCCCCTGCACCCCACAGGGCAGGGACCGCCCCCCAGTCCGGAGAGCAAGAAAAAGACAGGGGTGCATCCCACGGGGAGGGGGCGACAGCCTGTCGGATGGGCAGGCTTTCCTCCCGCTCCCCTCCTGCCACCCAAGGCTAGGTGCTGGGGGAGGGGCAGCAGGGGCCTCCCTGCTCCTGCCCGCCCCCCCGCCGCCCCGCCCTGTCATTACCCATGGCATTTCTTCATTCCGTCTCTGTCTTGTCTCTGTGTGTGTGTTGTGTTGTCCTGTCCTCGTGTGTCGGATACGCGTCCTGTGTCCCCCTCCTCCTTGCCCGGCCCCCACCCCGCCATTGCCCCGGACCCCAGACCATCGTGCGGGGCAGCAAAGGCGCCAAGGATGGGGCCCTCACGCTGCTGCTCGACGAGTTTGAGAACATGTCGGTGATGCGCTCCAACTCCCTGCGGAGAGACAGCCCGCCGCCACCCGCCCGTGCCCGCCAGGAAAACGGGATGCCCGTGGAGCAGGCCGCCACGGCCAGAGGGGGCCCAGAGAAGGCGGGCGGTCAAGGCCGGGTCGCCGGTCGCAGCGAGGCGGGTGGCAGCAGTGGAGACAGGCGGCGGGTGGGGCCGGACAAGAGGCCCAAGTCTTCCAGGGAGGGCTCAGGGGGGCCCCAGGAGTCCTCCCGGGACAAGCGCCCCCTCTCTGGGCCTGACCTCTGCACCCCCCACCAGCCTGCCGGTCTGGCCAGCGGGGCGAAAGTGGCAGCTGGCCGGCCCTTTAACACGTACCCGCGGGCCGACACGGACCACCCATCCCGGGGCGCCCAGGTAACTGCTCCCCCTGCCCCAGGACCGCCCCACTGTCCCCTTGCCCGGAGCTTCCCCGTTGCCACCCACCGACTCCAACCTGTGCCCAGCCCACCGTCCATCTGCATCCTGACCACCATGTGTCTGTCCCACAGCCGGGGTCCCCGTCCCTCTGGCCCCTCCACTGACAGCCGCCTCTCTTTTCTGTTGCAGGGGGAGCCTCACAACGTGGCCCCCAACGGGCCATCGGTGGGGGGCCTGGCCGTCCCCCAGTCCTCCTCTGCCTCCCGGCCCCCCGCTCGAGCCCACGGCCCCCCCAGCCCTGGAGTGCTGGGCCCCCACGCCTCCGAGCCCCAGCTGGCCCCTCCAGCCCGCACCCTCGCCGCCCCCCCTGCACCCCCCGCCCCTGGACCCCCCGGACCCCGCTCGCCACAGCGGGAACCCCAGCGAGTATCCCACGAGCAGTTCCGGGCTGCCCTGCAACTGGTGGTGGACCCCGGCGACCCTCGCTCCTATCTGGACAACTTCATTAAGATCGGCGAGGGCTCCACGGGCATCGTGTGCATCGCCACCGTGCGCAGCTCGGGCAGGCTGGTGGCCGTCAAGAAGATGGACCTGCGCAAGCAGCAGAGGCGCGAGCTGCTCTTCAATGAGGTGGGCCTGCTGCCCCTGCCTCCGCCCTTCACCTCTCCTCCTGGGGCTCCTCCGCCCCGTGGTTTTTGAGGGCACATAGGGGTGAGGAGGGGAAAGGGCCTTACGGGGATGGGGTTCCCCAGGGCTGGGTTCTGGGCCCGGCTCCTGTCCTCACTCGTCACACCTCCCCAGGCTGTCTCCTCTGTCCCCACGATACCCATGGCCACGGCTGTCCTGTTCCTGGCCAGGCCCCGAGCCCCAGCTCCATGTTCCCTTAATCCCCCTGAGCCCCACCCTCTGCGTGCCTTCCAGGCCCCTCATACCCACCAAGTCCCATTCTGGCCCCGAAGCGTGTACTCCAAACCTGCCTCTCCTGGTTCCCTGTCTCAGACAGGCCCCGCCACTCCTGTCCGCAGGCCGGAGCTCTGGACCTCCCTGGCCCCCACCCCGGCTTGTCAGCCCTGAGCCTGTCACTCCTTCCCCCATCCCCGTTCCTGTCCCCATGTAGTCCATTTGCTGCTCGGCCCTGCCCCCTGGGCATTCTGCACACCCCTTTACTGCCCCTTGCAGTGCCCCCTGGTGCCCTCAGGACAAAGGCCTGGCCTCTTGGCCGTGCATCTGAGATCCGCCCCCATCTAGGCCTCGCTTCTGTCTGACCTCAGGCTTTGGCCCTTGAGGGGCTCACTACCAGTGAGCATGTTGCAAAGGCAGACCCCTGGCTCCTTCCTGAGAGGAATCTGTGTTGGGAGCAGCCCCCGGCCCCTGATGCAGGAATCCCAGGAGGACGTCAGGTCCGGGGTCGTCCGACTCTAGCTCTTGCCTCCTGACCTCTCCACACTCCTCAGCTTTGCCCAGTGTAATGTGGCCCCTGTGAGCATCGTGTTCCCCCAGCTCCGTGAGGCTTTGCCTGGCTT
>NW_020175468.1:8090148-8123582 GCF_003031525.2 Neophocaena asiaeorientalis asiaeorientalis | reverse complement strand
TTCCCCCACCCCCCACCCCCCACCGCCTTTTATCTGACCTGCCTAGTACCTGCTTGGCCTTCTGGTCTCAGCCCTGTGCTTAGACACCCTCATTCCAGCTCCCTCTCCCGACACCAGCCTGGCCATCAGAGCCACTCGCGGCCCAGCTCAGGGCTGGTCAGAGACCAGCGTCAGAAGTGTGGGGTGTGTGCGGGGCGGGAGCACCCCTGGAATAGAGTGCAGACGTCAGGCCCACGCTGCCTTTGAGGTCTCTTGACTTTGGCCGTGGGAGGACAGCCCAGGGGGACCCCGATGAGCAGGAGTGACGGGTGGAAGCGGACCCACAGTGTGGCAGGGCCCACACCCGGGCTGAGAGGGAGGCGGGAGGGCTCCGGTGGCAGGGGCTGGCCGTCCTCCCTCCACCGCGCCGACCCGGCCTCCCATGCCCAGGTGGTGATCATGAGGGACTACCAGCACGAGAACGTGGTGGAGATGTACAACAGCTACCTGGTCGGGGACGAGCTCTGGGTGGTGATGGAGTTCCTGGAGGGAGGCGCCCTCACCGACATCGTCACCCACACCAGGTACTGCTGGACAGCTGGACCCTGTGACAGCCAGCCTGCTGGCTCCCCAGGGTGGACCTGGGTCCTCCTCAGACCTCTCCCATGATAGGACTGGCCCCCTCCAGACCCCTTGGGGTGGGGCCATGTCTCAGAGCCAACAGGCTCTGTCCCCATCCGGCCCCCAGGGTGGGGCCATGTCCCCCTCAAAGCCCAGGGTAGTGTTGTGTCCCCCTTAAACCCCAGGGCGGGGCCCTGTCTGTCCCCGTCACTCACCCACCCACCCCCGCAGGATGAACGAGGAGCAGATCGCCGCCGTGTGCCTGGCCGTGCTGCAGGCCTTGTCTGTGCTCCACGCCCAGGGGGTCATCCACCGGGACATCAAGAGCGACTCCATCTTGCTGACCCACGATGGCAGGGTGAGGAACGGGGTGGCTTGGCCTTCCCCCACCTCTGCCCAGCTCTCCCTCTGCTGGTAGGGTGTGCTCTGACCCCCGAGTTCAGTCACGTGAGGAGCAGTAAGTTCCTTCGTTCCTCGTGCAGCAGTCCAGAGTCGGGGTCCACGTGAGTGGGGCCTCTGCCCCTTCGGTCAGGGGCTCAGGCTGGTGGGGGCTCTGCCGTCAGCACGGGCCGTTGGGAGCTGTAGTCTAGCCCTGGGCCCAGAGAGGGGAGACTCCATTTGGGTGGCCAGCCTCTCGGCCACATGAGAACCTGCTCCTAGCCGGGCATCCAGGCGTGGGCTGTGGACTCCAGTCCTGTCTCCCATCTTCTGGACGGAAGTTCTGAGTCTGAGGCCCATGAATGAGGCTCACGGTGACCAGAACCTGCATTTACGTTCCAAGAGCGAGCACGATTTTCAGTGGGAGGGCCCTTGACTTTCACCAGATTCTTGTTGGTGATTTGCCCGCCCTCCCCCAGGAACGTTAAGCCAGTCAGCAGAGGCGGGGGGTGGGGGGAAGGCTCAGTTTCACCGGGAGTCTCAGTTGGGGTCCACGAACACCTAAAAGTGTCTGCAGATGTGTTTAGGGGACATGTGTAAGCATGCTCTCTGGGGGTGGGAGGATCCACAGACATCCTCGAGAGTCTAGACAGGGCCCACGGCTCCGACAAAGGTATAAATCGTCGGTCTGGGGACGTAGCTGTTGCAGAGGCAGGCTGTGTCCCCTTGTACCCGCCTTGGACAGGGTTGCACCCCTCTCACACCTGCCAGCTGAAGGTGCGCTTCCTGCCGGGAAGCAGGGGCCCAGGGCACAGCATTGGGAGCCAGCCCCAGTCTGAGCCCCCGCCCAGCCTTTGGTACCCCTGGGACTCGGGCCACTTCCCCCGAGAGCCCCAGCGCAGACCCTGTCGCGGAGGCAGATGGTGCGATCTTGGGCAGGTGACACGGCTAAGGGCCCCAGCCAGGAGACGGCAGAGCTCCCCAGAGGCTCTAACCTCTGGGCAGCATCGTGGAGACCCAGCGCGTCCGAGGCCAAGGAATCAAATAGGTAGATGCCTCTGCTCACCCTGCCCCCACCAGCACCTCTGACCCTACTGCCTACATCCTGCTGCAGGTGAAGCTGTCGGACTTTGGGTTCTGTGCCCAGGTGAGCAAGGAGGTGCCCCGGAGGAAGTCCCTGGTCGGCACGCCCTACTGGATGGCCCCGGAGCTCATCTCCCGCCTCCCCTACGGGCCAGAGGTGAGCCAGAGGCGGCCGGCCGGCCCGCTCGGCACTGGTTTACGCTGTGACAGTCCGGAACAGCCAGAGTGCTGGGGGTCCGCTCGGCACTGGTTTACGCTGTGACAGTCCGGAACAGCCAGAGTGCTGGGGGTGAGGGGCCCAGTCCCTGGGGACAGTCTAGGGGGGAAGTAGGCATGCCTGCGTGCACTCATTGCTGACTGGGCTCTAGTTTGGATCCAGGCCAGTGCTCGGCAATGGGAACAGAATGCGGAGCAGAAGCGGCCCCGGCCCTGGCCCTGCCTGTCAGCCTGGGGCAGAGGCCACAAACGGGCTGACGTGCTCTGAAGATGCTCTTGCGAGCATTTTAAAGAGAGCTCTCACGTGAAAGTCTGAATTTTATCCTCTGTCAGAAAACCAAGAGCTCTGGCCACGTGGAGGCCAAGTTCCCGCACAGCAACCACCCGCAGGCGCTGGGGCTGCTCCACGTTAGCAAGTGCGGGGGCGCCTTCGTCTTGGCCGTAGTCCCCACCCGTCTCTATTGCCCGCTCTGACCTGCTTCACTCCCTGCCGTTACCTACCTGCCTGGTCTTTGAGCTGTGGCCTCTGGCCCTGAGGATTCCTCCACAGTCAACAAGGCTTGACCCAGGGCCGGTCCCATGTGCCCTTGGAAGCATATCTTGGGGGAACCCCAGGCAGGAGTGGGATCACACTGGGAGGGGAGGCTGGGAGGAGATTCTGAGGGACCATCTCAATCAGGACTGCCTGTGAGTGACAAAGCTATCTCAAACGGATTTAGCAAAATGGAAAGCTGTGGGTCCCTAGAATCTCCCCCCTGTAGTCTTCACTCAGGCAGGTGCTCCCCTGGTCAGCGCAGACATGACCCTGGCAACTCCAGAACACATCACGTGAGCCCTACTGTTTTCCTGAATATTTTGGTTGGAGTCTCAGGGTTGACTGTGACTGGCTCAGCTTGGGTCCTGTGCCCGTTCCTGAACCAATTACTGTGTCCGGACTCTTGCCGACTAGGCCACCTGGTCGTGCTCCATGGACTGAAGTAGGGGAGAGGGGGTTCTCCAGAGGAGCCCAGGGGAAGGAGGGGGGTTAGCAAAAAAGAAGGGGATAGATGCTGGGTGGGCAGAACCCTTCAGAGGGCTCCCTGGGTGAGGAGTGCATAGGGTCCGGCAGGCTAGGTATCAGCGAGGGTGTTCAGGGCCCAAGGATTCTAGGAGCGAAGAGGCAAAGACAGAACCAGGGCCATCCCTCTGTGGGTGTCCCTCGAGCACTGGCCACGCCTGCACAGCTCAGCCCTGCTGCCCCGTCCCCACCGCAGGTGGACATCTGGTCTCTGGGGGTGATGGTGATCGAGATGGTGGATGGGGAGCCCCCCTACTTCAATGAGCCACCCCTCAAAGCCATGAAGATGATTCGGGACAACCTGCCACCCCGACTGAAGAACCTGCACAAGGTGGGCCCCTCCCGCAGGCGGCAGGCAGGTGGGGGGGGTGGGGGGACAGGGCTCCACCCAGCCCCGAACCCAAGCAGAGCGCTGGGTGCGGGCAGCACTGGGGTATGGATGGCTCCCTCCCGAGGTGGCGCTTACTGTGCGCTGGGTCACCCCCGTGTCCCCCAGGCCTCGAGTGTCTGTGTAAACTCTGTGCCCTCACCACCCCACATCCCAGAAGTTGTGCTTAGGCTGGCCTGGCTGGACGCACACAGCATAGCCAGGTCCAGGAGAGGGGCCTTCGTGGTGAAGGAATTGCCTGGTGAGAAAGGGGTGCCTCCAGGGCCCGGCTGCTGCCAGGGTCCTGCCGAACCTTGGAAATGGGGAGGGAATGAGCCCCTGGGGCCAAGCTCCTGGGACCTCTTTGCCCCCTCCCTAGGCAGTAGATGTTGTCAGCCCATTTGACAGAGGACGAGACTGAGGCCCCACAGCGAGTGAGCAGTGGAGCTGGCTCTCAGACCCCCGACCCTCTCGCCCGCCTCCTGACAGGTGTCGCCATCCCTGAAGGGCTTCCTGGACCGCCTGCTGGTGCGTGACCCGGCACAGCGGGCCACGGCGGCTGAGCTGCTCAAGCACCCATTCCTGGCCAAAGCGGGCCCGCCCGCCAGCATCGTGCCCCTCATGCGCCAGAACCGCACCAGATGAGGCCCAGCGCCCTGACCCTGAACCAAAGAGCCCCTTGGGTCACCCCTGCCCTGCCAGAGGCCAGTGGAGGGCCGGCCCCTGCCCCTCCCAGCCCAGGAGACACTCTGTATGGCACTGCCCTCCTTGCTGGGGGGTGTGCGGGACCCTACTACTGAACTGCCGTTTTGATTTTGGGACTTTTAAAAAAGCGCAGGGACTTGTGGGAGCACACGAGGCTCCCAGGACCCGCCAACCCTCTGGGACAGGCCCGCCCCAGTGTTGTCCTGTCTCCAGGAAGGACGGGCAGCCTTCCCATCACTGGAAATCTGCAGTGGGGGCCGCCAGGGGTGGAGTCAACACTACGAAAGAGGTGTGTGTGCGTGTGTGTGTGTGTGCGTGTGCGTGCGTGTGTGTGTACACGCATGTGTGCATGTAGAAGGCCCAGCTCCTCTGTCCTCCAGCCTGCGAGTGCGTGTCTCTGAGACCTCGCCTGATCCACAGCCCCTCCCCCCTGAGCCATTGCGGGGGTCGATCATGAATGTCTGAAGAGTGGCCTTTTCCCTTCGCCCCACACCCCTCTCTGTGGCTGGATGCGGAGACAGGGGTCAGGGCTTCCCATCCACCCCCAGCCTCTGCAGAACATGACTACTGCACCTGGAACAGCCTCCTCTTTTCTAGAAGTCTATTTATATTGTCATTTTATAACACTCTAGCCCCCATCTGGGGACAGATGGTCCCTGTCCCGCGGGGTGGCACCGGGGACAGGACCACTGCTTGAAGAATCGGGTTCCTGCCCCCTCAGCGCAGCCCCGCCCGCCCCTCCCTCAACTTAGTTTTACAATTAAACCAGTTTCTTGTTTTGTGTGTGTGCAGTGTGCATAGAGGCCCCCCCACCCCCGTCCAGGCCATCTTGGGGGGAGAATTGTTGGGGAGGGGCTCTAGGGTTGGGAGGGAGGCCTGGCTGACCCCAGGATTCCAGCCCAGTTCAGGGCCAGGGCCGTGTCTGTGGGTGGGCGGGAGTTCCAGGTCCAAGCAGCCGGTTACAGGGCTGGATTGATGCCCCCCAGGCCTGGAAGCAGCCAGTTTACCAGTCCATGTGCCATGATGACCAGTTTGCCAAATCTGCAGTTTGCTGGAAACCTATTTTAAAGGTTGTCTGGAGTGCGTTCAGTGTTGGTGAGCTAACGTTAGGAAACCGGTCAACAGGCAGATGGGCTGCTGGGGCGTCGGCTAAGACAGATGGACCTGGAGCTGCCAGCCTCAGAAATATTCCATTGGCCATGTCCTGCCCTCCAGGCTGAGGCCGGGTCTCAGGGAGAGGAGAAAATCCGGCGACAGGAGACGGCGCTGCTTCTGCATTTTGGGCAGTGACTGCCCCAGGCCAGTATGGGCTCGGCGTATGTCCTTCCCAGCACCCTGGGAGGTGTCGGGGCAGCAGCGGCCTCCTGGGGACACTGAGAGACCAAGGAGGGGACCCCCTTACCAGAGGCCTCCAGGTGTCACCGGCACCAGGGACCTCAGTCTGGTTTGTGGGCTGGAAGTGTGTGGAGAGGAGCCAGAGAATCCGACCTAGTCCTGCCTCGCCCCCCACTGTCAGCCCCTACCCCACAGCACCCCTCTCCACAGGCCCTGAGTCCCCCAGGGATCCGGGCACTGTTTCTGTGTCAGCCTGGCCAAGTACACGCATGATCTAGATGGATGAACACAGAGATTTAAAGCATAGTGCAGGACGTCCCTGGTGGCGCAGTGGTTAAGAATCTGCCTGCCGATGCAAGGGACACGGGTTCGAGCCCTGGTCCGGGGAGATCCCACGTGCCGCGGAGCAACTAAGCCGGTGCTCTACGACTACTGAGCCTGCGCTCTAGAGCCCTTGCTCTGCAGCAAGAGAAGCCATCGCAGTGTGAAGCCTCATTCTGATGCCCCCTCAGGTTTGAGAACCGCTGAGATCTACAGTTGCTCTCGATAAGAGGCCAAGGAGTGCGGGACTCAGTCCTGCCCAGTCAGCGAGGTCCCAGCTTCCTTCCATCTTGCTGCTCCTCCATCCTAGGATTGTCACCTCTCCCACGTGAATAGGAGGGCACACCCCTTCCTTTTAAAGGGCAGTGACCCCAGAGCTTTCACCATTGCCTCTTTGGCCTGAGCTTGGTCACGTGGCCACACCCAGCAGCAAAGGAGGTTGGGAAATGTAGTCTTTATTCTGGACGACTGTGTGTCTAATTAAAACTTCTATTACTGGGACTTCCCTGGCGGTCCAGTGGTTAAGACTCCACGCTCCCAATGCAGGGGACACGAGTTCGATCCCCGGTTGGGGAACTAAGATCCCACATGCTGCATGGAAAAGCCAGAAAAACGCTTCTGTAGAATCGTGATCCTCCATCCCTGCTATCCACTACATTCGCCAGGCTTCACCCCAGAGAACCCAGAGGCAGGCCCAAGTGTATGCGGGAGCAAATTGAAGGGGGGAAATAGATTGTTTAATAATAGTGTTGAAGAAATTGGTTCATTTTATTAAGAAAAAGAAAACTGAATCCCTACCGAATACAATGAAAGGGAACCCGAGATCAGTGCCGTGCAGGGCAGTAGCCACTAGCCACATGTGCCTATTTACTTTTAAATTAAATGAAATAAAATTAAGCATTCGGTCCCTCAGTTGCACTAGCCACACCTCACACGTTCAATTGCTACTTCTGGCCAGCGGCTGAGGATTAAACGGTAGAGATACGAAAACCTTCTATTATCTCAGTTCTGTTTTGACAGCGTTTTTCTCTAGCTGGATTAAATATCACCGTGGGGACTTCCCTGGTGGTCCAGTGGTCAAGAATCCGCCTTCCAATGCAGGGGGACGTGGATTTGTTCCGTGGTCGGGGAACTAAGATCCCACATGCCACAGGGCCACTCAGCCTGCACGCCGCAACTTAAGATCCCGTATGCTGCAACGAAGATCCCGCGTGCCGCAACTAAGACCCGACGCAGCAAAATAAATAAATAAATAAATATTAAAAAAAAAAAAAAAAACACCGTGAAAGGTAAACTATAAAGTTGATAGAGGAAAATAATTGATGAGCTAGGGGCAGAGAAGGACTTCTGAAAACTCCCCCAAAGAAACAAATTATGAAGAAAAAAATCAATTGGATTATACCAAATTAAAAGGCCAACAGGGATGTGCGCAGGTGCTCAAACCAATTAGTAATCCGAGAAAAGCAAATTCAGCGATGAGCTGTCCTATTAACAGTACGAATCTGGTAAAAATTAAAGTCTGGCTTAGGTGAAGTGCTGCACATACGTATCTCGCAGTAATTCCGCTCCCGGGTGACTTCCCAAAGAAATTCTCCCTCGGGACCGTGCAGTATTTATGCAGGATCTGAGGGCACAAGGCAAGGGCTCCTGTGAAGCCATCAGGAGCCAGGGACCAAGTGTGCCCATGGGAATGGGGAGCCAAGCCAACCAAGTCTGTAAATCAAAAACTGTGGACATAAAAGAATAGTCCTCATTTGGCAAGACCAAAAAGAGACTCATTTATGGAACAGAATGGCTCACAGTGAGGAGAATGGAAGAAGGAGTGGGCTAGAGGGAAAGAATGAATGAAGGAGAGAGGGGTCTTGGGAGGAATAAAGGCCTTGAAGGCCATGCTGAAGGTCTGTTCTGTGAGCAAAGGGCAACCGCCTTTGGTGCGGATTGGAGTCTGGTCATAGGTATATAAAATGAGAATTATCCAGGCAATTATAACATGCAGCCAGGATTGAGAATGGTAGTTTATCTGCCACAGTAAGTCATTGGTGACCTCAAACTCGTGCCTGCCTCCTGCCGACGCCCCACAACGAGAAGGGCCCAGGAATCATCTCATACCTTCCCCCATTTCACAGATGTGGAGACTGAGGTCCATGGAGGGGAAGGGCCTGCCCAGGGTCACACATCCTACGAGGGCCAGGCCTGAAGTCCTGGGTCCCTCACTGGCTTTCTGAGCCAGGTCTCAGGCTGGGCGGTGGGGCTGCAACAGTGAGCAGGACAGATCTGGTCCAGGAGGCTCCAACTCTGATGCCCCAGGGCCAGGCAGGTGACACTGGGGACTGGGGAAGTGGCCACACACGCCCCTTCGAAGGTCAGTCACTTCTCAGGGCTCCTTGGCTTTGCGGGGGTTTGGTCCAATGATGCAAAATGTTCTGATTTTCCTCAAGAGATCCTCATTTTCATGTGAAAGCTTTTGAACTCAAAGGTAGGCAACTTATGAAAAACATTTAAGAATATCACGTGGGCCAAGCAAAATCAAGGGAATAGTTAACATTCATCAAAACCTTACTGTGTCCAGCGCTTTGCTGAGCTCCTAGTTTTACCTCATTTAATCCTGTAGTGGGTTAGTGTCCCCTCCCCACCCCACCCCCCCAAAAAAACCAGACGTGTCCCCGTGGAAACTGTAACTGTGACCTTATTTGGAAAAAGGGTCTTTGCAGATGTGATTAAGGACCTTGAGGTGAGGTCATCCTGGCTTATCTGGGTGGGCCCTAAATCCAGTGACAAATGTCCTTATAAAAGAAAAGCAGAGGTAGACTATAGACACCCAGAGAAGACCTTTTGAAGACGGGCAGAGATTGGAGGCCTGTGACCACAAGCAAAACCGCACTGGGAGCCCCTAGAAGCAGGAAGAGGCAAAGAAGTCTTCTCCCTCTAAAGCTCTAGACAGAGCAAGTCCTTGCTGACACCTTAATTTCAGACTTCAGCTTCTAGAACTGTGAGAGAAAACATTTCTGCTGTTTTAAGCAACCCAGTGTGTGACAATTCATTATGGCAGCCCCAGGAAACTAACACAACCCTCCTAGCAGCTCTCCGAGGAAGTACCTTCCTTGTCCCGTTTTATAGCTGGGAGACTGAGGAACAGAGACTCGAAGTCACCAGCCTGAAGTCACACAGCAAGAAAGTGGTAGAGGCAGGGTTCAAAGCCATCACCATGCCACAGCCTCCTGAAGACTGAGCAGGACCTTCCTTTCCAACCGCACCTGAGGGACCACAGGTCTCAACAGGAAAAGGGTCAACCTCTGTCTTACAGGGCCGCCAGTCAACTCAACTAGGCCAGACCCCAAAAAAGGAGACTCCGGAAGAAAGATGGCCACTCCAGGAGAAGACTGAGAGGTATTAGGCCTGGGGGGACAAAATGGGGCAGCAAATAGGGTCCTGGCCTCTCATTGGGGGAGGTCAGGACCCCTCGCAGCCTTTCCCCGGATGACCAAAGGCATCTACAGAAGTTTGGGGACCACTGGATTAAACAGAGTTAAACTCTCTCTCCCTTTCTTCCTCCATCCCTCTCTTCCCCACAGCTTTATCTCCGACTTTCTGTCCCCCTCTGTCTTTCTTATTCTATCATTTAATCTTATTTAGTGTTTGAACAGGTAACTGAAGCCCATGGTACAAAATATAGAAGATTCCAAAGGGAATGAGTTGCAAAGTCAACCTCCCTTCCTCTGCATCCCCAGCCTCTCGGTCCCCGTCCCCAGAGCCAGCCACTGATGCAAGTTTCTTGTATCTGCTTTCAGAAATGTATGCACACACCAGGAAATACCTACATGCATATACTGATATGTGTTCCACTTTGCGCAAATGTTAGCATACTGTACACATCCTTCTACACCTTGTTTTTTTGTGACCTAACAATGTATTCTAGTGGTTGATCCCAGTCGGTACATAAAACGCAGCCTCGCTCCTATTAATGGCTGGATGGTATTCCGTGACGCATATGAACCTTGATTCACTGAAACAGCCTCTGTTGATGGACATTCAGGACATTCAGCCTGTGGCTGTTTGCTGTTCTAAACAACGCCACAGGAGAGACCTTGCACGGAGTTTCTATTTGGCAAATTTATCTGGTGTGCGTACGCCTCGCCTCCCCTGCCTGCCCCTGGACTCCCACCTGCCCTCTGTCCCAGGTAATGCCTTGTGGGTATCCCTGACTCTCTGGATCCTTCCCTGGATCTGATCAACTCCATCCCAGTCCCTATAAGCATCTCTCCTTTTGTCTGTCTGCTTCAGCCTCTCTAGATCTCTCTACCTCTCTTTCCTTCTGTCTTCATCTACATCACTCTGTCTGGATGTCTCTTTGTTTTCCTCCTTACCAGCGTCCCTCCTCCGTCTCCCCTCCTCCCACCCCTTCTCATTTCCTTCCTTCTACCCCAACTCATCCCCACCTCTCTGTCGCCCCCTACAGGGTGAAGCTGGCTCAACACATATCCCCACCTCAGAGCCCAGTGGTTTATATTTGGGGGACGCGGCACCCAACCTAGCACACCTTTCTCCCACCCTCACCCCACGCCTGACCTGGCTGGGCTCTCCCATCCCCTGCAGCCCTGGTGGAGAAGCCACCATCTGCTCCTCCAAGCCCTGATGCCCGCCCTCCAGGACATTCCCCCCCCCAGGACATCCCCCCCCTCTTTCTTTCTCTGTACCAGCAGGATTGGGCCCTGAGACGCGCCGATGCACCTGGGGGTGATACTGGTTTTGCAGCAGGAGCCGTGGGAGCTAGACTTGTGCAGGTTGGATGTGGTTCTTGGGCTGGACAGAGCCTCTTCCTCCTGTTCGGGACCGGCCTTCTTGCCCTCCCTGCTCAGCAAATAGAGCAACCAGTCAGTGTCAACCCTGAGCTGAGGACAAATAATAAACAAATAATAATAATATATAAATAATAATAAACAAACCCACCCAATAAATAAACAGGCCTGCCCTGGTGAGGTTGACATTCTTACCGGGTGACACAGTTCACGACCAAGTGAACATACCCATGTACTCACAGGTATTTACAAACAACACTCAGTTCAAGAAAGAAAGAACAGGGTGTGGCAGGGGGGTGGGAAATTGACCTGGTGGGGGAGGGCCCAAGATGCTTTATAGGAACCAATAGGGAACAATCACCGAGATGTATTGTTAGGTAGAATAAAGCAGGAAGGGTGTGTGCCTTGTGAAGAGATGACTTTTGAATGGAGATGAAGGCATCCACTGGAGGCGTGGAGTGGAAGCCCTTGTAGGCAGAAGGGGCAGCATGTGCAAAGGTCCTGAGGTGAGAAGGAAGTTGGAGGGTCAAGGCCCAGCAAAAATGTGGGACTCACAGTGGGCGAAGAGGAAAGCGTGGGTCGCCTCAAGTAGCACTGTGGGGAGGAGAAGATAGCCCCATTTTATAGACTAAGCTTTGGAAAGAAGGAAAGTCCTTTGCCCAGGGACACACGGAGTAAGGGTGAGGCCTTGAGCTCAGGCAGCCCTCTGCTCCTCACCACCAAGATCCCAGATCTGCAGCAGCATCACCTCTCGCGTGGGCGCAGGGGTGCGGAGCCCAGAAGCCTGCACTTAACAAGCCCTCCAGAGGATTCCAACACACGATCTTTTTTTTTTTTTTTCCTGTTCTAACACACCAACTTGAGAACCACTGAACCAGGCTCTCCTGCCTCCCCCAATTTTGCTCTTGCCCTATGAGGAATCCCTGTCCATTGTGGGCTGACTGATGGTCCCCCCAAAAGATATGTTCACATCCTAATCCCCGGAACCTGTGAGTGCCACCTTTTTTTTGAAAAGAGGGTCTTTGTAACTATAATTAGGTTGGGGACCTTGAGATGAGGTCATCCTGGATTATCCAGAAGAGCCCTAAATTCAATAAGTATCCTTATAAGAGTGAGACAGAGGGAAATTTGAGAGCAAAGGAGGAGGCAATGTGACCACGGAGGCAGAGACTGGAGTGATTCGACCACAAACCAAGGAATGCCAGCTGCACCAGGAGCTGGGAGAGGCGAGGAAGCCTTCTCTCCTAGAGCCTTTGGAGTGAGCACTGCCTGCCAACTTGATTTCAGACTTTTGGCTTCTAGAACCACGAGAGAATACATTTCTGTTGTTTAAGCCACCGAGCGTGTGCTAATTTGTCTCAGCAGCCCTAGGAGATGAATCCACTCTCTAATGGGGCAGACCGAGCAGCAGACTCCAGCCTGACTTCCCACCTCGGGCGGAAGACTGAGCCCACGCAGGCTTCCCTGTCACCGTGCCCGGCACTGGCTTCATCCTGTCATTTTCCCGAGAGCTCTGAGTCTTCTTATGAGTGGAATTCAGAGCTGCTGGGATGTAAAGAGAGGGGCAGGGGTGGGGTTGAGGTGCACTGGGACCAACTGGATGACTTAGAAATGGGGCTGCAAACTAGAATCTGATCGGGGGGGAGGGGGCGGGTCTGAGGAGCCGGGAGGGGTTTCAGGGAGAGCAGAGCCATGGTCAGATGGCTGGTGAAAAGGATCATGGTGCTGGGAGTTAGACACTAGCATGAGGAGCTTGAACCCTAACCTGGGCCACCCTCCCCTCCCTGGGGATGCAGACTCTGGGGCCAGACAGTGGGGGTTCAAATCCCAGCTCTGCCACTTTCTGGCTGTGTGACCTTGGGCAGGACACGTCACCTCTCTGTGCCTCAGTTTCTTCATCTGTGAAATAGGTTTAATGATAATACCTACCTTAGAGGGTGCATTTGATTCACAGGCATAGAGCACATAGTGCCAGGCACACAGTAAGTGCTCCATTATTGCTATTGTTTGTTTGTTTTGTTTTGTTGCAGCTTGTGGGATCTTTGTTTCCCAACCAGGGATTGAACCCCGGCCCTCAGCAGTGAGAGCTCGGAGTCCTAACCACTGGACCGCCAGGGAATTCCCATCACCCCTTTAGATGTCCAGTACTGACACCTGAGATAAAATACTTGATTTCGTGCCCACCCTTCGCCCTCAATCTGTTCTGACCTCGTTTTCCCCTCTCTGCAAATGGTGCCACCTTCTTCTGCCCATTGCTCAACCCTCAAGTCCAATCAAGCCTTTCCTCTTTGTCAGATCAGCAAAGATATTAAACCTGTCCTCGACCAGTCACTCTATGGCCCCACCCTGGTCCTGCCCACCCCCAACTCCTTCCTCATTGTTTCCTTGCCCCCTCCCTGCCCTCACTCAGCCAGAGATCAATTCATCACTTGCCAGCCAAAAACTTCCCCATAGTTTCACTTTGCATTTATTACACTTAGATAAATCCTACAGAGCTGCCCACCCCATCCTCTCTCTGATCTCATCTCCCCTGCGTTCCCTCCATTCCAACCACACTGGCCTCCCTCCTGTTCCCCAAATGCACCATGCCTGGTCCCACCTCAGGGCCTTTGCACTTGCTGCTCCCTCTTCTTCAGGTCTCTGCTCAAATGTCACCTCCCCCGAGAAGCCCTCCCTGACCACCTCAGCTAAAACAGGCTTCCCACCCGCTGCTCTTCCCTGTCATCACAACCTTTTTTCACCATCAAAGCATTTCATGCTGCTTGTCAATTAGTTACTTGTTGAACAGTTGACGCCTGTCCCTCTTCCCACGAGGAAGCCCCATAGGGACAGGAATCTGTCTGTTCTTTCACCGTTATATCCGCAATGCAGAGGCCTTGGCCACTGTGGATGTTTAATAAGTATTTGTTAAAAGAACAAAAGGTAGAAAGGGCAATGGGAAGTTATGGATCCTTGTTTTCTTCATATATATTTTTTGTTCACACAAATAGTAGCCTATGAGGCCCACTATTCTAGATCTGGCCTTTTTCACTCAATAGGCTTGTTGCTATTTCCTTGTTTGTACGTGGAGAGAGTTACCATATCCTTTCTGCTTTGTTTCTTATTGAGGTATAATTTACACACAAGAAAATGCACCCATTTTAAAGGTACAGTTTGATGAGTTTTGGCAAATGTATACACCCATATAACTACCACCACAGTTAAGATAGAACTTTCGGGAACTTCCCTGGTGGTCCAGTGGTTACAACTCTGCACCTCCACTGCAGGGGGCGTGGGTTCAATCCCTGGTTGGGGAACCAAGATCCCTCATGACCTGAGGTGCCACCAAAAAATACTAAAAATAAAAAAAAGTAAATACACACAAAAGAAAGATAGAGCTTTTTTTCTCACTCCAGAAAGTCCACGCCCCTGCCCCGCAGCCTAGGAAACCACCAACCTGTTTCTCTGATTCTAGATTACTGTTGCCTTGTCCAGAATTTTCTAGAAACGGAATCACACAGTACGTGCTCATTTCTGCAGGGCTTTTGTCAGTCTGTGTGAGGATTTTTAGGTTCATCCATGTAGCTGCATGTTTGGCTAGTCATTCCATTTTCTTACTGAGAGCATCCCACAGTGTGGACATAGCACGGCTGGTTTATCCACTCGCCTGTCAACGGGCACCTGGGTGGGCTTGCTCTGGAGTCATCATGTGAAAGCTGCATTGGGTGTGGGTCTTTTGGTGGCCATGGCTAAATCCCCAGGAGTGGGATGGCTGGGTTGTAGCGTGGGAGCATATCTGGTTTTATGAGAGATTGCCAATTTGTTTTCCAAAGTGGTCACACCATCGCTCGTACTTTTTAATGTTTCATGACACATGAGAGGTGGCTGTGGGGAGGCGTGCTGTGTTGGTCATCCAGGCCTTGGCCCTTTTGAAAAACAGCCTTTCAGAGCTTGAGTCCCCACACTGGGACCTTTACCGCTCAGAAGGTGGAGAAAGGAGACGTTTGCGATCTAATGTTGAAGACACTTGGCTTTGTATGGCCCTGGTTGTGTCCCTGGATCCCTCAGATTTAAGTAAAAATGTTTCTCATAGTATGGAATGATGGGGTGGGTGCTTCTAAAATTTTAGATTCTGGGGCCCAGAGGGACTGAATTAGACTCCTGGGAGTGGGGCTTGAAAATACACATATAAAATAAGCTCCCTGGGTGAAACTAATGAGCCCTAAAGTTTGGGAACCACTGAGTATGGGGATATGGGTGAGAGGGAAGGGCATTCTGGGTGGAAAGAACTTTCTGAGCGAAGTCCCTAAGATGGGAGAGAACAGGGAGCAGAAATACAGGGTCTCTAATGCTGGCAAAGAGCTGGGATTTTTCTCCGGCACTGGGGAGCCATGGCAGGTTTAAGTGGGGGAGCGACTGCTTTTTTTTTGTGTGTGTGTGTGTGTGTGTGTGTGTGTGTAAGAGAAAGGGGTGAGGACCCCAGGAGGGAGATAATGTGGACACCATGGCAGGAGGGTGGCAGACAGAGGAGGGGTGTTGATCCCCATTCTATAGACTTGCTGCGCTTTTTTTTAGGTTTCTGGCTCTGAGCCACTCCCTGCCCTGGATTCTGACCAGGGGACAGCTCTGAGTCCACTAGACAGACACTCCTCCTTCTCTCTCTGTCCTTTCCTCCTCCCCCTCCCCCTCCTCCAGTGAAGACAGGTGGGCAGCCAGCCAGACAAGGCTGTGGGTTTGTGCGCTTGTAGTGGCCAAGGGAGTATTTCCGGTTGTGTGTGTGTTGCCGGCTCTGCGAGTGTTTGTCTGGGAATCTCCTGGAGACTTCCAGGTGCAGCGGGGCTATTGCACATTCGTTGGTTTGCCCGCTTCCATGGGTCCTCCCTCCTCCCAGGACCCTGGCTAATTCCCAAGTTTCCCAGGATAGGTCACTTCACCTCTCTTGCCTCAGTTCCCCAATCTGTCAATGGAGGTACTATTACCAGTTCCCACCTCCCAGGGTTGTAAGATTTAATGAGTTAAAGACAGACAATAAATGTAACCATTTTCTCCTGTCTGTTTCTGTGTTGAGCCAGTGTTTCTCTCTAGGGGCAGTTTGAATCTGAATCCCTGTGTATCTCACTGAGATTCTGTGTCCAGCTCGCCGCACACCAGCTGTGCAACCTTGGGTGGGTTACTAGACGTCTCTGAGTCTCAGTTTCCTCAAGCATCATCATTCCAGTGTGAGCTCAATTCTGTATGTCTGCAGTATGTGTCTCTCAGGGTCTTGTGGGAATCTGAGGCAGGAGGTACCCATGGAAGCATATGGGGTTATCTGGGGCAGTATGGGACCAGGCCTGTGAGGTGGGACTCTGTTTCCTCATCCGTGAAATGGGGATAACAACAGTTCCCCACTCAGAGTTGGTGTGCAGGCGGATGCTGGAGCACTTGGGCCAACATGCAGCTCCACACACGTTCTCTATTCTTTCTTTTACCTATAAAATGCCCACAATAGTAGCACCTACGTCGTTAGAGGATGAAATGAACTTGTAAGTGCTTAGGACAGCACCTAGCGAGCAGAAAGCTCTCACTGTGGCACTTGTTACTGGTAACCTGTGTGGAACTCTGAGCCTGTGCTTACCGGGGCCGGGTGTGGGATGTGGCATGGGCAGAAAGGGGCTGTGGGCGTCTGGCCCTACAGGTTCCTCTGCCATCCTACTTCCTCTGCACCCCGACCTCCTACCCCAACCATCACTCCAGCCCTCACTCCAAACTCCCTATGACCTCCGAGGGAGGAAGCTTTGGCAGCTGTGCCACCTGCCCCAGCCCCAGGAAGGGATGCAAGGCACCCTGATACCAGAAGGGGTTTCTGCTTCCCTCTCTACCCTCCCAGCCCCCACCCCTTACTGCCTAGCTGAGGGGGGTGGGAAGAGGGGGGCTTCATTAATTAACCTCTAATCCTGCCATGCGGGATCTTAAAGAGGTGGATGTGCCCCGGAGCCCTGGCATTAGCGCCTTGGTCCCACCCCTCTCCCAGGGCTGGTGTATGGGTCCTCAACTGGCCCTGGGGAAACTGGGGCCTGAGGCTTGGGAAACGGAGCAGGGCCAGGACCCGGACTCCTACAGTCTGGGAAAAGGAGGCGCTGTGACCTGGACAGCTGGATCTGAGGGAGGAGGGCCTGGGGCCCCAGAGCCTTCCCCCAACACACCCTTCGCTTAAATGCCAGCCGAGGCGCTCCGCCCTCTCCCGCCCTGGGTTAATTCCGAGCCCTGCAGAGGAGCCGGGAAAGTCTCCCAGACCCGACGGATGGAGGAGGTGCGGGAAGGACCAGCGCTCGGTGGCGGGATGGAGGAACCCTCGAGCACCCAGGAGCTGCCGTCGCCGCCCCCGCCCCCGTCGCCGCCGTCGCCCGCGGCCCCCGAGACCCCCGGGTTCCCGGTGCCTGAGCAGCCGACCGAGGCCCATGCACAGCAGCTGCTGCTACAGGAATGGGCGCCGCCGGGAGGGAGCCTGGAGCTGCCCCCGCACCTCACCTGGAAGCTTCTCTTCCTGCAGCGGCCGCTCTACCGCAACCTCCTCCGCTCTCCCAACCCCGAAGGTGCGGGACAGAAGTCCGCGCGGGGCTGGAGACGTCTCTGCCTTCTTTCCCCAGGCTCACTCACCCAGACCGTCTGTCTCTTCTTCTTTCCGTCTGTTTGCTTGTCTCTCTACTCTGTTTCTCCGTCGTTGTCTATTAGTGTGCCTCTCTCTTTTTATTCCTCTACATCCCTCTCTGTCCCTTTTTGTCATTGTGCCTCTCTCTGTCTCCTTGTGTCTCTTTGTCCCACCTGCATCTCTGTTTCTTTCTACGTCATGTGTCTCCGTCTATCTCTCCCTGTGTCTCTTTGTCTCACCCCGTATCTCTCCCTCCCTCCCTCCGCCCATATTCTATCTCTTTTTCTTGGTGCCTCTCTCTGTCCCTCTGTCTCTGTCTCACCACAACGCCCTCCCTCTCCAAGCATTGTCCCTCTGCCCCCAGGATATTCTCAGGGCTCTCCCAGGGCCATGACTCACCACTCACCCCTGCCTGGCTGGTCTGGTCTGATTCCTGCTCTTACAGCCCGCCCTGGGGTTAGAAAGTGGGGAGCATTCGGAAGGGGGGCAGCTTCAGTGCGCCTGAGGCTCTGCTTCCCTGCACATTTCAGGCATCAACATTTATGAGCCAGCGCCCCCCACTGGTCCCACACAGCAACCCCTGGAGACTCTGGGTAAGCGCTTTGTGGCTAGCCCGGTGCTGAGGGGCTGGCCCTGGAGAAAGGGCACATTCTAATCCTTTGCTCATCCACCCGCCAGGCAATTTCCGAGGCTGGCACATTAAGACGGAGAAGCTCCAGCAGGGCCTCAGGTGAGTGGCCGGGACCCACGGTGACCTGCCTGTGATTCCTTGTTCCGGCCTTCCTCTCTGTGGGACCTGGAGAAACAGTCTTTGCCTCTCTGGGCCCTAGTCTCCTGCTCTGTAAACAGAGTTAGTCATAAGGGCATGCCCATAAAACGCACGCCTGGCTCGCTGGGAGTAGGCTGCACATAGTAGGTGTTAAATAAATAGCAGTTAATATTGTTCCTATGCTCAGCCTCTTTCCGTAGGAGGGGGAGGGTCACCCAGGCCACCAGCTATCTGCCATTAAACCAGGCCCTGCTTCTGAACGGTGGGTGGGATGGTGCGACTCAGAAGAGTCACAGCCACCTGGGTTGGGATCCCAGCTCTGCCACTTCTTTGCTGCTCGATCTTGACACGTCAATTCCCTTTGTGAGCCTCGGTTTCCCCATCTGCAACATGGGGCTCAGGATTACCTTCAGAGGAGTTCACAGGAACTGAGGCCGTGAGGTAGGCTGAGTGAGCTCTCAGTGCCCTTACGCCGGTGCCCTCGACGTCACTTCCAGGGTGCCCTGCTTGCTGGGGCCAGGCTGGCCTGGGAGAATCCCCACCTCCCCTGTGCTGTCTCTCACAGCTGGACCGTGAAGCAGCAGCGTGTGGACCTGCTGGCGGAGGGCTTGTGGGAGGAGCTGCTCGATGTTGAGCAGCCACACATCACGGTCATGGACTGGTACGTACCTCTGCACCACCGGCCTGCCCAGCCAGGTCGCACACAGGCACTCCCCGAAGCGCAAGCCTCACGCCATCCTCCCAGAGACCCTCCTGCCCCTGCAGGACCCAGCCCTGCCCACCTCTGTGGCCCCTTCTCTCTGAGTCCGTTCTTGCAGTGTGCCAGCCCAGAGGCTGTTCCTTCTTCCTTGGATGCCGGCCACCCTCTTTTCTTGAGGCGAAGTCCCCTCTCTCCTTCAGGAGTCCGTACATGTGGCTCCACCAGGAAGCCTTCCCCTGGCCGCCCCCAGGTTGTGTCAGATGCATTATCCCCCAGTGCCCCGATTTCCCCCATCTCGGCCCTGACCATTCCTGTTTGTCACCGCCTGCTGACATGTCCGCCTCCCCCACTGGACCATGAATCCCATGAGGGTGGGGCGTGGGGTTGTCTTGGTCGCTGCTGTGGTGCCAGCACCACCCAGCCCCGGTGCACAAAGCGGGTGCCAGTGAGTGTCGACAGGTGACTGAGCCGGGGTTTGGGGCTGGGAGGTAGGGGCAGTGGAGGCAGCTGAAGGCCTGGCCCCCACCCCCAGGTACGAGGACAGCCGACTGGACGTGTGTGTGTATGAGCTGCACGTCTGGCTGCTGGCAGCTGACCGCCGCACAGTCATCGCCCAGCACCACGTGGCCCCCCGGACCTCTGGGAGAGGCCCCCCTGGCCACTGGGTCCAGGTGAGACTCCCTACCCCGTCTGCCACCCGCACACACGCTTTCGCATCCCAAGACCTCACAGAGGGAGGAGAGCAGGGTTTATGGGTCCCTCATAAGAACTTCTTCCTGACCCTGGTGCTGCCCCAGGTGTCCCACGTATTCCGCCAGTACGGCCCTGGCGTCCGCTTTGTCCACTTCCTGCACAAGACCAAGAACCGGATGGAGCGCGGTGGGCTGCTGCGGACGAGGGTGACCGACTCCTCCGTGTCTGTGCAGTTCAGGGAGTGATTGGCTGGCTCCAGGCCCATTCTGACCCCTTGTCGTATCCATCCACCCCTTGACACCTCCCTGACGGGCCCATTCTGACCGCTTGTCATATCCATCCACCCCTTGACACCTCCCTGAGCCCTTAGCATCTTCTTGTTCCTTTATGACTTCTGACGTCTTAGCGTCTCTCTGACCCCATAGCAGCTCCCTGACCCTTAGCAGTCCCTAACCCTGGGCACCTCCTTGACCCTTAAGCTTACCGTGTTCCCTGAGCACCTCCCTGCTCCCTCTAGACCTTCACGACCCCTCAGCTGCTCTTGGATCACGTACCACCTCCTATACCCCCGTAATCCTGCCTGACCCTTGGTTTCTCATTTGACATCTTCACACATCTTTGAATGTCTGACTCTCTGGCATTTTCCATGAGGGCAGTGGCCGCTTCTTCCTGAGTCAGTGCTTGACAGATAGTAGGGGCTCAATAAATCTTTGCTGACTGAATGAATAAATACATGTGCCCAAGGATGCTGATTATTTCCGTGGTGTTTGATCCTTAGAACTTCACCAAGGGACTTCCCTGGCGGTCCAGTGTTTAAGACTCTGCGCTTCCACTGCAGGGGGCGCAGGTTCGAGCCCTGGTAGGGGAACTAAGATACCACATACCCGTGCGCGGTGGCCAGAAAAAGAAAAAAACTTCACTGTGTTCATTTCCCACTTTCCAACTTGCACATCCTCTAATCCTTGATCCTCCGGTACCTCCGTTGACCTCTGATCTCTTCACATATCCCCAATTTATGGCCTCGTAGCCTCTCCACTTACTTCTTCTCCCATGTCTCTTAACCCAGAATCCCCCCAGATTCCCTTCCTCCTCCAATCCCAAGTTATCATCCCCCAGAGCTGTCCCCCTACTTCTTCTCCCCCCAAGACCCCTCATTTCTCTTCCCTCACTCCTCCAGAGCACCCAAACCCAGGCACCCATCAAGGGCCCTGACCCTTGGGAGCAGTCAACTGCAAATTCGAATTTTCAAAACTATACAAATTAGAACTAAAGTGTTCTCCATGTGTTGGGTAGAGGGGCACTGAAAGCACTTCACAACCCATAAGTCCTGGGCTGTGACCAGATTGCAAAACAGACCCTGGCCCTAGCCTGGAGCAGGGTCCTTGAAAGCCTCCTACTGTCCTATTCATAAATCCTGAGGGAGTCTGGAGGTCCCAGCAGGCCTGAACAGCTGGGGGGCATTCAGAGACGGGCTATCCACCAAAAAGTACGGGAAGCATTTCAATGTTTAACAATCAACCGGCAGTACCATGGCGTGTCACCCGGATGTCCTGTGTGTGTGGGGGGGGTGTGTCCACACCTAAACCCATGTCGGAATCTATGGGTGTGTCCCCATCCACGGCACTGTCCCAAGTACGGGCTGACCCAGGCCTGACCACCCTGCTCTCTCCTCCATCCTGACCCGCATCTGCATGGGCTTGGGTCCCAGGCACCAATAGACGGCAGACAGGGACAAGTTCATAACAGTTGTATTACAGGGAAGGAAGGGTGGTGGAGGCAGGCGGTGAGCTCTCTTCTGGGTCTCGCGGACTTCAGCAGACCCCACGGACAAGGCCAGGTGAGGGGCTCAGCACTTTGCGGGGGATGGAGATGAGGGATTGCTAAGGTATCAGTAGCACCTGCCATAGAATCAAAAATTACAACCAGGGGGCGCCAGGTGGGAGGGGTTCTGGAAGCCTGAAATGGGGTGGGGGTCCCGGGCTGGACTCCGAGTTCAGGAGCTAGGCATCCTGGCCTGGAAGTTTGGGGCTGGAGGCTCTTGGAGTTCTTGGGGGTAGAGGGACAGGTGGGGTGGTTTTAGAGGGTGCCCTGGCTACATTTAGGGCCCCCGGGTCTGTGAGCTTGGATATGTGAGTCCAGGGTGGGCTCAGGGGCCTCCAAGTTGGGTCTGGGGGCTTCAGAACCTTAACAGGGTCTCTGGAACTGGATTCTGGGGCCAAGGCTGATCTATAGGGTCTAGGGGGGTGGAGCATGAGGGCTAGATAGGGTAAATCCTAGAATTAGGTCTGGGGTCTTGAGGTCTGGGTCAGGTTTAGAATCTGGGAGTCCCAGAGTTGGGTCTGAGAGCTCTGGGATCTGAGGTTGGAGAGGGTGCTCCCAGAACGGAGGCTGGATTACTGGGTCAGCTTCTGAGCCTGGGAATCCCAGAGTTGGGTCTGGGAGATCCAAGGGGCATGGGCTTGGGGGAGGGGGCCTGGGTGAGAAGGGGGACCTCCGGGACTGGTTCTAAGGACGCCCAATTTGGGTCAGAGGCTCAGCGGTCTGGATGATGGGGCTGGAGCCCGGGTGCTCCGTTGGGAGCTAGGCAGGTGGATGTGCGAACTGGAGGGCCGGGTCCCTAGGGGCGCGGGCCAGCGGGCGGGCACCTGCAGTAGAGCGAGGAGATGGCGTTGGACCAGTCCCCGAAGATGCCGCGGCGGTACTCTTCCAGGCGCGGGTAGGTGCCGGACGAGAATTTGTGCGTCTTGCCGGCCTTGCCGCGAGAGGACCACACGGTGAGCTCGCAGCGCGGGGCCACCACGAGGGACGAGATGGCGTTGTTCCAGCCAGAGGGCAGGTAGGGCAGGTCGGTGCCCGGCTCCACCGACAGCTCGGCGCCGCCGCAGCAGCGATCGTAGTAGGGGTCGCTCTTTTCGAAGAGCTTGGCGCACGTGCGCGTCCCGTCGGCTCTCTTGAGGCTGGCGGGCTCCGGGCAGTTGCCTCGGACGCCGGGGACGGCCGCCAGGGCCACGGCCAGCAGCAGTGAGCACAGAGGGGACATGTTGACACTGCAGGGCAGCGCCCTCCCGCCCTTTTATGCTCCTGACCCGTGGGAAGGGAAAAGCTGAGAGATAAGGACTTAGGGAGGGAAAAGGAGGGCGCTTAGGAGTGGGCAGTCTTCCCAACCTACGTCGGAAACCCACAACAGATGAATACAAGACGGACTTATTTGTATAAAACTCAGCAGCTTAAGATTTAATGTGGCAAATGACAGGACCAGTGGCTTGTAATACAGAAGGTAGCATAGAGTTAATAGTTATAGGGAGGGGCTTCCCTGGTGGCGCAGTGGTTGAGGGTCCGCCTGCCGATGCAGGAGACACGGGTTCGTGCCCCGGTCCGGGAAGATCCCACATGCTGCGGAGCGGCTGGGCCCGTGAGCCATGGCCGCTGAGCCTGCACGCCCGGAGCCCGTGCTCCACAACGGGAGAGGCCACAGCAGTGAGAGGCCCTAGTACCGCAAAAAAAAAAAAAAAAGTTATAAGGAGGAGAAGCTCTTAAAAATTGACAAGGAATGGACAACCCCCTTCCAAATACCAAGAGACCCAAAGAGGGGGAGGGGAGCTGGGCCTCCGTGCGCTGGGCAGGTCCCCTGAAGGGGAGGCAGGCCCTTGGGAATAGAACAGCTGGAGATAAGGAGAGAGAGACCCTGGAGGGGAAGGAAGAGGGGGGAGAGGGGAGATGGGGAGGGGGACCCCCCCACCTCCCCAGGAGCAGGAGATCTTCCTAACCAATCTTAAGATATTAGACATATTTGCATAACAAAAACCATTGCAAGGCAATGTACAAAAGGCTTGGGGAAAATTCTGCAACACTTGGGACAGCATAGAATTAGTAGCTATAATATATAAAGAGGGCTTATAAATTGACTAGAAGATGTCAAACAACCCCGCCCCCAGTCCCCACTCCAAGAAGGACAAAGCCAAGGAGCGGGGAGAGAGAAGGAAGAAGAGGCTGCCTCCCCCCCACTCCACTGCCTGGCATTCCCACTCCCAAGGAGCTAGGAGATTTTCTTAACCAAGACTGGAAATCTTGCATCTATAATATAAACAAAGGACCTTTTGAACTGTACAAAACTTAAACCTTTTGTAGAGCAACAAACAAACAAATAAAAACCTAATCTGGGGGAATATAGACAATTTTTGTAACATGACTGCTTACTGATCAGCAAGCTGAAATGGCACAAGCCAAAGGCAAAATTAAGGAGCTGCACAAGAAGGTTAGGGAGGCTGGGACCTCAGGGAGAGACAGGGCCCCTGGCATCTGGGAGTCTGGCCAAGGCCCTTCAGAGGCTCTTTGGAGTTCCTGGTCTCCCACCAGACAGGAACAGGGTCAGGTGTGTGGATGAGCTGATCAGACAGACAGGGGTTCAAGTCTGTGGCTCTGTGGGTGAGTCCAAGTCTGGGCCTCAGTTTCCTCATCTGTAAAATGGATGATATTTCTTCCTACACTATAGGATTGTTGTGAAGATTACAAGGGATAATAGAAAGTATGGGGGCTAAAGGAACAGCTTATGGAGCCAGGCTGCCTGGAGCCAGATCCCAGCTCCTCCACGAGCTTTCACCCATGATTCCACCTCAGGGCCTCATGGAGACAAGGACGGTATCCACCTCAGGACACTGGTATAAGGAGTAAATGAATTAATCCACATAAGAGTACTTAGAGTAGGGCCCTTGCTAAATGCCATATGAGCATTTGCCATATTCTTATTGTAAAAGCCTTTAGCACGGTGCCTGGCACACATTAAAGGCTCAATAAACACACACCAGCACAACGTGACACCGACAGCAATCTGCTATTATGCATGGCCACCCAGCTAACACTGCTCCCTCCTGGTCCCCCAGATGCTGTCTTCCGCCTTGACCAGGGTAATGCAATGGTTACGAGCCAAAGGCTGGAAACACTTGGAACTAGGTTCAAATTTTGACTCTGTCACCTTGCTGAATGACCTCGGGCGAGTGAACTCACCTCTCTGAACTTTTCTTCCTACCTTCAATGGGATAATAGAAAATGATAATAGAAAATGATAATTAAAAATTACTATGGGGCTTCCCTGGTGGCACAGTGGTTGAGAGTCCGCCTGCCGATGCTGGGGGGGGCCCCGGACACCAAAAAAAAAAAAAAAAAAAAAAAAAAAAAAAAATTACTATGTAATTTATAACTAATAGAATATTATTCAAAAACATTAGGAACAATTCATATAATTATTTATAAATATAAATACTTAATTGTGATATTGAATAAATACAACAGTATAAATATAGTTATATTTATAAATGACAGTATAAATATAAAAACAGTAAAACTATAAAACATGAAGTACAGTGCCTGGCACATGGTATATACACAATTAACAGGAGCTATTAGAACTATACTTTTTTTTTTTTTTTGGCCGCACCGCATGGCATGCGGGATCTTAGCTCCTTGAACCAGGGATCGAACCCACACCCCCTGCAGTGGAAGCTCAGAGTATTAACCACTGGACTGCCAGGCAAGTCCCTAGAACTATTCTTATAATGATTCTGAGACCCTGGACTCTGGTCTGGTCCTGCCTCAGACCAAATCTGGATCCTTCTCCCTCCTTTCCGCTCATGACTGTGAAATCTTATCTCCAGCTGCTAACTTCCCAGCGGGCCTCCTTAACCTCAGGGACACAGAGCCCCCACCCTCCCAGCTCTGCAAGGGCCACCGGACTTGGGGATGGACACAATCACCTAGAGCCCCAGCCACCCAGGAGGGCCATGAGCTTCAGACACAGAGAGCAACATGGAATGGTGAGGAGACCCTGACACGGAGGCAGACCAGGGACAGGAACGCAGGACCCACTGAGCCACAGCACACAACCAGCGTCAGAGAGAACCCACAGAGATCTGGGGCATGGGCACAGCATCTCCAGTCCAGAGACACACACGTGGGTTCGGGGGTGTAGGGATACCCCTTCACACAGTCAGCTACTGATGGTCACTGATTCTCACTGGTGGATCCTAGAGGATTACAGGCATCAAGTGTAGACACATGCTTGATACCACAGTGCTAGAGAAACACGGTCCCAGACAATATCCTTCCAACAGAATCACACGCCCACCATCATCAACAGAACCCCAGTTCTCAACTGCTCCCACCCTACACCCCATGAAATCTCAAAATCACAAAACTCCATGCACACATCAAACATGCCCATGTGAGCACCCATCAGGCATCTTCCCCCAGAAAGAGTTTCCTTGCTGTTGATAACACATAGTGGGACAAATAGTAGAAAAATAAACATCTCCTTATTGCACATTTTTTTTTCTTCAAATGGAAGAATGTCCTGCCCTTGAGAAACCCATGAGCCCTTCAGAAAGTTAGATGGTAAATCAATAATTCGAACACAATGTGAAAAGAGCTATTACAGGTGCGTTGCAAAGGACTCTGGGAATGCAGTGGGAAGAACAGCAGGTTTTTTAAAAACCATCCACCGATGTATTTTGATTCGTACAATGTGGGGGAAAAAATCCCCTTTTTAGATCTCACACCTTGATTTGACATTTTTCATCAGACCATAAAAAAAGGAGGTGGGTATACACTTGAAAGTGCCACTAGAAGAAAAAAGAAAGTTTTTGTCTCAATCAGGGTAGAACCTGAACATAAATCACATTATAGGTGACACATAATTTAAATGAAAATGCTAAATCTGTGCAAAAATACAGGAAAATATTCAGATCAGTACTTAAATTTACACTGGATCATTGGAATGAATTACTCTTCTGTAATGACAGGTCACTGACTGGGATCATTTCTATATAATTCTCAAGGGCTAATACAACCCTCCAAAGCAGCCCTGACTCTGTAGTTTGGAAACAGTTGTTCTCAAAGCATGGTCTCTGGACTAACATCATCAGTATCCCCTGGGAACTTGTGAGAAATGCAGATTCTCAGTCCCATCCCAGTTCTATGAATCAGAAACTAAGGGTGGGGCCCAAGAGTCTGAGTTTTAAATGCCCTCCTGGTGACTTGATGCTAGAGTTTGAGAACCACTGGGTTAGGGCTTTGGTCTTCTAAGACTTCATATGTCACTGATTGTTTATCACATCTAGGATTTTCTGTATTGATACCTCAATTTGCTCAGCTCCTATAAAGTTTATTTCATATAATTTTCCAAACAAATTAAACAAAATTCCATTAGCAATAGAAGAAGGAACATCTCTTGGGGTCCACGACGGAGCCTCGTAAGACAGTGCCTGGAACCCAGGTGCCTGGAATGCACTTGAATCTTCAGCTCAGACACAAACAGGACGTGGCTGAAGACCGTTTTCTCAGCCACACCTGCTCCAGGTGAGGGGCCTACCTGGAAGGCTCCCTGGGTCCCACGGTCCTCTTGTGGTCTAGGCCAGAGCTACTCAGCCTTCACTGTGCCGCAGATTACTTGGGGGTCGAGGTGGGGTGGGGAGGGTCAAGATACTGATCCCGATTCAGCAGGTCTGGGGTAGGATTTCGTTTCTGCATTTCCTACCAGTTCCCAGGCGATGTCAGGCTGCTGGGGGCCCTTGAGCAAGGCTCACACTCCCAGCTGAGACAGATATAGCAATAATTGAGCTCCAAATAGGCAACTTGCCACCAGGAGGGAGTGGCAGGAATTCAGAGATGATCAAGGCTGTAGGGTAGGGGCCCCTGCAGGGGAGTGATTGAAACTGAAAGAGAACATCAAATGAAATTTCAGAAGGAAGCCTGTGGAGTAAGCGGAGTCTGAACCTCCTAAGGGCTGCAACAACTTTGACCCGAGATTCCCGGCAGGTGGGCGGTAGAAACCCTAAACTCAATCCGGGGAGGGGGCGGAGTTTCGCGGGCTGCCGGCCGGGAAGGGGAGGCTGGGCATTCTCGCGAGGTGGCGCCAAAGCCAGAGATTCGTGTAGCGGGCAGGTGAGTGCTGGAGCCTCAAGTTCAAATCCCGACGCTGCCACTTACCTGCTGCGTGAAGTAGGTAAGATACTCAACCTCTGTGAACTTCAGTTTCCTCGTGTGTGAAGTGGAGACAATACACACAAAAGCTAGCTACCTCTTCTAGTTTTGAGACTTGTAAGGAACGTTTCCTTTCCTTTTATTTTACTTTTTATACAATTTTAAAAAGTTACACTCCTGGGCTTCCCTGGTGGCGCAGTGGTTGAGAGTCTGCCTGCTGATGCAGAGGACACGGGTTCGTGCCCCGGTCCGGGAAGATCCCACATGTCGCAGAGCGGCTGGGCCCGTGAGCCATGGCTGCTGAGCCTGCGTGTCCGGAGCCTGTGCTCCGCAATGGGAGAGGCCACAACAGTGAGAGGCCCGCGTACTGCAAAAAAAAAAAAAAAAAAAAAAAAGTTACACTCCTTTTACAGTTACTATAAAATATTGGCAATATTCCCCGTGTTGTACAATACATCCTTGTAGCCTACTTTACACCTCCCACTCTCCCACCTCTATATTGCCCCTCCCCACTGGTAACCACTAGTTTGTTCTCTGTATCTGTGTCTACTTTATTTTTATTTTTTGGCTCCCAGGCTTGTGGGATCTTAGCTCCCCGACCAGGGATTGAACTCGATCTCGGGCCACGGCAGTGAAAGCACTGAATCCTAACCACTGGACTGCCAGGGAATTCCCTGCTTCTTACTTATTATACTCACTAATTTGTTGTACGTTTTAGATTCCACATGTAAGTGATACCATACAGTGTATGTCTTTCTCTGTCTGACTTATTTCACTGAGCATAATACCCTCTAGGTCCACCCATGTTGCTGCAAATGGCAAAATTTCAGAAGGTTTCCCTTTGTGTTGCTTATATTGGTCATTGATATATTCTCTATCTCTCTTTTTTCTTTTTCCTTCTCTTTTCCAGTTTTATTGAGATATAATTGACATATAGTATTGTATATGTTTAAGGTGTACAACATAATGATATATGCGTATATTGCAAAATGATGACCACAGTAAGTTTAGTTAACATCCATCCCCTCGAATAATTGCATTTTTTCCCCTGTGGTGAGAACATTTAAGATGTCCTCTCTTAGCAACTTTCAAATATACAATACAGTATTGTTAACTATAGTCACCATGCTGTGCATTACATCCCCAGGACTTATCTATTTTATAACTGGAAATGTGTACGTTTTGACCACCTTCATCCATCCACCAACCTGTTCTCTGTTTCTATGAGTTCAGTTTTTCATTTGTTTTTGGTTTTGTTTTTTTAGATTCCACATATAAGTGAGATGACACAGTATTTGCTTCTGTCTGACTTATTTCACTTAGCATAATGCCATCCATGCTGTCGCAAATTGCAAGATTTCCTTCTTTTTTTTAATGGCTGAATCTTTTATTTCATCGATTTTGAGATATAATTGCAAGGGTTTTATTAGTCTTTTCAAATTACTAGTGATAACCAACATTTAGCTTTGTAGATCCTCTCTATTGCATATTTGAGTTTTTTCTTTCATTTGATCTTATTTCATTAATAATAATAAATAGCATTAGTTTCTATTGTGCATTTGGTTTTCATTCATTCTTTGAGTTTATTGTGTTGTTCTTATCCTAACATTTGAGATTGATGTTTAGCTTGCTAATTTTCAGCCTTATTTTTCTTTTCCCACATTTGTATTTAAGGCTTTCTACTTCCTTTGTAGAATTGTTGTGAGATAATTGTTATGTGAGATAATAAGTGTCATGTGCTGAGATTGTGTCAGGCACAGGAAAATGCTCAGTGTGTTAACTATTAATGTTGGTGTTGGTTTTGATTATTGTTTCTTTAAATTTATTTTTATTTATTTGGCTGCGTCAGGTCTTAGTTGCGACACTCAGGACCTTCACTGCAGCATGCAGGATCGTTCATTGAGGCGTGCGGGCTCTTTCTAGTTGTGGCACACGGGCTCAGTAGTTGCGACGTGCAGGCATAGTTGCCCCGTGGCATTTGGGATCTTAGTTCCCCGACCAGGGATCGAGCTGGTGCCCCCTGCACTGGAAGGTGGATTCTTAACCACTGGAGCACCAGGGAAGTCCCTTGATTATTATTATTAGTGATGGGCCTTAAAGACAGAAAGATTCAGGGCAAGAAGCCTGGATCAATGATATATTAGTTTTCTATTGCTGCCATAACAAATGATTACAAACTTAGTAGTTTAAAACAACACAGACATTATCTGACAGGTCTGGAGGTCAAAAGTCTAAAGTGGATCTCACTGGGCTAAAATCAAGGTGTTGGCAGGGCTGCATTCCTTCTGGAGTCTCTAGGGGACAATCCATTTCCTTGCATTTTCTAGTTTCTAGAGGCTGCGTACACTCCTTAGCTCGTGGCCCCCTCCTTCTTCAAAGCCAGCAACATAACATTTTCAAATCTCTCTCTGACTCTGACCCCCTCTTCTGCCCCTCTTCCATATTAAAGGATCTTTGTGATCACATTGGACTCACCCGGATAATGCAGGATAATTTCCCTATTTTGAGGTCAGCTGATTAACAGCTTTTATTCCATCTGCCACCTTATCTCCTCCTTGTCATAACTGGGGATTAGGACAGGGGCATCTTTGGGGGGGCCATTATTCTGCCTATCACTAATTTGTATTTGATTTTACCGCAAATGAGGAGTATTCTTCTCTCCTTCATGAAGAGAGGTGCCACCCAAGCTGTCTGGGGCTCCAGCGTCAGACTGTCTGGGGTTCCACAGTGCAAGAACCCAAGCTCCTTCTCAATATAGAATGCTCCATCGTCAATATGTGGCTTCCTCTTCATGGTCCAAGATGATTGCTTGAACTCCATCCTTTGCATCCATATCCCAGACAACAGGTGGAGAATAGGAGGGAGGGAAGAAGAAGAGGATGCCCCACCCTTTAAGAGCACTTTCTGTCAGAACTTAGCTACAGGTGAGCGTATGATGCCATAAGAAGCTGAGTCATGACTCAGGTTAGCCATATGCCTGGTAAAAAATCAAGTTTCCTATTAATAAAGGGAGAATAGATATTAAGGTATCATCACAAAGCCTGGGTAAGAGGCAGGTTGAGGGATAATCAGAGAGTCAGATAGGACACAGATCTCCAGGGGAAAATAAAGGGAATTCAATCTTTCCACAACCTGGGTACAGTAGAAGGAAGGCTGACTGTGGTAGGCTGATTGATAATGGCCTCCTAAGATATCCAGGTCCTAACCCTGGAACCTATGAATGTGACCTTTCTTTTGGCAGAAGAAACTTTGCAGACGTAATTGAATTAAGGATCTTGAGATGGGGAGATTGTGCTGGATTATCTGGATGAACCGTAAATGGAGACACAAATGTCCTTATGAGAGGGAGATTTGACTACAGATGAGAAGGAGATGTGATGGTGGGAGCAGAGACTAGGGTGATGTTCTATGAAGCTAGAGGAAGGGGCCACAAGCCCAGGAATCCAGGTGGCCACTAGAAGTTGAAAAAGGCAAGGAATCGTATTCTTCCCAGGATCCTCCCTAAGGAATCAGCCCTGCTGACACCTTGATTTTAGCCCTCTAAGACTCATTTTGATGCAAATGACCGATAAGCATATGAAAATATGTTCACTGATCATTAAGGAAATGCAAATCCATTCCATTTCTTTCTTAGATCGACTGGTCAATTTTTCTTTGACATATATATCATTATTTTGTTTATTCATTCATTGATCAATGGACACTTACTGTGAGTGAGATGGAGCCAGGAGAGCACTCTGGGCGGGGGAGGGGCCTGACCTGACTCAGGTGTTCACAGAGTCCCTCTGGCTGCATGTGGGGAACAGACTGTGGGCTCAGAGCAGGAGTGGGGAGCACAGGGAAGAGGCTGCTGCCATGGTCCAGCTGGGAGAGGGTGGGGCCAGAGAGGGAGTGAGCAATGGTCCAATGCAGCATATTCTTTCAAGTAGCATCAACTGGACTTACTAACTGGATGTGGGAGATGATAAAAAGAGAGGGGCTGAGGATGATTCCAAAGTCTTTGGCCTGTGGGTCTTGAAAGATGGAGCTGCCATTTACTAGGATGAGAAAAATAATAGAAGGAGAGGTTTAGGGTGGAGAAGGGAAGAAGTTACATTTCCGGCATGATAAGTTTGAGAAGCCCATTAGACATCCAAATGAAGTTGTTCAGTAGTCAGTTTGATGTATAAGCCTGGAGTTCAGGAGTGAGGTCTGAAGAGCTAAATTTGGGAGGTGTATCAGTCAGTGTGTGCTGTGACTGATACACAACCACAAAAATTTCAAAAACACTTACTTAGCTCAGCCATCCACAGATGAGCTGGGGATGGCTCTGCTGATCTCTGGGGCTGGCTGATGCAGGTCAGGTTCAGCTGGGTGGCTCTGATTCAAGCTGAGGGTCTGGCTGGCTCAGGTCTGAGACCAGGCTGAAGGAGAGCAGCAAGCCAGGGGAGCTCTTCTCGTTGTCATGACAAAATCCCAGGAGGGCACAGGAAACCCATGAGGCCTCTTGAGGACTAGACTGAGAACAGGCACATTATTGTATATCATTGCACATACATACCATTGGCTAAAAAAAGTCACATGGCGGGCTATCCTGGTGGCGCAGTGGTTGAGAGTCCGCCTGCCAACACGGGGGACACGGGTTCGTGCCCCGGTCCAGGAAGATCCCACATGCCGTGGAGCAGCTGGGCCCGTGAGCCATGGCCACTGAGCCTGCGCGAACGGAGCCTGTGCTCCGCAACGGGAGAGGCCACAACAGTGAGAGGCCCGTGTACCGCAAAAAAAAAAAAAAAAAAAAAAAAAAAAGTCACATGGCTAGGTCCAAAATCAAGGGGCAGGGAAGTAAACTCTGCCTTCAGTGAGGCCATGGGAAGGGTATAGATGCAGGGAGGGGGAAAATTTGCACCAAGAATTCAATCTGCCACAAGAGCCATGACTGTAGAGGTGGGGTTGGGTTCTAAGCCATGAGAATAGATACATGCATCACAGATAGATGAGAGATAAGGGCCAGGATGAGCCCTGGTACATTCGGGGAGAAGCAGAATCAGAAAAGAGAATGAGAAGGAACCACCAGAGAGGGAGGAGGACAACCAGGAAAGTGGGAGCCAGCGAAGAATGTGTTTCATAGAGCAGAGGACGAACACCCATGTCAACTACTGCTGACAGATCAGGAAAAATTGTACTGAGACTCAACCGCTGGGTTTGGCAACATGGAGGTCATTGGTGGTCTGAACAAGAGCTGAATGTGGAGTGGTTGGGACAAAAGCCTTACTCAAAGGAGACACAGGGGAAGAGGAGACAATGACATAGACAACTCTTTTGACAAACGTTGCTGAAAGGGGAGCGTGATGGTCAACTTTATGTGTCAACTTGATTGGGCCATTGGGTGCCCAGACATTTGGTCAAACATTGTTCAGGGTGTGTCTGCGAGGGTGTTTCTGGATTAGATTACATTTGAACTGGTAGACTGAGTAAAGTATACTGCCTTCCCTACTGTGGGTGGACCTCATCTAATCAACGACAGACCTGAATAGAAGGAAAAGGCTGAGTAAGAGAGAACGCCACCTGCCTGACTGCTTTGAGCTGAGATGGTGTTCTTTTCTGGCTTTCAGATTCGAGCTGAGACATTGGCCCTTCCTGGGTCTCAAGCATCCTGGATTTTGGACCGGAACTTACACCACAGGCTCTCCTGGTTCTCAGGGCTTTGGAATTACACTGGAACTACACATCACCTCTCCTGGGTCTCCAGATTGCCAACGGAAGCTCTCGGGACTTGGCCTCCATAATGCATGAGCCAACTCCTCGTAATAAATATATATGTGTGTGTATATATATATATATATATATATAT
>NW_020175468.1:8088718-8090090 GCF_003031525.2 Neophocaena asiaeorientalis asiaeorientalis | reverse complement strand
TATATATTATATATATATCTGTATCCTGTTGGTTCTATTTCTCTGGAGAAGCCTGACTAGTACAAGGAGGCAGAGAAATGGGGTGGTAACTGGAGGGGGTGTGGGACTGAGATAGAATTTCTTTATGTTTTTACTTTTATGTATTTTTTTTGGCCACATCGCGGCATGTGGGATCTTAGTTCCCTGACCAGGGATCAAACCTGTGCCCCTGGCAGTGGAAGCGCAGAGTCCTAACCACTGGACCGCCAGGGAGTTCCCAAGATAGAATAAATAATAGAAATGATAGGAATAGACAGGGGAAATCTGATGATGCAGGATAAGCGGTGAGGGGAGAATTATGAGTAAGAAACAGGTAGGATCCAGGGTCCAAATGGAGAAGCTAGGTTTAGAAAGGAGGATAGCAGAGCATCCAGGCCCCGATGCTGGTAGGTATGTGGATGTGGTAGTGGGAGCATATGGGATTTCTCTTCTATTGCTTCCATCTTTTCAGTGGAAGAAGCAAAGCCATCTGTGAGAGTGAGGATGGGGGAGAGGAGTTGGAGTTTTAAGGAGAGGGGAGAAAATATGAAATAAGTATTGGAGGCTTGTAATAGATTATGGAGGCCTGAAATAACCCCCATTTTGATCAGAAATCTACCATCTTTGCTGTGACCTGAGCTTTCAGGAGAAGTGGGCCCCAACCCCACTCTACAAAGCAGACCATCTTTGGTCTGAGCCACTTATAGTTGTCTCATGTCCCTTTCCAGTAAATCATTTGGGCTGAGACATGTGACAGTCATCCATTCTTTCAATAGGTATTGACTGAGCACCTACTCTGTGCCTGTTTTGGGTGCTGGGGACAGAGGTGAACAAAACAGACAATAACCTCTGAGCTGGTGGAGCTTATATTCTAGTAGAGAGCGACAGGTCATAAACAACAACATAATAAGTAACCACATTTCTTTCTTTCTTTTTTTTTTTTTTTGGCGGAGCCGCTTGTGGGATCTCAGTTCCCAGACAAAGGATCGAACCCGCATCCCCTGCAGTGCAAGCGCGAAGTCTTAACCACTGGACCGCCAGGGAAGTCCCAATAAGTAAGTACATTCTTGGGACTTCCCTGCTGGTCCAGTGCTTAAGACTCCACACTCCCAATACAGGGGACCTGGGGTCGATCCCTGGTCAGGGAAGTAACTAAATCCCGCACGCAGCAACAAAGGCCCCGTGTGCCGCGACTAAGACCTGGCTCAGCCAAATAAATACATATATATTTTTTAAAGTAAGCACATTTATGGTGTGTTAGAAGGAGATATGTGCTATGGCGGGGGGGAAGTAGAGCACTAGGATATCAGGAGCACTAGGGGGTTTGCAATTTTTTTTTTTTTTTTTTTTTTTG
>NW_020175468.1:8015861-8088079 GCF_003031525.2 Neophocaena asiaeorientalis asiaeorientalis | reverse complement strand
CGGGCCTCTCACTGTTGTGGCCTCTTCCGCTGCCGAGCACAGGCTCCGGACGCAGGCTCAGTGGCCATGGCTCACGGGCCCAGCCGCTCCGCGGCATGTGGGATCCTCCCGGACCAGGGCGCGAACCTGCGTCCCCTGCATCGGCAGGCGGACTCTCAACCACTGCACCACCAGAGAAGCCCGGGTTTGCAATTTTTAATGGAATGTTAATGTGGGATTGAAGGAAAGTCTGCTAGGGGCTCCTAGGAAAAGTTTTCCTCAGTGATAAGAAAGATACATGGAAATGCTGTCCCTTTTCTTCCTCTGGACATTGCTCAAAGGACTTAATATCCGGAACTGCGGTAGCCACCGTGTGACCTGAGATGATCAAACTTGAGGATGAGGCTGAAATGCTGAGGACAGCAAGGCTGAAAGATGGAAAGGATTTGAATTATCAATAACATTAGTGTGATTTCCTGAATTAGCCAACTCCTTATCTATCTTCCCCTCAGGCTTCTTGGTATATGAGATTACAAATTCCTGATTGTTTAAGCAAGTTGAGTTGAAGTTTTCTGTTATTTAAGGAAAAAAAATCCCATAACCATTATGTGATGTGACAATATTTCATTTTAAAAATCTGTAAGTGCTGAAGAAGTTAACAGGCATCCACCAAGGTCCCAGAGATGAAAGAAACCACCCTCCTGTAGCCAAGAGTGGTGTTCAGGACCATGGAGAGTGGACAGTGGTCCTGCCTTCTCAGCACTGTGGACTAGCTCTTCTTAATGGGGGTTTCCACCAGCAAATCCCTTTCTACGGATCATTAGTCAGAAAATGGCATAGGAACTTTTAGGATGAGAGTCTTCATTGCTACTGGCTTATCAGCTGGTCCAGTTTGGATCTGAACTTGAGCTGGTTTCTATACACAATAATAAAGCTAATTTGTCTTTGTCTTTAAAGTCAGAGTTGGAGGGACTTCCCTGGTGGTCCAGTGGTTGAGAATCCGTCCTGCAATGCAGGGGATGCCGGTTCGATCCCTAGTCGGGGAACTAAGATCCCACATGCCGAGGGGCAACTAAGCCCGCGTGCTGTGACTACTGAGCCCACGTGCTCTAGAGCCCGTGCACCATAACTAGAGAGAAGCCCACATGCTGCAACTAGAGAGAAGCCCCCATGCCACAACAAAAGATCTCACGTGCCACAACTGAGACCCTATGCAGCCAAAAACTAAATAAACAATAAAGTCAGAGTTGGAGATAAGAACTTAGGATGTGTTATACTGCCTTATCATTCCAAATACCTTCTTCCTTTCCAAAGTGAGGAATCCATTTCTTGGGGAAAATTATTAATCTCTGCCTTATTGACCTCAGGCTTGGCTATGTCACTTGTTTGGGCCAATGAAATGGGGATGGAAGTGGTGTGTATCATTTCTGAGCAGAAGTTCTAAGAGCCAGTGCGTGGTACACCATGTACTCTTACAGAGGTAAGAAATAGTAATGTCATAGAGACAGGAGTAGGCAGAAGAGCATGTTTCCCTAGATTGCAGCCCCAGATTATTCATCTTCTTGCCCCCCTTCCATGGATACTGAATACAAGGACTATTTGCAGCTTTGTATCAATGACAGTCTTTGAAAACCAATCAATACAATCCACAAGACAGGCTAAAGAAAAGAAAATCACATGATCATATCAATCAATGAAGAAAAAACATTTGCCGGATTTCAACATCGATTCATGATCTTTTTTTTTTTAATTGGGCTGTGTCAGGTCTTAGTTGTGGCATGCAAGATCTTTCATTGCAGCACACAGGCTCTTCGTTGCAGTGCGCAGGCTTCTCTCTAGTTGTGGCACACGGACTCCAGAGCACACAGGCTTCTCTAGTTGCGGCGCACGGGCTCCAGAGTGCACAAGCTCAGTAGTTGCAGCACACAGGCTCTCTAGTTGTGGCGCACAGACTCAGTAGTTGCGGCACACGGGCTCTCTACTTGTGGCACACAGGCTCTAGAGCACGTGGGCTCAGTAGTTGTGGCACACGGGCTTAGTTGCCCTGTGGCATGTGGGATCTTCGTTCCCTGACCAGGGATCGAACCCATGTCCCCTGCATTGGAAGGCAGATTTTTAACCACTGGACCACCAGGGAAGTCCCCAGTCATGATCTCTTTAAACTCTTAGAAAAATAGGAATGGAAAGGAACTTCCTCAACTTGAAAAAGAACATCTACAAAAAACCTACAACTGACATTTACACTTAATGGTGAAACTGAATGTTTTCCCCCTAAGATCAGGAAGAAGGCAAAGATGCCCTGTTTCACCCTTCTTATTCAACATAGTACTACAGTTTTATCCAGTGCAATAAGGCAAGAAAAGGAAATAAAAGACATACAGATCAGACAAGAAAATTATTTGCAGTCAACACCACTGTCTACATAGAACAATGCCCACAGTGGACCTTAATGACTTTTTGGTGACAACTCTCTCTGTGATATTTCTCCCAGCACATCGCCACCCTGACAATAGTTATCCCAGGTTTAGAACCACAGGAGGTTGGGGTGAATGTAACACAAACACAATTTTAACACATATCCTTAGAAATACTAACAGTGATAGACCATAGGTCCATGATAAAGCCATGGTCCCGCTGATCTGACCCAGACACAGCCTCCTCTAGACATCTTATTACTTAATGTCATGATAGCTTGTGATGCAATGAAATCTTCCATTGCTGTGGCTGAAAACATCCTCGGTGATTTTTTCACTCCTCATTCATTTATTCTTTCATAGTCTCTTCATCTCTCACTTCTTCTTCCAAATGCAATACACACACACTCAGAGGGGCACAGTCACATACTCAGCTGTGCAGTCACTTATACAGTCACATATAAACAAGGTCAAGGTCATAGACAAATTGTTTATTTTCACACATTTTACAAAAAGTACAACAATAAATATCTTTTAGGGGCTTCAAAAACAAATAGGGATCTGGAAGCAATAATCCAGTGGAGGTAGTTTGTGCATACATAATATCTAAGATGCTGAGACAGGGCTTCCCTGGTGGCACAGTGGTTAAGAATCCAACTGCCTTTGCCGCAACTGGAGAAAGCCCGTGCACGGCAACAAAGACCCAATGCAGCTAGAAATAAATAAATTAATTAAATTAAATCTGCAGGCAGGGGTGTGAGGACTTTACCCACCTGTGGGCCAGTGCCAGCGATGACTCTGCTCAACCCTCTCTCCTGAGCCAATTGCTAAGTTTGTTTTCTGCACCTTGTGTCATTTCTGTGTGTCGGTCTTTCTTTTGCACTCTAGGAATGAACTCAAAACACACATTTTCCTTTGGCTGCAAGCTGCAAGCTTGGCAGAGGTACCCATACAAGTGCCTGCTGTCAGGAGTTCATACTCGGGTTTCTTTCTTTCTTTTTAAAGATTTTTTTTTTGATATGGACCATTTTCTAAAAAGTCTTTATTGAATTTGTTACAATATTGCTTCTGTTTTAAGTTTTGGTTTTTAGGGCCAGGAGGCATGTCAGATCTTCGCTCCCCAACCAGGGACTGAACCCACGCCCTCTGCATTGGAAGGTGAAGTCCTAACCACTGGACTGCCAGGGAAGTCCCCATACTAGGGTTTCTAATGCTTGCTCTTCAATCACTCTCTTGTCATTATATCCTTCCTCTCCCTGTCTTTTTTTCCTCTTTCTCTGCACAAACATCCTTCCCTTCTGTTTTCTCAGCTTCTTTCCTCATCTGGGACTTAGACAAACTCTCTCTGGCTTCCTTAGTCTGTTATTAAATGATATGTATTCCTTCACCAATTATAAAACCATTCTTCGTTTGCTGTTAAAAATTGGAATTGCAAACATGTTTTTCTCAACCACTGTTAATAATAATATAGTTGGTACATACTGAGCACTTCCTGTATGCTTGGCTTCCACTTTAAGCTCTTCTCATGTATTTACTGCTTTATTCTCCCCAGCAAGTCTGTGAGGTAGGTCTTCTCACTGGCTGACGTTTTATAAGATGAGGAAACTGAGGTACTGAGGCCGTGAGTCTGTCCAAGCTCACACAGCCTGTAGATGTGATCCCAGGCTGTCTGGGTTATTACTGGTGATGCTCTGCCACTTCTCACCTATATCGACAGATCTATTCATGTGCAGAATAGTTAAGGTATGTTTTGGGCAAGTAAAGCAAAGTTTCCCACATGAGACCACCTTTAATTAATTATAAAGTTTATTAATAAATATTGATAATTACAGGCAAGTAATGGCTGTTTTTCCCATGTATGTCTTCCTCAGCATTAATATGAAAAAAATTATTTTGTCTTTCAGTGTATATTTTCCTTATTGAAAGGCATAGAGGTTTTAAAAAACATCAAAGTGGTTGAAGCAGAAGTACTCTGAAAAAAACATGAGAGAAATTCTACTGAGACACTAGACGAGATCAGCCGATGTGTCCATGCGCAAACTTTCCAGGCTTCCATTACCTCTCCCCAACTCATCCCAGCATCCCCCCATTTCAGCTGGAGATCCAAATGGTTTGGGGAAGGTGACTTGACCCCCCATCTCTGGGTTGGCATATGTGACTTGGCTGCAGCCATTTACCTCAGTTAGCCTCCTTGGCCACAGTGATTGCATTTGGGGGTGGGCATATGACCTAAGCCAATCTAATCAGAATGAATCTCAGTGCTGGACATCTTATCCCCAGATAGTTGTGTGTATCAAGTTTGTTCCTTTTCATTGCTAAATGGTGTTCTGTGGTATGAATGTACTACATTTGGGGTTTTTTTAAACAGTTACCTGTTGAAGAACGTCTGGGTTGTTTTTTGGCTGTTATAAATAAAGCTGCTAGAAACAATCATGTGCGAGATTTTGTAGGAATGTAAGTCTTCATTTCTCTGGGAAAATGCCCAGGAATGCAATTGCTGGGTCATATAGTAGTTGCATGTTTAGATTTTGTAAAAAACTACCAGCCCTATTTTCCAGAGGGGCTGTACCATTTTGCATTTACACCAGCAATAAGCGATCAATTTCTCCATACCCTCGTTAGCATTTGACTGTGTTTATTTATTTATTTGTTTTTAGGCATTCGGATGGCTGTATAATGATATCTCATGGTGGTTTTAATGTGCATCTCTTTGTTGGCTAACAATGTTGGACATCTTTTCATGTACTTATTTCCCATCTTTCACTCTTCAGTGAAATGTCTCTTCATGTCTTTTGCCCATTCCCAAACGGACTGTTTAATTTTTCTACTGTTGATTTTTGAGAGTTCTTTATCTATTCTAGATAGTAGTCCTTCATCAGATAGGTGGTTCGCAAGTATTCTCTCCCAGTCTTTAGCCCGTTCTTCTATCTTCTTAACATGGTCTTTTACATAGCAAAAGTTTTGGATCAAATTCAGTCGATCAATTTTCCCTTTATGGATTAAGCCCTTGGTGTCAAGCCTAAGAACCCTTTGCCTTGCTCCAGATCCTCAAGATGTTCTTCATAACTTTTTCAAAACGTTTTATAGCTTTATATTTTACATTTAAGTCCATGATCCATATTGAGTTAATTTCTATTTTAGTGTGAAGTTTAGGTCAAGGTTCATTTTTTGGCCTATGGAGGTCCAATTACTCCAGCACTACTTTTTGAAAAGGCTAGTTTTCTCCACTGAATTGCTTTAGTATGTATGAGTATTTCTACATGCAAGGAGTGTCACACCATGTATATTATTCGGCGATTTACTTTTTTCACTGTGTGATATGTCTTGAAGATTTTTCCATGTCGGTGCCTATAGATCTGCTTCATTCTATTTAACTACTGCAGGTCTAGCTTAACCTGGAGTTCCTGGACAATAGGATTCAGGGGAGGGTGAACTTGCATGGGAAAAAGCTGCATCTCCATCTTCACTGACCTCAAACTGAAATTGAGCATTTCTTTCCATTATGAATGTAAGCAACAAACCACAATAATATTAGCAGAACCTGTGACTTTGTCACTAAAAGAAGCCACAGATATTTCCGAACACATTACAGATGTGGCACATATCTTTTTTTATTATTTTTTTTAATTTTTGGCTGCTTTAGGTTTTTGTTGCTGCGCGCGGGCTTTCTCTAGTTGCGGTGAGCGGGGTCTACTCTTCTTTGCGGTTCGTGGGCTTCTCACTGGGTGGCTTCTCTTGTTGCAGAGCACAGGCTTTAGGCACGTGGGCTTCAGTAGTTGTGGCACTTGGCCTCAGTAGTTGTGGTTCTCGGGCTCTAGAGTGCAGGCTCCGTAGTTGTAGCGCACGGGCTTAGTAGCTCCATGGCATGGGGGATCTTCCCGGACCGGGGCTCGAGCCCGTAGTCCCCTGCACTGGCAGGGGGATTCTTAACTACTGCACCACCAGGGAAGTCCTGTGGCACATATCTTGAAAAATCATTTACTCCCATTACTCCCTCAACAGTATAGTAGCTATTAAACCTACTGCTATGTCTTGTATTTAGTTCATTAATAAAGAGACATATGTATTACTTATCACAAAGTTACTTTAATGTTGTGGTAACTGTGTTTCAAAATAATCGGTTTTCTTAATAGTCCTGTGTATTTAAAAACACATTTCTGAACAAATAAGTGATTATAGCAAGGTTGCAGGATACAAGATTAATATGAAAAACTATACTGCTTTCTTGTAAAACTATAACTGTAAAACTATAACTGCTTTCTTGTATAACAGCAGTGAACAGTTTGTAGTTGAAATTTAAAATTCCATTTACATCAGCTCCCCCAAAAATGAAATACTTAAGTACAAATACAACAAAATATAAATAAAATCTGTGTGAGGAAAACTATAAAACTTTGATGAAAGAAATAAAAGTATATCTAAAAATGGAAATATTCTATGAATATGGATAGGAAGACTCAATATTGTCAAGGTGTTGGTTCTTCCCAACTTAATCTATAGATTCAATGCAATCCAATCAAAATCCCAGCAAGTTAATTTGTGGATATTGACAAAGTGAAAGTTTATATAAGAGATTCAAAAGACCCAGAATAACTTTCACAGTATTAAAAGAGAAGAACAAAGTTGGAGGACTGACACTCTCTCACATCAAGACTTACTATAAAGCTACAGTAATCAAGACAGTGTGATATTAGTAGAAGGATAGACAAATCAATGGAACAGAATAGAGAGCCCAGGAATAGACCCACACAAATATAGTCAACTGATCTTTGAGAAAAGAGCAAATGCAATTCAATGAAGAAAGGATAGACTTCCAACAAATGGTATTGAAACAACTGGACATTCGCATGCGAATAAATAAAAAAATAAACAAACCAAGCTAGACGCAGACCTTGACCATTTCACAAAAATTAACTTAAAATGTATCATAGACCTAAATGTAAAGTGCAGAATTATGAAACTCCTAGAATATAGTATAGGAGAAAATCTAGGGAACCATGGTGATGATTTTTATATACACTGAAAGCACGATCCATGGAAGAAAAAAAGTTGATGAATTGGAAACATTTTATACTCAGCCCTATGAAAGACGCTATTAAAAGAGTGAAAAAGGGCTTCCCTGGTGGCGCAGTCGTTGGGAGTCTGCCTGCCGATGCAGGGGATGCGGGTTCGTGCCCCGGTCTGGGAGGATCCCACGTGCCGCGGAGCGGCTGGGCCCCTGAGCCATGGCCGCTGGGCCTGTGCGTCAGCGGCGGGAGAGGCCACAACAGTGAGAGGCCTGCGTACCGTAAAAAAAAAAAAAAAAAAAAAAGAATGAAAAAATGACTCCCTTTCTCTCCCGCAGTCTTGAGATCCATGATTTTAACAAAAGACTGGAAAGAATATCAATGCCCACCAATGGGGGATTGGTTATTCAATAATCCTGTTACAATGGAAGCCTTACCAGTGGTATACGCAGGATGTCTCCCAGTTGCCCCTCCAAGTTCACTCTTCCCACTTCTCCACCCTCCTCTGGGCCCCAGGAAGCTGGCCTTTGGTTTCTGTTGGGTGCAGCCAATGGGGAGCTTAGCAGTAGGGCCGGAGAGTGGGGAAGGAGAGTAAAGTCAGAGTATTTATTCCCCAGGCTTCCTCCCTACAGGGGCATCATGACTTCTCTGTCCCTCCCCCTGTGTACATGACTCCCTCCTTCCCAGGTAAGGTAACCACTCCCTCCCTTCTCCCATTTCTTCAGGCCTAGGGATGACAGACCCTCATCCAGGTGGGCCCCAAGGACTTGCATTCCTCCTCCTCTGTTCTCTTCACCATCCAATCCCTTTGTAAACACCCTTGATATTAAACCACCACAGATTATCCTACATTGATTAGGCCATCTGTTTCCTGCAGGGGACCTCACTGATACAGTATAATTAAAGATGTGGGCGAATGCAAATGAGAGGTAATGGTAAGACACACAGAGCAGGCTACCAAACTCTATACAGATGCGTTCCAATTTAGAAGTTGCTCAAAGAAAGAGAAAAAAGAAAAAAGAGGAGGACTAGCAACTAACTGTGAAAAGATTACCTCCAGGAAGTGGGATTAAAGACTTTCTTTAACTCTCCAAGTTGTATTTTTTTAAATATTTATTTATTTATTTTGTTCCACCGGGTCTTAGTTGCAGCAGGCAGGCTCCTTAGTTGCGGCATGCATGTGGGACCTAGTTCCCTGACCAGGGATCAAACCCAGGCCCCTGCATTGGGAGCATAGAGTCTTAGCCACTATGCCACCAGGGAAGTCCCAATGTTATTTTTTTACTGACTGAACCTTTATAACAAATGTGTTACTTCGATAATCAGAAAACATATGTACAAATAAATATATGTAACATTTCTACTCATTGGAAAAATTGTTCCAGATCTGGGGTGATGGAAGACAGGTGTGTGGTGAAATTATAGGTGGGTTTTTAGCTTTATCCAATGACCTTGCCTTGCTAATTTTATCAGGAAAAGTAGTAGATTTTAGTTTTAAAGCAAAACAAAGAGACTGATTGAGACACATGGAGACAGAGAGACACCGGCCTGAATGTTTGCTAGAAAAAGGAATGATAGACAGATGGAGTTATCGACAGAGACAAAAACAGGACCAGAGAGACAGAGACAAAAGAGGAGGCAAACAGAGAGGGAAAAAAGAGAAACAGAATGAAATGAGGACAGAAATGGAGAGAGAGAAGGAGGCACTGAATCAGATGTTTAGGGGTAGTTGTGGCTTGGAGATCAGGCTTTGGCGCTGGATTGAGTGAGGGTTCAAATTCTGCCTCTGCCAATTACTGACTGTGTGTCTTGGAAAAGTTCCTTCACTTTACTGTACCTCGGTCATCCCATCTCTACACTGGAGGTGGAACAATTCTTGCAGTGTCATTTTTTGAGCATTAAATGAGACGTGTACATATCAGTTACTTAGAACAGGGCCCAGTAACACCAAGCACTGTATAAGGGCTGGTTGTTATTATAGAACACAGATAAGGACACCCAGGGTGATGAAAAGAAAGTGAGAGGATACAGAAGGGGACAGAGACCAGAACTGGTGGCAGAGAGCTGGGGTAGAGTCATCGCTGGCACTGGCCCACAGGTGGGTAAAGTCCTCACACCCCTGCCTGCAGCCTTCTGGGCTATTCAATGGTCGGGCTGGCGCGCGGTCCCGTCTAACTCCCGCCGGGTGCCCGCAGTCCCGTGCGCTGCTCCGCCAGGTGGCCCGCGGCCTCGCCGACGCCCAGGACGTGCTGAGCAGCCTGCCGAGCCCCGAGCTGTTCCCCGGCGTCGGCCCGACCCTGGAGCTGCTGGCGGCCGCGGGGCGGGACGTGGCGGCCTGCGTGAGTGCGCCGCGCCCTGGCCGCGCACCCTTCCCGGCTCGCTCTGCGCCCCTGGTCTCCAGGCCAGGCCCCCCGACTGCGAATCTGTCCCATGAGGCCAGAAACGGGCGCAGACACGATTCACGTCCTCTCGGTGTCCCCAAATCCGGGCTTTGGTCTGCGGCTGGGAGGGGGAGGGGTGGGGAGGCTCGGTTCCCCGCCGCCTTCCTTAACCTCCTGTTCTCCCTCCAGCTCGAGCTGGTCCGGCCAGGCTCCCGGAGGAAGTCCCTGCGGCGGCCCAGGAGGCGTCCCCAAACTCGCACAGCTGTGCGTGGAGCAGGCGGGAAAGCGGCTAGACGGGAGCCCGGCTTGGAGCCGTGAGGGTCTGGAGGGGGGTCTTTCGGGGAAGGAGATCCCTGACTCAGCCCCGCTCCGCCTCCTTCCCGGGCTGCAGGACTCGCCTCGGTGCCACGAAGCCACCGTCATCTTCAACCTCCTGCGCCTGCTCGCGTGGGACCTGCGGCTGGTGGCGCACTCGGGTCCTTGTCTGTGATCCCGCCGCGGCTCCGCCTGGGACCCGAAGCTCTGGGGGCGCCTGGTTGCGGACGCCGCCCTCCTCCGTGACCCCATCGGACCAGGCGGGTCTCTCGGCCTGGACCCGCCGGCGCTGGTGCCAGAGGCGCCCTTTTCCCAAAGACCACAACGAGTTCCCCCGGAAGCAGCGATATTTCCGCGGGATGCGTTGCCCTAAGATCTTCCAGGGCCCGGGCCGGCAGGAAAAGACTGGAGTCCGTGTCCGCCTTGGTCGCTGACCACCACGTACCGTGGACCAGTTTCTACTTCTGTGGTTACAGGAACAGCCCTGTCTCATGACAGGCCCCAGCCCTGCTTTGAACCTTCAGTGCCCGCTTTGCGAGTCCATGAGTATGTGACTCTTGGACGTCCCCGCTGGGGAAGTCTCTTTCCCTGAGGGACTGGGTAGTGAAAGGGCTAAAAGTCCTCTGGATAAGTGGTTTTTTGAATTCCGTTACTTAAACGTGTTTTGTATTTATGAAGTTCCTGTGTGTATTTGCCGTTCTGTCTTCTGTTGTTAATTAATTGCGAATTATTAACTATTTTTGCATTTCTGTGGGTTGTTTATTCCGTGATCATCTTGAGGGGGGCTGTTCAGCACAAAATGCTGAGACAGGGAAATCAGGTGACCTGAGTTTCAGTTCTGCCCCTGCCCCTTAAGTGTTGCGTGTCTGGGCAAATTACTTCTCTCTGAGCCTCAGTTTACTCATTTATGCCATGGCATTGTTACACTTCCCTTGCAGTGAGTCCTATACATTGAAATAATGTTTCTGAAGCTTCCAGCTGAAGCCACAGAATGGCCTTAATGATTGGTCTCCATTAAATAATCACACACGTAAGTGCAGAACAATTGCACTTTTATAATTTGTCTGCATCTGTGGATGGGCAATCTTCGTGGCCAACTGCAAAGCCTGTTTGCCGAGGTCACACAGCTAGAGAGGGTCAGAGCCAGGTTTGAGCCCCAGAGTCTAGCTCCAGCTCCCATGCTCCTAAGCACTCCCCTGAACTTCCTTTCTAAGAGAAACAGTATGATGTTGGGGGATTTTGAGATAATCTGTCAATTTTCAGGATTCCTCCCCTGATGTAAGGCCGATGCAATTAATAGAAACTGACCAGAAAGAACACTGGTAGGTGACTTGGGCACATCCCTGCTGTTGCTTTTATTTTTAGAAAACATGTTTATTGGGCTTCCCTGGTGGCGCAGTGGTTGAGAGTCCGCCTGCCGATGCAGGGGACACGGGTTCGAGCCCCGGTCCGGGAAGATCCCACCTGCCGCGGAGTGGCTGGGCCCGTGAGCCATGGCCGCTGGGCCTGCGGCATCCGGAGCCTGTGCTCCGCAACGGGAGAGGCCGCAACAGTGAGAGGCCCGCGTACAGCAAAAAAACAAAAAACATGTTTATTTATTTTGGCTGCTCTGGGTCTGAGTTGCGGCATGCGTGCAGGATCTAGTTCCTCTAGCACGGATAGAGACCGGGCCCCCCGCACAGAGTCTTACCCACTGGGCCCCCAGGGAAGTCCACCTGCTGTTACAGGTGAACCTATCTGCAGGGCAGGAATAGAGACGTGGACCTAGAGAATGGACATGTGGACAGAGTTGGGGCAGGGGAGGGTGGGACGAAGTGGGAGGGTAGGACTGACATATATACACTACCAGGCGTAAAATAGCTAGCTAGTGGGAACCTGCTCTAGAGCACAGGAAGCTCAGCTCGGTCGGTGCTCTGTGACGACCTAGATGGGTGGGGTGGGGGCGTGGGAATGAGGTCCAGGACGGAGGGGATATAGGCATACATATGGCTGATTCACTTCATTGTACAGCAGAAACTAATGCAACGTTGTAAAGCAATTATATTCCAATAAAAAAATTTCTAAAAACCGTTACGTATCAGAGCTCAGAGACATTCCCAAATGAGGACTTTGGTCCACCCTCTCCCTGGAATTATGAATGAGGGAAAGAGGGGGTGGGAGTAATAGTCAAAAGGACTCCACACCTTCTGTTCGAGACGTCCATTACCTCCGAGTCAGGAGATGTAGCTACACTGGGGCTGTTGAGTGTAGTGGTTACTCTCTGGTGTCAGACAGAACTCAGTTAATATCCTGCCCTCACCACTTATTTGCTGTATGACCTTGGGCAAGTCTCTTAACCCCTCTGAGTCCCTGCAGTTTCCTCTGTATTTGCAATGTAGGCAAAGCACAGGATGTCCTTGGTGCTACCATGAGTATTCAGTAGCACGTTGTGAGGGAATTCCCTGCCATTCGAGTGGTCAGGACGCTGCGCTTTCACTGCCGAGGGCCCGGATCAATCCCTGGTCGGGGAACTGAGATCCTGCAGGCAGCGCGGCCAAAAACAACAACAACAGCAACACAGAAGACAAACCATATTGTGGCAGAGCCTCTGTGAACAGGGTGAGACATGTACAGGCTCACAGAAGGAGGGGCGTGTCTCTGTTTCTCTTTTCCACTGACTGTTCCCTTTTCCTGGAAGGCTCCCCCTCGGATCTCCACAGACCTCCCTTCCTCACTTCCTTTAGGTCTTCCCTCAAATGTCATTTCATTACCTTATTAATACAGACTTCCTCTCGCACTCTGCTCTCGTCCCTGCTTCACTTCTTTCATTTTCCGTTATCTGACTTTACCTAACGTAATACATACCACACGCCTAATCCCCGTGTCCCAGACAGGTACTGTCTTGTACCTCTCTCTAGTAAAAAGCTCCATGAAGGATTGTTTCATGTCTTTTCTTTTTTCAATGCTCTCTTCCTGGCACCTTGAGCAGGGTCTGACCCAAAGCTGGGGTGGGAGGGCAAATAGGTACTTGGTGAATGAATGAAGGCATTTTTCTCAACCCCACCTGATTTCCCCGAAGTACTGGTCACAGCTCAATTTCATAGCACCTCCTCCTATTCCTGGGTCCTTGTGTGCCTGACAGAGAGCAGGTCGGTGCAGGCTCCCGACCTCCCCCACGCTGCCTCTATCGGTACCAGGTGGGGAAGGGTGGGGAGCAGCTGGTGTCCTCTCTGAATTCGCGAGTGTTTTGCCTTTCTCCCTCTCCCTGCCACCCGCAGCAGCACCCCTGGACCTTCTGCCGTCTCCCAGACAGCCTCCCTCTTGGAAGTTCCAGGCTCTTCATGGCAACACCTCCTACAGGTGCCTTTTCCCTCTACTCCCTGTACTGGGGCCTCTGCCAAAAAGGAAGTCCCTCTGTCCCCTCCCCACCCCAGTCCTAGATCAGCCTGGGCCCCGGCGCAGGAGACCCTCCGTGTGGGGCTGAAGCTGCCCCAGCCCTGATTTTGACTTCCTTACTGACTTTCTTGGAGGTGAAATGGGACATGAATCCATGTCAGTTTCTCTTTCCCTGAGCAGCTCACATGGCTCACAGGCCCCGCCCCGCTCTGGGCTTTCCCAGCGCTAGCCTCCCCTGTCGCCAGTGTCAGCCTCTAGCCGTGTTTTCACTTTTCCTACATCAGCTGGGATTGCCCAGCTGCACAGGCTAAAAGCTGCGCCATGGAACTCAGGCAGGAATTACACCTGAGACGGAGCTGGAAGTTCAGAGACGCGGACAGAGCAGCGAGCTGAGATCCAGAGAAGGAGGCTGAAGTCAGAGACGCCGGAGGAGACTGAGAGACCCCAGGCGGCAGCCTCAGAGCGGACACTCGATCCCCCATCTGCTGCAGATCGCGACGCCCTCCCTCCCCTCACCTTCTGTCCTTCCTTAACACAGACGTGGCCCCCGGCTGCACGCTGGTGCTGGTGCTGATGACCATGGCGCCGAGCAGGACAGGAACGGTTCCTGTGCCCTCACCCCTCGGGGCCCTCCCAGGGGCAAGGGGCTGCCACATGGCCCAGTTCAAGTCTCTGTCCCCACAAGAGCTGCAGGCCTTCAAGAGGGCCAAGGATGCCTTTGTGAGTCTCCCCCCGACCCCTCCTGCAGTGGGCGACCCTCCACCCCTCCCTCTGTGCGCTCCCAGGCTACCTGGCCTGAAGGTGGGCCTGCCCTCCCCGCACTGGGCTGACCTCCACCCTCCCCGCGGTGGGCGATCTCCTGTCCTCCTGCGGTGGACGTGCCTCTACGGTTCTTCTGGAAGTCAACCTCCCGTCCTCCTGTTGTTGGCCATCCTCCAGTCTCCCTGGGGTCTTCCCTCCGTCCCTCCCGCTGTGGGCTGACCTTGCCCTTGCTCTCTAGGAAGAGTCGCTCTTGCAGAAGGACTGGAACTGCAGCTCCCGCCTCTTCCCCAGGACCCGGGACCTGAGGCAGCTGCAGGTGAGTTGGGGGAGTCAGGCCTGCCTGCCCTCACCTGCCCGCCCTGCTCCGGCTCTGCAGGTGGCCCCTCACCTCCTCCTTCCCTCACGTCCTTCTCTCCCTGCCCTCCCCACTCGTCCCCTGACCCCTTCCCCTCAGCCAACCATATCGGCTCTCACCTGACCCCGACTTTCACCTTCCACTGTCCCTTCCTCTGTCCCCCTCACCTGTGCCTCCTCGCCTGTTCTCTCTCGCGTGCAACTCTCACCTGTCTTCTGTCTCCTCCTCAGGTGTGGGAGCGCCCCGTGGCCTTGGAGGCGGAGCTGGCCCTGACACTGAACGTCCTGGAGGCCACGGCTAACTCATCCCCGGATCACATCCTGGACCAGCCCCTTCACACGCTGCACCACATCCACTCCAAGCTCCAGGCCTGCGTGAGCGCTCGGGGCACCCGGGCCGCGTCTGGGCTCTGGCCACCTGTACGTGCCCCTCTGTCCCAGGCCCTGCCTCACACCCTCAACGCCACCCTCCTCTGTCCACAGGTCCCAGCTCGGCCCACAGCAGGCCCCAGGCCCCGGGGCCGCCTCCACCACTGGCTGCACCGGCTCCAGGAGGCCCCGAAGAAGGTGAGTGACCGGGGAGGGGAAACCGATGGCTGGGCTCAGCTGGGAGCCCAGACGTGGGAGCTACTGAGCCATCCCTCTCTGCCCCCAGGAGTCCCGGGACTGCCTCGAAGCCTCTGTCATGTTCAACCTCTTCCGCCTCCTCACCCAGGACCTGAAATGTGTTGCCAGTGGAGACCAGTGTGTCTGACCCCAGAGACCCACCTGCAATGTGTCTCAGCATCTTCGATATTATTTATGTGTCAAAACCTTTTTTAATTTATTGCCTCCAAGTCACTTTTTTTATATTTATGTGTGTGATTTCTCAAGCTCAGACCCCATAAAATGTTTATTTTTCTACTTTTTATAAAAACTGTACAAATAAACAATGAAGAAAAGATGCTCTTTTTGGTGTGGGACTGTGTGTGTGTGTGTGTGTGTGTGTGTGTGTGTTGGTTTTTCTTTGCTGCCATAACAAATTCTCACAAACTGAGCCTCACAACACAACACAAATTCATTATCTTACGTTTCTGCAGGTCAGAAATCTGGGTGGGCTCAGCTAATTTCCCTGCTGTGGGTCTCACAAGGCTGATCGAAGTGTCGCTGGCTGGATTGTTTCGGAGGCTCTGTGCAGGATCCTCTTCCAAACTCATTTAAGTTGTTGGCAGAATTCTGTTCCTTGCGCTTGTCAGACTGAGATCCCTTTTCCTTGCTGGCTGTGAGGGCCCATCCTTAGCTCTTTGCAACTTCTTTCTGGTCCCTGCACATTGACCCTACATCCCAGAGTCTGTAATGGTGAGTCAAATCCTTCTCATGCTTGGAATCCCTCTCATTTCTCCTGCCACATTTCTCTTCTACCTCCAGCCTGAGAAAGTTCTCTGCTCTTAAGAACTCGTGTGTTTAGACCGGGTCCACTCAGGGAATCCAGGATAATCTCTCTCTTTTAGAGTCCATAAATCTTAATTACATCTGCAAAGTCCCTTTGGCATGTAACAGAGGATATTCATAGGTCTGAGATTGCGGGTTGGCATCTTTGGGGGCCATAATTCATCCTCCCACAGTATGTGTGTGATGGTATGATGGTGTCATTAGATTGCATTCTGTTATAAGTAAAGTAATATTAACTCAAAGTGCCTTAATAATGAGAACATTTATTATTGTACAGGATGAGAAATCTCAAACAGCAGGGTCCATTTAAGCTGAGCTTCCGGTATGGCTCCCAGATCACATGTAGCCACCGTGCACTTGAAAGGTAACTAGTACAAGCCGAGCTGTGCTCTAAGAATAAAATATCCTTCAGAATTTAACGACTTCTTATTTTTCTTATTTTTCTTTTTTCAGATGTTGCCTGCCTCATTTCTCCACTGTATGCTTACTATTTTTTCTCTTTGTAGTTAATAAGGATGTGGAGAGAGTTTGAGACCATGTAAATTCCTGTTACTTCTCAAACTCTGACCTATTCATTTTAGCATCCATTGTTGGAGTTTGCCTTACAGTTACTATTATGACCATTACCAAATAGTGAGCCTCTAATGTCATCATTCTTTCCACATTTCTTAGTCGACATTCTACTGTTAGGAAGAGCTTTCCTCCCCTTCCTGATTCATGTATTTACCAATGGCTTTATATCAACATGGACTCATGAGTTATTATTTTATAATTGTAGTTCTTTACTATCATTTATCGTGATGCTCAAGTTGTCCCAGATGAGGCTAATGGGAACCTTTTCAAGAGGGCTCATGTCCTTTTGATGTGTCCCCATCATTTGTTGAGCACCTCCTCGCTTTCTGGTATCAGATTCCCAGGCTCCTTTTGTAATTTTCCTGCCTCATCTCTGTAACTCTGGCCATTTCCCCAAGGAGCTCTGGTTCCTTTTAGTGGAGGACAGTATTTAGAAACCAAGACCTGGGTGAACTGATTGCTACAAGGATATCATTGCTTCTATACTCTCTGTGGATAGAGCTAGGAAACAGATGTGTGTACATCTGTGTGTACAGATACAGATCTGTGTGTACAGATGTGTGTACAGATGTGTGTACAGATGTGTGTACATCTGTGTGTACAGATAGAGCTAGGAAACAGATGTGTGTACATACAGAATTTTTATTTACTGTTTAAAAGATTTTAAATCATTAATAATTTTACATTGATTATATATTTAAATTATATTTTGGGTATACTGGGTCAAATAAAGTATATTTTAAATTAAGTTCATATATATTTTTTAAGCACGGTTACTGAAAATTTTAAATGGTATGCATGGCTCGCATAATATTTATACTGAAGTGTGCCAGTTTAGAGAGCATGATGTCATAGTAGAGCCAGGGTTCTTCCATCTGGCTGCTCCTCCATCCTCAGTGTATCAGTACTGTCTCCCCTCATGGTCATAAGATGGCTGCCACAGCTCCAGCCATCACACAACCACATAATTGTCTATAAAGCTGGATGTCAGAGATTCCAGCTAGCTGTCTCTATATCTGTTATCCCTTCTTCCTTTACCTAGTGGATTTAAGAGTGCTCTACTAAAGACAACATTTTCCAGCTTTCCCTGCATCTATGGCACTATGTTTTGGCCAATGAAAATGAGTGAAAGCAATCTGAGCACCTTATGAGTTGGTCCTTTAAAGGAAATGGCAACGCCCTCCTCGTTTCCTGTCTCCACTCTTGCTGAATGACAGAAATGAGAGCAGCCACCTTATTTTGCCAATTTTCTAGGATATTTACAGTGGATATAGAATTCTGTGTTGACAGTTTTCTTTTTCTTTCAGTACATTAAAGATTCAAGGGTAATTTATATACGGACTTAGGTCCTCTTTCTCTGGGGCTCCCTCCATATTAGGATTTCTCCTCTCAGTTTCCAACTACTCTTGCCGCCCTGAACTCTAGGGTCTGATACTTCAAGTCAATGACAGGTTTTCTTGGCTTCCCTGGTGGCGCAGTGGTTGAGAGTCCGCCTGCCGATGCAGGGGACACGGGTTCGTGCCCCGGTCCGGGAAGATCCCCCATGCTGCGTCCGCGGCTGGGCCCGTGAGCCATGGCCGCTGAGCCTGCGCGTCCGGAGCCTGTGCTCCGCAACGGGAGAGGCCACAACAGCGAGAGGTCCGCGTACCGCGAAAAAATAAATAAATAAATGACTGTTTTTCTGCTTGAGTTCAAGCTGTCCCTTGCCACACGAACGGAGGTGCATCCTCAGAGGAAAAGCCGTATGAACTTGATCTCACATAGTGTGTTCCATTGTTTTTTTTTCCTTCAGCTTTAATGAGATATGATTGACACATAACGTCACCTAAGTTTAAGGTATACAACATGTTGATTTGATACATTTATATGTGGCAAAATGATTACACCATAGCATTAGCTAACACCTCCATCCATCCCATCACATAATTCTCATTTCTTTTTTGTGGTGAGAACATTTAAGATCCAGTCTCTTGCAACTTTCAAGTATATAATGTAGTGCTCTGATGAATTTTACACTTAGGTAACTGACATTTTAAGACGTGAGAGGAATTCCCTGGAGGTCTAGTGGTTAGGACTCAGTGCTTTCACAGCTGTGGGCCGGGTTCAGGGAAATAAGATCCTGCAAGCCATACAGAGGGGCCAAAAAAAAAGATATGAAACCTCTACATCATCCTGTGCTTTTTCAACTCAATTCTTTCTACGACATAGACAGTCACTAGTCTGCTTCTGGCTGCTGTAGATTAGTTTTTCCTGCCTGCTCTACAAATTCGTGTAGTGGGAATTATCCAGAATTATACACTGTGTACTCTGTTGTGTGGGTTCTTTTTTCTTTCACTCAACATAATGGTCTTGAACTGCATCCACGTTGTGTATATCTTGTTTTTTCCTTTCACTGCTGAAAAGTATTCCCTTGTTTGGGAATCATTACAAATCATAGATGACTTTCCGTGTCTAGCTTCTCTAAGATCTTTATGGCGAAAAAGAGCCAAAAGAATTAGAATTGAAGCTTGTGGAGAGAGCTTGGGATTCCAAAATGGGATAGAGGCAGTATATATTAAGGTCTTGGCAGTAGCCAAAATGGACCATTTTGGGGCCAAGAGAATGGTCTGTGACAGCCTTCAAATTGCGCCACCTGCTGAGTTGGAAGGAAGGTATTGGACGATCCATATAAACCAGAGGTGCAGGGGAGGTACCATTAGGGGACCTGGGAGGTGTATCCATATTTCCCTTGGAAGAGCTGATCTTGCCTCCCGCCTCAGATAATGGCTGTTGAGCTTCTTGCTGTTCTGACAGAAAATCCTCAGTATTTGGCTTTCTTGAGTTTTGCTCTACGATTCTTTTTTTTTTTTTTTTTTTTTTTTTTTCCGGTACGCGGGCCTCTCACTGTTGTGGCCTCTCCCGTTGTGGAGCACAGGCTCCGGATGCGCAGGCTCAGCAGCCATGGCTCACCGGCCCAGCCGCGGACGCAGCATGTGGGATCTTCCCGGACCGGGGCACGAACCCGCGTCCCCTGCATCGGCAGGCGGACTCTCAACCACTGTGCCACCAGGGAAGCCCCGCTCTATGATTCTTGAACCAAACCTGCAGGACTGTTGGATGTATGTCCATTTTTGAGGCCATTTCTCTCTGAAGGCTAGGGGTGGGGTATGGATTTTTATTGAAAAGGGAGTTCAAATCTGCCAAATGTTTCCTCGTGAACATAGTTTGTTTCCTTTTTGGATGCTTCCGGTACTTTCCTTTTGAAAGGTCGTCTGGATCCGACACCCTGTAATCTAGATGTGCTTCCATGCTGTGGTCTAGTAATAAGCGAAAAAGTCCATTCTTTATTTTATTTTTGGCCATGCTGCTCGGCTTGCAGGATCTTAGTTCCCCAACCAGGGATCGAACCCGTGCCCCCTGCAGTGGAGGGCACAGTCCCAACCACTGGACCACCAGGAAATTCCCAGTGTCTTCCATTCCTTAAAATGCTGAATCCCCTCCAACTTCTGCCTGTGTCTGGTTTCTCTCCAGTGCCTTCAAATAGTTGGGTTTTTGTTTTGTTTTGTTTTGTTTTGTTTTTGCGGTACGCGGGCCTCTCACCACTGTGGCCTCTCCCGTTGCGGAGCACAGGCTCCCGACGCACAGGCTCAGCGGCCATGGCTCACGGGCCTAGCCGCTCTGCGGCATGTGGGATCTTCCCGGACCGGGGCACGAACCCGTGTCCCCTGCATTGGCAGGCGGACTCTCAACCACTGCGCCACCAGGGAAGCCCCCCTGTTTTGTTTTTTAATATTTTGTTCAGAGTTGGCAATTGCTGTCTGTGGGGAAGTAAGACAGTACCCTCTCACCTGTCCATGTCGTGCCTTTCTCCTCCTCCTGTTTTCCCTCAGGTGAGTGATTTTTCACTTGCGGTCTCTCCCATGGTTGCCGTTGGATGTCAGCTGGGATTTGATTGACCTGAAGGCTTGACGGGGCTGGAGGGAGTTGATGGCTCACCCACAGGGCAGCTGTTGGCTGGGAGTTCAGCTGGACATGCTGAGCAGAGCGCTTACAGGTGCCTTGTCTGCCACCATTGGCTGAACCTTGACCCACCCACACTGGGTGCAAGAGGCATGGATTCTTTCCCAGGACCAGAACGAGTTCCCTGGATGCAGTGACATTTCCGTGGGATGCATGGCCAGAATATCTTTCAAGGTGGTCAGCAGAAGACTTGATTCCTGGGTTGCTTTGGTCACTGACCCCCACATACCATGAACCAGTCTGACATAATTACCTGGGCTCCTCTGACCATTACAGGCCTGGTCCTCTAATGTGAACCCCCAACACGTTTTGGGGATTTTATAAATCTGTCACTCTTGGACCTCCCCACCTGAGCAGGTCTCGTTCCCTGAGGGATTTTGGGATCACAGATGTCAAAGTTCCCAGTTATGATACTTTGGTTCCTGCTGTTTATGTGTCCTCGTGTTTGCAAACCCTGTACCTCTGGTGTCAATCTTTTCTCCCGGTGTCGATTCATTTTCATTATCAGATGGTGTTACACTTACTCGTGGGAGCAGTCATTTTGAGACAGTGTGAGTGGAAGAAGCCCAACTCTGAACTCAGATCTGAATTTGATACCCAGATGGAACATTTATCTGCTGAGTGACATTTAGTAATATATTTGCCTTTCCTGGCCTCTAGATTTCTTCCTCTGAAAATACCTTAGAGATACCTCTCTTTGAAAGGTTCATTTATTCATCCACGCAGCCATTCAGTTATCCATTCATTATATACATGGACAGTATTTCCTAGCTGCCTGTTATTTGCCAGTATTGGGAATACAGAGCCACAGGTCCCTCTCCTCGGGGAGCTTCAGACTGGGGAGGGAGCTGGTCATTAAAATTTGAAGAACAGAAAGGAGGCCAGTGTGCTGCAGTCCAGAACTCCACAAAGAGGTGGCTAGGAGTGAAGTTAAACAGGTAGATAGGGACCAGGGCCTTGGATGTCTGTGAGATCTTCAAGCACTTGGACCTTCCTGGAAGATACACAGGCAGTCACTGCAGAGTTCTAAGCAAAGAAGCAACTGCTCCAGTTTATGTTTCTAAAAGTTCAGGCCTCATAAGAGGAGAGCGCCCAGGAATGCCTAAGAGTAGAGGAGGGAGTTCAGGTGTGAGATGATGGTGACGTGCATTCACGTAGAGAGGTTCTTCTGTAAATTAGAAACAATATACGTAAAGCAACTAGCATCTCACCTGGTGGACAGAAGTATCTCAAGTACGATAAAGGAGACAGTATGGTTGTAGTGGTTAAAGATGCAAGCTCTGAGGTCACAGAGATCTTAGAATCCCGACTTCTGCTCGCTTAGTTACTGCATGACCTTGGGCTAGTCAGTTAAACTTTTAGTTTCCAATCAGTAAACTATATTATAATATCCTTCGTCACTGGGTGGTAGTGGGAATTAAATGTGTTAAATCATGTCAAGTACCAAGGCACAGTCCCTGGCACAACCTAAGGACTCGTTATTAAAGCAATATATCACCATTAAAATTTTTTTCTAACATGTGAACTGTCAAAGAAGACAGGAAGCTTTATCCTAGAGCCCTAATCCCTAAAATGGATAAAGGAGACACGGTAGTTGCCAGCCCAGCAAAAATCTCTCACGTCATTCTTTGTGGCACAGCCCTTCCCCCACGTCATTCTTGATTGACCTAAACCAACCTACAGGAGCCCTCTTGCTAAAGACTCCTGTAGGCTTGGCTCTGTGTCTGCATCAGCCAGGATCCCCGCAGGAGACCAAATGGTCAAATGGGGTAAGGGAGTTATTTAAGCAACAAAGTACAGATGTGGGGTATGGTTAGGGGAAACCAACACAGGGCAGCACCTGGGCCCACCCAACAGCCGGAAGCTATCACTGTTCCTAAACCACCAGAAGGGGCCTGGGAGGGAGCGGTTACCAGTCCCCTGACAGATTCTGGAACATCACTGCTGCCAGCCCACAGCCCAGCAGGGAAGTAGGAGAGTCAATACCCACCTGCTCTCTTTTCCTCTCTCCAATATTCTGCTAACACCTCCCATTGCTGAACCCAGCTGGAAGACAGAAGGCAAGGGAGTCCCAACTGATGTAATCCACATTCCCGGACCTAGAGCAGAGTGGAGAGTGAATCTGGAGGGAAAAGAGAGGACATGTTTTTGGACTTCCCTGGTGGTCCAGTGGTTAAGACTCAGTGTATCCACTGCAGGGGGCACGGGTTTGAACCCTGGTCAGGGAACTAAGATCCCCTCGTGACGCACAGCGTGGTCAAAAAACAAAAGGAGAGAAGACGTGTTTCACAGTGATTCAATTGGCCCATGATTAGGGGAATTTGGCTTGCGAGGAGGTGGATGCTCTAAGAGAGGTTTTGTTTTTGTTTTCTTTCTTTCTTTCGGCTCTGTTGGGTCTTCGTTGCTGCGCGCCGGCTTTCTCTAGTTGCAGCGAACGGGGGCTATTCTTCGTTGAGGTGCACAGGTTTCTCGGTGCGGTGGCTCTCTTGTTGCGGAGCATGGGCTCTAGGCGCGTGAGCTTCAGTAGTTGTGGCTCGTGGGCTCTAGAGCACAGGCTCAGTAATTGTTGCACACGGGCTTAGTTGCTCCACGGCATGTGGGATCTTCCTGGACCAGGGATCGAACCTGTGTCCCCTGCATTGGCAGGCGGATTCTTAACCACCGCGCCACCAGGGAAGCCCTCTAAGAAAGGTTTTATGGTGTTTCATGCGGTAGGCTGAAAAATGGCTCTCCCAAAGACATCCATGTCCCAATCCCTGGGACCTGCAAATGTGACCTTATTTGGGGAAAAAAAAAAGGTTTTTTTAGATGTGATTAAATTAAGTTTTTGAGATGGGATTATCCTGGATTATCAGGGTGAGACTGAAATGCTATGGCAAGCATCATGATAAGAGAGACACAAAGGGAGGGAATTCCCTGGTGGTCCAGTGGTTAGGACTTTGTGCTTTCACTGACAAGGGCCCGGGTTCGATCCCTGGTCTGGGAAATAAGGTCCCTCAAGCTGCATGGCCAAAAAAAAAAAAGAAATGAAAAGAAAAGAGAGAGAGAGAGAGGGAGATTACACACACAGAAGAGGAGGAAGGAACATGACCAGGGAGGCAGACATGGAGAGGTGCAGCCACAAGCCAAGGAGTGCTGGCAGCCACCAGAAGCTGGAAGAGGCGAGGAACAGATTCTCTCCTAGAGCTGCCAGAAGGAGCATGGCTCTGCTAACACATTGATTTTGGCCCAGTGGTCCTGATTATAGCTTTCTGGCCTCACAAAGGTGAGAGAATAAATTTCTGTTGTTTTATGCCACAAAATTGGAGGTAATTTGTTACAGTAGCCATGGCAAACTTATACAGTTCATTACAGAGACCAGGACCAATTCTGGTTAATGTTTGCAGGAAAGGATTTATTATAGGGTGATAAGTGGCTTACAGAAGTGTCAGGAAGGTTGAACAAAGAGACTCTGTGTTGACCATTCAGGTATAACTTTAAGAGCCAAACCATAAACCAGAGCTTTTCAAAGGCCCACTTCCTTTCTAGGATCAGGATCCTGACTGCTTAATTAGGAATTGGCTTCCACTGCCATGATCAGGAAGGCCACAGGCCACACCCCAGGGATCTGTCACAGTTATGGGACAACTGCCATCTGGAAACTGCTATGATCAGAAAGACCACCACAAAAAAGCAGACACTTCCATGGGGGTAGACCCAGCAGAAGAATGGCCTCCACCCCTCGTCCATCATTCAAATATTGTCTGAGTGCATCTGGTTGGAAGAACCCAAATGTAAGGCAGATCCCAGCTGCACCGGAGTCAGAAAAGTTGTTTTAAACCTTTCAGCCCCTGCAGGCAGGATGGCGTACAAGAGGGAAGTTGAAGTGAATACAGAGCATCAACCTACATATTCAAGACAGGGTTCCTGGTTGCTAATAGGACCAGGAGATCCTTCCATCCCCTTCTTACCCTAGACGTTGCTGTATCTCCATGTGATGCCTGGAGCTGCAGCAGCCATCTTGGGACCATAAGGATCTGAGGACAAGTCAATTGTCTAAGACTAGCAGATCAGAGAGAAGGAAGGAATCTAAGCCTTCCATACTTCCTTCATCTTCTAAAATTCATTAACTACCCTCCAGAGCCACCTACATTTAGATTCCTTCATTGTGATGAAATACATTCTCCTTAATGCTTAAGCCCAGGTGAAACAGTGTTTCCAGTTACTTGCAGCCAATGCATCCTGGTGACCTCACACAGGTAATCTTTCTGTGTGGAAATAGAGGGCCTCATATAAAACAGCAGTGTTCTTTTATGTAAATATTTACCAGTTTGCATCTGTCCATGTACTAGTCACTGGAGTTTTAGTAATGATAAGACAGACCCTTCCTTGTCCTTGTGGAGTTTCAGACATTCTTCCTTTATGTAAATATTTACCAGTTTGCATCTGTCCATGTACTAGTCACTGGAGTTTTAGTAATGATAAGACAGACCCTTCCTTGTCCTTGTGGAGTTTCAGACATTCTTCCTTTATGTAAATATTTACCAGTTTGCATCTGTCCATGTACTAGTCACTGGAGTTTTAGTAATGATAAGACAGACCCTTCCTTGTCCTTGTGGAGTTTCAGACATTCTTCTTTATCCTTTAATGTCTAACAAGATCCCCTCTTCCTCTGAGAGGTATTCATTGGCTCCATCAGTAAGTCACATTCACCTTTCTTCCTACACACTTTGCACACAACACATACTGAGTGTATGAGCTCTTTCTTAATGTGGCCTCTGAGTCCTCAGAGGGCTGAGACGGTGGGCCACACTGGATTCCAGTATCGAGGACAAAGTCCTGGACTCTGCAGATGCCAGAAATACAGATGGCAGAAATATGTGATTCTTGGGCTTCCCTGGTAGCGCAGTGGTTGGGAGTCCGCCTGCCAATGCAGGGGATGCGGATTCGTGCCCTGGTCCGGGAGGATCCCACATGCCGCAGAGCGGCTGGGCCCGTGAGCCATGGCCACTGAGCCTGCGCGTCCAGAGCCTGTGCTCCGCAACAGGAGAGGCCACAACAGTGAGAGGCCTGCGTACCACAAAAATTAAAGAAAAAGAAGCAGTAGGGGGACTTCCCTGGTGGTGCAGTGGTTAAGAATCCACCTGCCAACGCAGGGGACATGGGTTTGAACCCTGGTCCAGGAAGATCCCACATGCCTCAGAGCAGCTAAGCCGGTGCACCGCAACTACTGAGCCTGTGCTCTAGAGCCCGCAAGCTGCAACTACTGAGCCCACGTGCTACAACTGCTGAAGCCTGAGCCCCTAGAGCCCATGTTCCACAACAAGAGAAGCCACCGCAATGAGAAGCCCACGCACTGCAATGAAGGGTAGCCCCCACTCACCGCAACTAGAGAAAGCCTGTGAGCAGCAACAAAGATGCAACGGAGCCAAAAATAAATACATAAAATTAATTAATTATTTATTTTTGAAAAAAAGAAACATAGGACAACCTCATAATCACTGAGTCCCAACACAGGATGTGTTCTTGAAGTCATCTGTTCCAGTGATAACCTCGTGATCTCCCATCTTCAGCTATCTGTGGCAGAGGGATCAGTCAGGGTCCAGTCAGGAAAAAAGAACCACGCTAGGTTATTTGAAGCAAGAGGGTTTTAAATTCAGATATTTGTGCAACTAGAGATGATCGTATTAAGTGAAGTAAGTCAGAAGGAGAAAGACAAATACCATATGATATCACTTATATGTGGAATCTAAAATGTGGCACAGATGAACCTATCTACAACACAGAAACAGAATCAGGGACATAGAGAACAGGCTGGTGGTTGCCAAGGGGGAAGGGGGTGGGAGAGGATTGGATTGGGAGTTTGGGATTAGCAGATGCAAACTGGTGTATATCGAATGGATAAACAGCAAGGTCCTACTGTATAGCACAGGGAACTATATTCAGTAACTTGTGATGAGCCATAATCAGAAAGAATACGAAAAAGAATGTGTATATATATATGTATAACTGACTCACTTTGCTGTACAGCAGTATTTAACACAACGTTGTAATTCAACTATACTTCAATAAAAATCAATCAATCAATCAACAAATAATTCAGATATTCGGTTGCACAGAGGTTTGCAAGGATAAATAAGCAAAAAAAAAGGATGTCAGAGTAACTGGAAGATTGTAATGGAATAAATCCACTGTCACCTCTGGGACTGAAGGAACAAAAGAAGACAGGTGGTACTCTCAGAACCCAGGGTCTGAGAGATGAGGCCCCACTTGGTGGAGTCCCAGATTACCAAGAGCTGGGGCTGGAACCTCCAAGGAGGCACAAAGGCAGCTCATGCTCTGGCCTCTGAAGGGAACCCCCTGCATCAGGTGCACAGCCTCTGAATGGAGAGCTGTGAAGCTGATTTTTCTGATCATCAAATGTAGGTTCCCTGCAGCTGGTTCTTTGATCATCCAAAGGTGCATGGCATATTGGCCTACTAGAATATTTTAGGGAAGGAACAGAGCAGCTAGGACTGGGAATACTGCAGTATTCCAGCTGAAACTAGAGTTATCCACTGTGTGGCAAATGCTACAATAAATGACCCAGACTCCCATTCAGGAATGAAGAACTTCTCCAGGTGCTGGCATTGCGTAGCTGTCGGCTCTCTTTAGGAATTGCCTGAGTTGAAGGAAACTGCTTTGCCTAAATTCACACCTCACTCCAGGGCAGCCTGCATCCAATAACTGATGAACATGGAGGTATAAAGACCCAGATCCTTCACCCCAACTCAAGACAATTCTGAAGAGCCAGCCAGAGGTCCCACAAGGTCGAGAGAGATCTCTACTGGGAATGCATCACAGCTCAACTTCCCCTCTGCCCAAAGCTGATTCAGTTCCCTCTTTCACAGGTGTGAAGGAGCCCTCCCTAGTGCTCTCCCTGGGAACCCCAGCTGTGACACACAGCGACTGAGAGGATGCCGATCTGAGCTAGAAGCAGGAAGAAAGTTCCTGATCCCTTCTTCCCTCATTGGCAGGACTTAACCAGAAGATGGCAAAGGAGTCCAGGAAAATGTAGTCTGTAGGCTTTCAGCCCTATAATCAAGGAGCAGAGTGGAGACAAATGAGCTGGAGACTGAGACTATAGATGAATAATCACTTCTCCCCATTTGCTCCTGAATTCAACAGTCCCGCTATAGTCTTTTGAACTCCCATCTTCTGTTTGCGGCAGAAATAGTAAGTTCTGCAGCATTGTTTGAGAGTCATTTCTGGAGGCCAAGCCTACAGCTTTCTCCTCTGAGCCTTTAAGTGATTTTATACGTGTATTAGTCGGGGTTCTCCAGAGAAGCAGAACCAATAGGAGCTATAGATATAGATTTAGATATAGAGAGAGAGTCAGAAAGAGAGAGACAGACAGAGGTTTATGACTATGGAAGTTGGCAAGTCCAAAACCTGCAGGGTGCACTGAAAAGCTGGATATCCTGGAAAGAAGGGAGGTGGCCGTTCAAGTCCTAAGACTTTCTGCTGGCAGAACTTCCCCTTGCTCAGAGGAGTTCAGTTCTTTGTTCTATTCAGGCTTTCAACTGATTGGATGAGGCCCACCCACATGGTGAAGGAAAATCTGCTTTACTCCAAGTCCACTGATTTAAATGTTAACCTCATCCAAAAACACACTCACGGAAATATCCAGGATAATGTTTGACCAAACACCTGCGCACAATGGCCTAGTCAAGTTGACACATAAAATTAACCATCACAGTAAGTGCCTAATACTTACTATCAAACTCCTTTCTGTTTAGAATAGCTAGAGTGGTTTATTTCTTCTAGAAATGAACCCTGACTGATATCAATATCAGTCTTTTTGCAAGATACTTGGGAGCTGCTTCAAAGTCTTCCTCTTTACAAAGTCTCTTTGTTAAAGTTGAGGTGAGTCAGATAGATAATCTCAGGTGAGATCACTGGATTCAGGTCCCAGATCTGCCACTTACTAGGTATATGCCTTTGATCAAATCATCTAACCTCTCTGTACCTCACTTTCTTCTGAAATAAGAGTAAAAATGACACCTAACTCATAAGGCTATTGAAAATCTAAAGTTAATTAATGCATATAAACCACAGAATAATTCTCAGCACATCATCTGTGCTCAATAAATGTTAGTTATTACCATCATCACCTCTCCGTGCTCCTGAAGCTTCATTGCCCGCTTGAGTTTAATGATTTCTCCACAAACACTAGAATATAGGGACGTTTGGCCAGTCTTTCCAAGAAATTCTAAACCAGGAGAGGGAAAAAATCAATAAGGACAGGAAGAGAAAAATACAGACAAATAGATTCTGGCTGGGCGGGAATCTAGCTACAAAAAGATTTCAAGAAAAAAGTGAGAAAAACTTGTTTCCACGCTGTTGTCAAAGAATACCAGACCGCTAAAAATGTTTCCATCTTGATGGAAAATCTGCAGTGTTTATGCTAGAACAAAAATTGATATTTCAAAATCTTCAAGGCATTTTGTGACCATCAGTGGAATAAATGATTCAGATGAGGATAATCCATGGATGCTAAAACCTTTGGGTGAAAAGTTGTTGGAGCACAGGATATTCACACAATCTCCAGTATCCTCCCACAGATGACTTATTAACTAGAAGGAAGCAAAGAAACCTTTATGATGGAGAAATTTGGCAGACTCCACCTTAACCCAATCACCAAAAAGGAGATAAACTGACAACATGTTCCTCGGGATATGACACACTGAGTACACAACATCATCTCTGAATTACTCTTGGCCAAAACCTTTAACTTGAATTGAAATCATGAATAAAGAATCAAACAGGGCTTCCCTGGTGGCACAGTGGTTGAGAGTCCACCTGCCAATGCAGGGGACACGGGTTCGTGCCCCGGTCCGGGAGGATCCCACGTGCTGCGGAGCGGCTGGGCCCGTGAGCCATGGCCGCTGGGCCCACATGTCCGGAGCCACGGTAGTGAGAGGCCCGCGTACCGCAAAAAAAAAAAAAAAAGAATCAAACAAACCCAAGACAAAATATCTTACAGAACAACTAGCTTGGAGTCTTCAAAAATGTCAATGTCATGAAAGAATAAAACAAAACAAAAAGGCTGTGGAACTGCTCCAGATCAAAGGATGGCAAGAGACATGACATTGACATCTAAATGCAATGCACTGTCCTAGACTGGATAGGATCCTGAATTTGAAAACATATGAAGAACAAAGCTATTATTGGTATAACTGGATAAATTTTAACATGGAGTACATATTAGATAATATAGTGTCGATCTTGTTGCTCTAATGTTAAAATTGTGGACTATTGTGATTTATGTAGGAGATGTCCTTGTTTCTAGGAGCTTCATAGAAAGTTTTTAGGCGGGAAGTAGTGATGTCTGCAACTTACTTTCAAGTGGGAGAGAGAAAAGGAGGCAAAATATTAACAGTGGTGAATCAAGGTGAAGGCTGTATGAGTGTTCATTGTACTACTTTTATAACTTTTCTGTAAGAGTGAAAATTTTCAAAATAAAAAATTGGGGGCAAGTCAACAAGTCCTTTTTTTTAAACTTCTACCACATTCCAAACGATTTTAAGTTTGTTTGTTTTTTTTTTCCTGCTCCTTGGAGTGTTAGCCAGAAGCACATTCATTCGATTCTTATTGAGTACCTATTGTGTGCTAGGCATTGTTCTAGGCTCTGGGTAAGCAGCGGTGAACAGAACACATAAAAATCCTTGCTCTCCAATTAGAGGTAGAGAATGGATTTGAGGACACAGGGAGGGGGAAGGGAATGCTGGGACGAAGTTAGAGAGTGGCACTGACACACATACACTACCAAATGTAAAACAGACAGCTAGTGGGAAGCAGCCGCATAGCACAGGGAGCTCAGTGTTCTGTGCCCACCTAGAGGGGTGGGATAAGGAGCGTGGGAGGGAGACGCAAGAGGGAGGGGATATGGGGATATATGTATACGTATAGCTGATTCACCTTGTTATACAGCAGAAACTAACACAACATTGTAAAGCAATTATACTCCAATAAAGATGTTAAAAAAAAAAATCCTTGCTCTCACAGAACTTTAACAGTCTAGTGGAAAATGCTTCTCAACCTGACATTGCTGTTATTCTCCACAGCAGCACGCTCACCATCTGGCTCCAGGTGCCGGGCAAAGACTGTTGCTGGCCTGGGCTATATCCATTCTCTACTTTTTCAGTAACAGAACCCTGATTTAATTGCAGATGGCAATGGACCAGGCCAAAAGATGTTTACCAGCTTCCCTTGCTAAAACAAAAAATCTCAAGTCATTGGGTGGGGATTCCAGGAAAGTTTCTTAAAGGGAATAGGCAGCTGCCCTTTATGCCCTTTCCTCCTTCCATGGAATTTCTGCTTTGAATATGGCTTGGGCTCCAGCAGCCACAGTGAACCAAGCAAAGATCCCTTTTTTGTTTGTTTGTTTTTTTAATGTATAACTGAGTTACCTTGCTGTACAGCAGTAATCAACATGACGTTGTAATTCAACTTTACCTCAACGAAAAATAAATTAAAAAAAAAAAAAGCTGAGAAAACAGATTATTTCCTTGTGTCCTACACCATCCCGCCGCCACCGTGTAAACCTCTGTCAGCTAAAACTTGCCAAGTGAGACACCTGAGCACCTTTTCTGGCCCATGGGTGAGAAATCGTAGTTCTTTTCTAGAGATCACTTCATTCTTTGAAGAAACGATCTTAAGAATGGAATCCATGTGCTGAGACTGGCAGAGCAGGAGGCTGAAAGGAGCCTGGATTCCTGATGTAGAACTGAAATACCAACCCTACCTCTGGATGTAGGGCTAGTATTTTACATGGGGGAGAAATAAATCTCTATCTTGCATAGGTGGTCTCTGTTCTAACAGTCAAATATAATTCATAACTGACACAAGAGCCCTCAGGAACATCAACAATCCAGCCTGCGCTGATGGGGAAAGTGTTAATGATGGCACTATTTATTGAGTGCTACCTACATGCCAGGCATTGATTTAAGTATTTTGTATGCATTAATTTATTTAATCCTCACAACCCTATGAAATAGATAAATATTAACCCATCACCTCCTGCATAAGCCAATTACTTGTAATGCATCAATCTCTAGACATATAGGTAGGTAGATAGATAGATAGATAGATAGATATTCTACTGATTCTGTTTCTCTAGTAGAACCCTGACTGATACACTTGATAAAATGGTTTTTTAAAAAAGTTTTTAAAATCTACATGAAAGTAGGAAAAATAGCTACTAATCTCTGTTGAAATTAAAGTTGAACTTATGATTTTAAATGCCGGATGTGGTTTTAGGTTCTGAGGATTCAACATGGACCAAGACAAACAGAGTCCCTGCCCTCATAGAGCTTGCATTCTAGTGGTGGGCAGGGAGAAAACAAACAGACACACAAATATATATATAATGGCAAGTAATGAATAGTGTTATACAAAAAAGATAAAGTGGGAAAAAGGGATAGAATGGTGGAAGCACTCATTTAAACAGGATGACATTTGAGCAGAGGATGAAGCGAAGAAGTAAGTCATGCAAACATCTGGGGGAAAAGCATTTTAGATAGCAGGAACTGCAAGTGCAAAGGCCCTGAGGTAGTATAGAGGACAGAGGTTATTTTTTCTGTCCAACATGTATTGATTGCTGTATCAGTCTGGGTCCTAAGAGAAGACAGAGACCACCCAGTAAGTTAAGCAGGAGAAGTTTCATATAAGGAAATATTAAGATATTAATATATTTAATATTCTCTATAATTATTTATTTAGTATAAAGAATTATTAAGCAATGGTAGGAGAGTGACTATAAAGATAAAAGAGAACGCTAAAGGGTACCCTAGGTCCAAGGAGGAATACCCAAGGAAGGACAAACTTGGAAGGGGGGTTCCGACTTCTACCACTGGATGGTGGGAAAGTTCCCTGGGTCACCGGGGCCAGAGCTGGTCACCAGTCATCAGGTAAGCAGAAACAATGCTGTGGGTGCAGGTAAGCAAAGGCTTTTAGTGGGTGGGTTCACAGAGGGAGTTGGGTGGGCTGAAGGGTGCTATTGGAACTGGGTGCTAAAAAGGACATTAACTTCAGGGGTCTTGTGTACTTCTCTGTGTGGCTTGGCCAAGGCAGATCCAGGTCAGGTGCATGGGACGAGAATTGGATCATCAGCTCATTAGACAGCCAGCCCCATGTCCCCAGCCCCATCCCACCTCATTCCCCAGCATGCACATTCTTGGGGCTATTAACCTAAAATAATAAAACAGCCAGTTATTTTACCAATAAAATGCATTTATTCAGAAGCAACAAAGAATTGCAATTCAGGACAGACAGCTATGGTGAACCACATGCAAGTCCCCTAAGGCAAAGGAGAGGGAACTCTTTTATAGAGGAGAGGGAAAGTTGGGAGGGGCTGTTATAAACAAAAAGCCCATTAGAGGAAACTGAGAGTTTGAAGTATAGTGGCTTTTCCTTGGCTGAGTTGTGAGAGACTCTCTTCGGCTCAGCTGTTGCCAGGCAAGTAGAAAATTTTTCTTCCTCCTGCTGGTAGTAGCAAACTAGTGTCACTTCCTGCCCAACATGCTAAGTATGTACCTCCTGACTGCTTTTTAGGGAGGTTTCCCCTTCATTAATTTTCACAGGGCTGAGGAAAGGGGGTGAAATCAGTGACCCATCAGGACACAGCCCATGCTGCCTGAGGCTGCCAGATACCCTACTGCCACTCAGGTCAAGAGAGAAAGGACACAGAAGAAGAGAAAAATGTACCCTGCTGTAATGTGGCCAGGAGAAACCACACAGGACCAAGCAGTGGCCAACAAGCCACCACACAAAACCTCTTTCTCCTATGGTGTAACCTCTGGCGCCCTCTACTGGCCTGGCTGAACACCTTCCTGACAGGCCAAGGAAAAATTCATAAACGGCCTAGCTCTATTATCAAAGAGCAGGCAAGGGAATACCCTGGCTGTCCACTAGTTAGGACTGCATGATCTCACTGCCGAGGGCCTGGGTTCAATCCCTGCTCTGGGAACTAGGATCACACAAACTGTGGCCAAAAAAAAAAGCAGGCAAGAAGAGTGAATGTGGAAACAAGAAGCAGGATGTTTAAAACTTACAACAATATCCTCCCACATTTTGGTAATTTACCACATTACAAGACTCAGACTTCCTCAGATAGAAGCCAAAAAACTCACACTCCCAGACTCCCTTTGTCCTAGATGGTATTTCTGTAGACACGTGACCTGGGCTCCACCAATCAGATACATCCGCATAAGTTTGAGTTCAAAAGTGAGCCACAATAGCCAAGAGAAATGAAAACGTATACCCACACAAAAGCTTGTACATAAATGTTCATAGCAGCATTATACATAATAGGCAAAGAGTGGAAACAACCCGGAAGTCCACCAACTGATGAATGGATAAACAAAATGTGGTATATCCATACAATGGAATATTATCAGGCATAAAAAGAAAGTACTGATCCGTGCTACAATATGGATGAACCTTGAAAACATTATACTAAGTGAAAGAAGCCAGGCACAGAAGACCACATACTCTATGACTCTATTTGTATGAAAGGTCTAGAAGAGGCAAATGCATAGAGACAGAAAGTCGATTAACAGTTGCCTAGGGCTGGGGTGGGGTGCGGGGATTGAGAGGAAAAGGGGAGTGACTGCTAAAGCATATAGGATTTCTTTTGGAGGTGATGAACATGTTCTAAAATTGATTGTGGTGATGGCTTCGCAACTGTGTGACTATATTAAAATCCATTGAATTATACTTTTTTTAAATCGAAGTATAGTTAATTGACAATGTTGTGTTCGTTTTGAATTGTACTCTTTAAATAGGTGGATTATATGGTGTGCGAATTATATCTCAAAGCTGTTACCAAAAGATATGTAAGATGATGTCAGGTAGGGATACAGGGTTTGAAGTACCTAAGACAGACTTGAATATAAAGCCTGGTGCCACTTAAAAGCCGCTTGACCTTGCGTACGCTGCTTCATCTTGCTGACCCTCCGTTTCCTCATCTATATAACTGGAATAATAATAATATCTACGTCAGGCAGTGGTTATGAGAATTAAATGAAGAAGATAACCGTATCTGGGAGATAATAAGTGCTCAATAAATGTTGGGTTTTGTTGTTTAAAAAAGGAGAGAGAGAGAGAGCCACAAGAGGTGGCCACAAAAGTGGAAAGCAGTCATCTGGTGGCCTCTGTAATAAAAGCCTCTGGGAAAAGAATCTAAAAAAAGAGTGGATATATGTATGTGTATAACTGATTCACTTTGCTGTACAGCAAAAACGAACACAACATATTATTTATTTTTTTAAGATTCTTTTGATGTGGACCATTTTTTTTTTGTGTGTGTGCGGTACGCAGGCCTCTCCCCGTTGTGGCCTCTCCCGTTGCGGAGCACAGGCTCCGGACGCGCAGGCTCAGCGGCCATGGCTCACGGGCCCAGCCACTCCGCGGCATGTGGGATCTTCCCAGACCGGGGCACGAACCCGTGTCCCCGGCATCGGCAGGCGGACGCTCAACCACTGCGCCCCCAGGGAAGCCCCGATGTGGACCATTTTTAAACTCTTTATTGAATTTGTTACAATATTGCTTCTATTTTATGTTTTGATTTTTTGGCTGCGAGCCATGTGGGATCTTAGCTCCCCGACCAGGGATCAAACCCACACCCCTTGCATTGGAAGGCGAAGTCTTAACCACTGGACCATCAGGGAAGTCCCCTAACACAACATTTTACATCAACTATACTTCAGTAAAATTTAAAAGAACAAAAAAGCCTCTGGTTCTTTGGGGAAGGTTGTGAGGGATGTTCCTGGAGCCTGGTTCTGACCTTTAGAGATTCTAAGCCTCAGGTACAGGGTTTTTCTGCCCAGAGACCCTCATGGTGTGGCTGGGGATTGTTCCCGGCTTTTGGCTCCATAAGCTGCCACTCTGCCCTCTCTGGTAATCTATGAGCTTCCCAATGTCTTTAATTGAATGTCTTTACTGCTCTAGCCAGTGTGGATTCTGTTGTTTGCAGCTAAGAGCCCTGACAGATATAGGCAGGAAGGGGCTTGCTGAAGGGACAGCAGTAAGGTCATGTGGTGGAGGAGAGGGGGGTGAAGAGGGGGATGAGGTTAGAAGACCTGGAGGGCCAGCCCTCAAAGGGCTTTGTAAAGCATGGCAGGGAGTTTGGATTTGATTCTGAGTGAAATGGGAGCCATGAGAGGGTCTTGAATAGAAGGGGGACATAATCGCTGACTGTATGTGGGAGACAGACTAGGGTGGGGATGAGGGACCAGGGAGGAGGCTGCTGTGATCGTCCAGGTAGGAGGTGAGCATAACAGGACCAGATGGGGGTGTGGAGAGGATGAGAAGTGGGTGAATTTGGAAACACTTTGAAAGTACAGCCAGCAGGATTTGCTGATAAATTGAAAATAGTACAGACTATGTGTGAGAGAGAGACAGACAGAGGGAGAAAGAAAAATCAAGTATGACTTGATGGTTACAATGAAGCCTCAATTTCATCGACAGGAGAAGGAAAGCAATACTTACTGCATAGGGTCATCACAGGGAGTCTCTACGACAGTGGGTATAGAACACTTAGCACATTTCATATACCACTGTCACCATTATTTATTACGGGATGTGTTTGAGACAACTCATCTAAACCCATCATCTTTATTCTGGCACCCCCAAACCCTACATGTGTCCACTGAGATTCCAAGAAAGCCCTCCACTATGCCCCAATTTCTTCAAAAACATTTGACCCCTTATTTTGTGTCCCTCACAAGGAAAATAGGGGTGACTCAGGGCAACTTCCTCCCCTCCCACCATTCCATGGGTTCTAAGGATTTGCCTGTCCAGGAGTCTCTTGGAAGGATACCAGTCTCCCTGTTCTAGCCTCCTTTCTGGTACTCTTCCAAATTCAGTTTCCCATTTGTCACCTCCTGGCCACTGCCCACCTGGGCTTTCTCAGGCCTGCCCAAACCCTGCCAGCAAATTCCAATTCAGCTAGTGTGTTCATTTACTTACATAAACTAGGATTGTCCCTCCAGCTAATCTGGTGGTTCAGGGTCTTTGCTTGCTTTACAATTACCTGGGGAACTGTAAAGACACCAACGTCTGGGCTGCAGTCCCAGAGATTTGACTGGTCTTAACTGTCACACACTCAATCAGTGGTTCTCAAACTTTAATGTGCATCAGATCAGCTGGAGGTCTTGCTAAACCTGACTGCTGGACTCCACACCCAGAATTTCTGATTCAGTGTAGCTCAGAGAATTTGCATTTCTAAGAAGCTCCCAGCGGACTTCCCTGGTGGCGCAGTGGTTAAGAATCCGCCTGCCAACGTAGGGGACACGGGTTCAAGCCCTGGTCCGGGAAGATTCCCACATGCTGCAGAGCAACTAAGCCTGTGCGCCACAACTAGTGAGCCTGCGCTCTAGAGCCCACACGCCACAACGACTGAAGCCCGTGTGCCTAGAGCCCGTGCTCCACAACAAGAGAAGCCACCGCGATGAAAAGCCTGCACACCACAACAAAGGGTAGCCCCCACTCGCCAAAACTAGAGAAAGCCCACGCACAGCAACAAAGACCAAAAAACAAAGTAATTTTTTAAAAAAAAGTTCCCAGGTGCAGCTGATGCTGCTGGTCCAAGGACCACACTTTGAGAAGCACTGCTCTATACCAAGAGGCGGTCACTTGAAATGGTTAAAACTCTTGCTCCTCAAGTGTGATCCACAGACCATTGGCATCACCTTGGGAGAATGCTAGAAATGAAGGATCTCAGGCCTGACCCCATCCCCACCTACTGAATCACAAATCTGTGTTTTAACAATAACTTCAGGTGGTTCATACATATGTTAAAGTTTAAGGAGTACCGGGTTCAATCCCAGTTCTGCCTACGACTATGAGGTTGGGAAGTGGCTTCGTGAGGTCTCAGTTTTCTCATCTGTAAAATGGGGATAATAATAATACCTATCTCATCAGGGCATAGTCAGGATTAAATGAGTTAACATAAGTATAACAGTGCCTAGCATAGGATATGCACCAAATAAGTATTTGCTATTTTTGTTATGAGTATTATCAACTCCCCAGGTGTTTCTAATTTGCAGCAGAGGCTGAAAAACACTGAGCAAAGCTGAAAGCCGCCCCCTGGGGCCCCGGGAGCCACGGAAATATTGATAAAATACGAAAACAGACTGAAATAGAGATGCAGACACCAAGATAGAGGCTAGAGCCAGAAAACAGACAGCAGCAAAGTGCCAGAGACTGAGACCCAAGAAATCAAAAGCTGAACCCCAGACTCACGCAACGGGGGAGACAGAGACTCCAGGAGAAATACACCCACAGAGAAGAAGTGCCAACACTTTCCACAGCCAGAAGTTAGAGGCAAAGCTAGGTGAGGCAGACCTCCCTCCCCTGATCAACGCCCATCCATCTATCCATCTATCCATCTGTCCAATCCATGCCCCGGCCATGACTCCCCTCTCCCTGCCATGTCCTTGTCCCTTCAGCCTGTCCATCCAACAGGTAGGGCCACAGGTCCAGCCCTGTCCAAGTGGCACCCTTGGGGGCACACACTTGGGAGACACTGCTGTATTCTGAGGTTCTAGTCGGCAGGCATCCAAGAGAGCAGAGGCCGCCACCTTTGTAAGCCTCCCCCATGAGTGTTAAGAAGCTCTCAAGTCAGGCAGACCTGGGATTGAATCTGACTCCACCACCTATAAACTGTGTAGCCTAGGGCAGATTACGTTACTTCTCTGGGCCTCAGTTCCCTCATGTGGAAAATGGGAAATAGAAATAATATGTCTGAGTTAGGTCCTAAGACTATTCTGAGGATTAAGGGGGACAACACAAGTGACATATTTAGAACACTGCCTAGTATAGGGTAAGCATTCAAATGTCACCACTGTGGTTTACGATTTCCCACTTGTCCTGCTAAAGGCTCGCCTCTGGTGCTCTCACTCCTGGCACTGCTCCCTCAGGTCGTCTGTGGACTCACACTCTCCTTCGTTGGGAGATAACAGTGGTAGCTCTTACTATTGAGGTCTATTCCCCCATCCCTCGTGCTCTGGGCTGAGACCCCCTCCCGCCCTGCCGCCGTCCTCAGACCTACTCCTCTCTGAGGGACCAAGGCAGTAAACATTTGATCACCTAGGGCACACACTGGGGGCTCATTAAGATATGATGAGAGAATCCTTAGGGACTCGGTGGGCATGGCTCCTGCCCCTCCAGAGGACCTGAAAGCTGAGACCTGCTGTAGCAAGCGAGGAGCTGGGGGAGCTTAAAGATGGGTACATGTGAGGGGCAAAGCTGAGCAGGACAGTGGGGTCAGGTGAAGGGGGACAGGTGATCGGTGAGAAGGAGACCCACAAAGTCAGGCTGAAGAGAGAGAGGTGAGGAGACGCATTTGAGTGGCACAGGTGGCGGGCACAGGCAAGAAGCAAGTCAGAGAGGAGGAGAGTCCAATGGGCGTTTTAACTCTCCTGCCTCACCTGGCCGCCTCACCTGGCCTTTTCATCCGGCTCTCCACCCCAGCCTCTATAACGTGTCTCCCCTCACCTTTCTCCCTCTCCTAACTTCCCTTCAACTCTCTCACTGTCCCAACTCCCTGCCCCCTTCACTCAACCTTCTCAACTGTTCTAATCCAGTTGTGGCTTCCCTCGCCTGCCTTGCCCACCTGTCCCCTCTCAGACACTCCTCACAGACCTCCCCCTTCACCTTTAACCCTCTGCCTCTGTGTTTTTCATCATTCCCCCTTCGCTTATTCCCCACTTGTCTCCTCTTCTGTATCCTTTTTGCTAGCAAGGGCTTCCTGTTTCCCACCCAGGGCGCCCCAAAGGCTCTCAGGGATTCTGGGCACCCTGGGCAGGGTTGGGCAGGGCTGTGGACCTCAGGGCTGGGGAGGAATGTAGGGGCCGGGGAACTATTCAGACCTGCGCAGGAGGGATAGGCAAGAGGTAGGGAGGAGCATGCAGAAAAGGTTGTGTAGGAGATGGAGGTTCCCTGGGGTTGCAACCTCGGGGTGGCATCCAACGTTCTGCAGGGCAAGCCGGTGGAGCCAGTCCACCTCCTCTACCCCCAGCGGAACCGAAGTGCCCCTTTCTGCCGTCTCCCAGCCTCTGCCCTTGAAAACGCGCCCCCCGTGTCTGCCCCTTGGGTCCCCTCCACACCTGCTGTGGGGCTCCTGAGAGACGCACCAGAGATTTCAAGGTGGCCTGGCAGGCACCACGGGAGTGATGCGCAGTGGGAGGGGGGCTGAGACCCAATCAGAGTCCCCTGACTCAGCCCCTCCCACCCCCACCTGGGGACTCGTGCCTCCCCTTTACTCCTTCCCCCAGACCTACCCTGACCACCCAGGAAAACGCTGGCCAGTTCCAGGAGCACTGCAAAATGAGAAAAGCAAATTGCAGAAAAACATATGACTGATGCCACTTTCGTAAAACCAAAACGAGAATGTGTGCATGAATCTGCATTTGATGTAAGTGTATAGGAAAAGCTATGAGTTAACAATGGTTATCTAAGGCGATTGGAGTAGGGCAGAGAGGGGCAGAAAGGGAGGTAAGAAAGAAAGGGGAAAAGGAGTATAAGCTGAAGGGAAAAATGCGCATGGAATCATTTTTTTCTTTTAGTATATTTACTGCACAGTACATAAAAAAATAAAAATTTCTAAAATTTTACAATACCGTAGACTTACAAGAAGTTGCAAAAATACTACAGAGAAGCTCCCTGTATCCATTATTACATAACTATAGCACTGTCTCAAAATTAGGAAATTGACATTGTCACAATGCAATTAACTAGACCACAGACCTTACTGGGACTGGGACTTCCCCAGCTTTCCAACGCACTCTTTTGTTTATTTGTTTGTTTTTGGACTTTTGTGTATAATTCAGTGACATTTTATCACGTGTATAGGTACCACAATCAAAATACAGAATTATCTTCTCGCCACAGAGGAATGCCCAAGCGCCACCCGTTTATACAGTCATACCTTCCCTCCTCTTCTGTTACCCTTGACAACTACTAATCTGTTCTCTATCTCTATAATTTGTCATTTCAAGAATATTATATAAATGGAGTCCTATAGCATGTAACCTTTTGAGACTGGCTTTTTTCTTTCAGCACAGTGCCCTTAAAATTCATCCAATTTGTGTATCACTAGTTCCTTCCTTTTTGTCGCTGAGTACTCATCCATTGCATGGATGTGACAACAAAGGTATATTAACCACTCAGCCGTTGAAGGACATACAGATTGTTTCCAGTTTGGGGCTACTACAAACTAATAATATTAACCAGTTTAGCTAGTATTAAATAGTTTAATGGGCTATTGGAGCTGCTATGAATATTCATATCTGATTTTTGTGTGAACACGAATTTTTATTTCTCTAGGATAAATGCCCAGGAGCGTGACTACTGAGTCATGCAGTATAAGTGTATGCTTTACTTTTTAAGAAATCTCCAACTGTTTTCTAGAATGGCTGTGCCATTTTACATTCCCATTAGCAATGTATGAGAGTTCCAGTTTCTTCTAACGCTCACCAGCATTTGGTCCTATCAGTATTATTATTATTATTATTAGCCAGGCTAGTAGGTGTGTAGTGAATGATGATTCATCATTCAATCATGATTTCAATTTGCATAATTTCAATTTGCATTTTCCTAACAGCAAGTGATGCTGACATCTTTTCTTGTGTTCATTTGCCACCTGAATATACTGTTTGGTGAAATGTCAATGTTTTCCGCCCATTTTCTAATTGGATTTTTTGACTTTTTAAAACTGATGACTTCTGAGGTTTTTAAAATATATTCTAGATACTAGTCCTTGTCAGATATGTGGTTTGCAAATATTTTCTTCCAGTCAGCTACTTATTTTCTCATCCTTTTAAATGAGCCTTTCACAGAGTAAAAGTTTTTAATTTTGATGACGTCCAATTGATCCTTTTTGTTTTTCTAAAGGATCGTGCTTTTGGTGTCAAGTCTAAGAACTCTGCCTAATCCCAGGTCATGAAGATGCTCTCCTATGTTCTCTTCTAAAAGTTTACAGTTTTACATTTTACATGAAGATCTATGACCTGTTTTGAGTTAATTTGTGTATAAGGTGTGAAGTTTAGGTCAAGGTTCATATTTTTGCCTACGAATGTCCAGTTGTTCCAGCACCATTTGTTAAAAAGACTATCCTTGGGCTCCCCTGGTGGCGCAGTGGTTGAGAGTCCGCCTGCCGATGCAGGGGACACGGGTCCGTGCCCCGGTCCGGGAGGATCCCACATGCCGCGGAGCAGCTGGGCCCGTGAGCCATGGCCGCTGAGCCTGCGCGTCCGGAGCCTGTGCTCCACAACGGGAGAGGCCACGGCATTGGGAGGCCCGTGTACTGCTAAAAAAAAAAAAGAAAAAAGACTATCCTTTCGTTTTGAATTGTTTTTCAATTTTTGTCAAAATTCATTTGGGCACACTTATGTGGCCCCGTTTTTAGGTTCCCTACTCTGGTCCATTGATGAATGTGTCTATGCTTCCCCCAGTACCACACTGTCTTGATTACTGTCACTATCTAATAAGTCTTGAGATCAGGTAGTGTGATTCCTCTAACATTTTTTTTTCTTTTTTAATATTGTTTTCACTGTTCTGGTTCTTTTTCTTTCCCATATAAATTTAAATATAATAATCCATGTAAATATAAATTTTAAGATAAGCTTGTGTATATATACTAAAAAAAATCTGGTTGGCATTTTGATAGGAGTTGCATTGAATTACAAATCAGTTTGGGAAGAACTGACATCTTTACTACATTGAGCATTCCTGTTCACTGTATGTCTCTACCTTTATTTATTTCTCCTTTGATGCCTTTCTGTAAAAAGAGAAGAACAAACCTGATTCCATATCCGACCTATTCCTTTAGCTCTAACCCTTTGTGCTCTGTTGCCTCTGCTTAGTAATTCTGGCTCTGCACTTTTGTAAAAGAATGTTGCCTATAGCCTGAAATATACATGATAGCCCATCTGACCTTTAAATATATAACACTTTTCCATTCATATAGAGATAAAAAGTTTCAGGATAGAGAATAACATTTGTCTTGTTGGAGGTTTATAGGAACATTGCAACCAACCTTACAGTGAATAGCTGGGAGAACAAAGGATTTCCCCACCAAGAAGCTTGCAACGACGAACCACACCCCCTCCCTTTTTAGCATGAAAGGAGCCTGAATTCTAACTCAGGTAAGATGGTTCTTTGGGACATGAGTCCACCACGGTCTCAGTCTGCTGGCTTTCCGAATAAAGCCCCTATTCCTTGCCCCAACTCATCTCCCGATTTATTGGCCTGCTGTGCAGCAAGCCATGTGAGCTTGGACTCAGTAACATTTCATCAGAATTTTGTAACTTTTAAGATTCTATCCATATTTTGTTTACTTATATCTCAGTGGGGTTTTTTTAGCAATTGTAAGAGGTATCCTATTTTTAATTTTGATTTTCAATTGTTTACTGCTGGTATAAAGAAACATAATTCATTTTGTGTGTTTACCTTGTACCTTATTCTTGCTAAACTCACTTATTAGTTCTAGGAGTTTTTGTATTTTCCTGGTGTCTCTATACATACACATTCATGTCATCTACAAACAGAGTTTCATTTCTTCCCTTCCAATCTTCCTTTAACTCTTTCTCTTTTCTTCCTTCCTTCCTTCCTTCCTTTCTTCCTTTCTTTCTCTCTCCCTTTCTTTCTTTGTTTCTTTCTTTCTTTTTCTCTCTTTCTTTCTCTCTTTCTTTCTTCCTTCTTCCTTCCTTCCTCCCTCCCTCCCTTCCTTCTTTTCTTCCTTTCTTCCTTCCTTCCTTTCTTCCTTCCTTTCTTTCTTCCTTCCTTCCTTCCTTCCTTCCTTCCTTTCTTTCTTTCTTTCTTTCTCCTTATTGTACTGCCTAGGATCTCCAGCACTGTGTTAAATAAGAGTGGTGAGACTTCTCACTCATTAGGATGGCTGTTACTAAAAAGATAATAATAACAACTGATGGTAAGGATGTGGAGAAATTGGAACCCTTATGCACTGTTGGTGGGAATGTAAAATGGTGCCACCACTCTGGCAAGTAGTATGGCAGTTCCTAAAAAAAATTGTAAATGCCATACCATCCAACAATTCCACTTCTGGGTGTATACCCAAAAGAATTGAAAGCAGGAACTCAAACAGGTATTTGTACACCCATGTTCATAATAGCCTTATATACAATAGCCAAAAGATGGAAGCAACCCAAGTGTCCATTGCCAGATGACTGGATAAACAAAATGTGATATATACATATGATGGATTGTATGTATTACTCAGCCTTAAAACTGAAGGAAATTCTGACACATAGCAACATGGATGAACCTTGAGGACATTATGCTAGTGAAATAAGACAGTCACAGAAGGACAAATACTGTATGATTCCACTTATATGAGGTGCCCCAGAGTAGTCAAATCCATAGAGAGAGAAAGTAGAATGTGGTTGCCAGGGGCAAGGAGTAAAGGAGAATGGGGAGTTATTGTTTATTAGTTTAGTACAGAGTTTCAGTTTTGCAAGGTGAAAAGAGTTCTGTGGGTGGATGGCAGTGATGATAGCACAACAATGTGAATGTACTTAATGCTACTGAACTGTGCACTTAAAAATGGTTAAGATGGTAAATTTTATATTATGTGTACTTTACCACAATAGAAACAACAAGAATGGTGAGAGTCGGCATCCTTACCTCGTTCCTGATTTTAGTGTGAAAAGCATTCAGTATTTCACCATTATGAGATTACCTGAATGTTTTTCACTGATTCTCTTTATCAAGTCAAAAAATTTCCTTCTATTCCTTGGTTGCTGAGAGTTGTTAATCAGGAATGGACCTTAGACTTTGTCGAATGCCTTTTCTGCATTGACTGATATGATCACGTGATTTTCTTTAATGTTTTAAATTTTTATACAACTTTAAAGGTTACTTTCTGTTTACAGTTATTACAAAATATTGGCTATATTCCCTGTGTTGTACCATACGTCCTTGAGCCTGTCTTACACCCAATAGTTTGTACCTCCCACTCCCCCTCCCCCTCCCCAGTATTGCCCCTTGCCCCACCACTGGTAACCACTAGTTTGTTCTCTATATCTGTGAGTCTGCTTCTTTTTTGTTATATTCACTAGTTTGTTGTATTTTTTAGATTCCATATATAAGTGATATCATCAGTATTTTTCTTTCTCTGACTTATTTCACTTAGCATTAATGCCCTCCAAGTCCAACCATGCTGCTTCAAATGGCAAATTTTCATTATTTTTTATGACTGAGTAGTATCCCATTGTGTGTGTGTGTGTGTGTGTGTGTGTGTGTGTATCAATCACATCTTCATCATCCATTCATCTGTTGATGGAAACTTGGTTTGCTTCCATATCTTGGCAATTATAAATAAGGCTGCTGTGAACATTGGGGTGCATGTATCTTTTCAAATTAGTGTTTTTGGGTTTTTTGGATATATACCCAGGAGTGGAGTTGCCAGGTCATATGATAATTCTATTTTTAGTCTCTTGAGAAACCTCCCTACTGTTTTTCACAGTGGCTGCACCAAACTACATTCCCACCAACAGTGTAGAAGGATTCCCTTTTCTCCACATCCTTGCCAGCGTTAGTTATTTGTGGTCTTTTCGTTGATAGCCATTCTGACAGGTGTGAGGTGACATCTCATTATGGTTTTGATTTGCATTTCCCTGATGATTAGGGATGTTGAGCACCTTTTCATGTACCTGTTGGTTATCTGCAATTCCTCTTTGGAAAAATGTCTATTCAGTTCTTCTGCCAATTTTTTAGTTGGATTGTTTGGTTTTTTTTTTTTTATGTTGAGTGTATGAGCTATTTATGTATGCTGCATATCAATCCCTTATAGGTCATATCATTTGCAAATAGTTTCTCCCATTCAGTAGGTTGTCTTTTCATTTTGTCAATAGTTTCCTTTGCTGTGTAAAAGCTTTTACGATAGTATGATTTTTTTTCTTTAGTCTGTTAATATGGTGGATTCCACTGATAGATTTTCAAATATTGAACCTGCATTCATGGAATAAATCTCTGCTTGGTCATTGTGTGTGATGTTTTTAAAAAATATAAAACATCTTTATTCACTTTGGACTTCCATTCTTCCCGTAAGGTTACCTTTTTCCCCCTTAATTATAGTAAAAAATATACATATAGTAAAATTTGCCACTTTAGCCTTTTTTTTTTAGATATTCATTTTTAATTATTTATTTATTTATTAATTTATTTTTGGCTGTGTTGGGTCTTCGTTTCTGTGCAAGGGCTTTCTCCAGTTACGGCAAGCGGGGGCCACTCTTCATCGCGGTACGCAGGCCTCTCACTATCGTGGCCTCTCTTCTTGTGGAGCACAGGCTCCAGACACGCAGGCTCAGTAGTTGTGACTCACGGGTCTAGTTGCTCCGCGGCATGTGGGATCTTCCCAGACCAGGGCTCAAACCCGTGTTCCCTGCATCGGCAGTCAGACTCTCAACCACTGGGCCACCAGGGAAGCCCTAGCCACTTTTTATCTTTGGTATTTTTTTGTTTTTAGTTTTCTGTGGGTTTTTGTTGTTGTTGTTTGTTTGTTTGTATTGGCTGTGCCACATGGCTTGTGGGATCCTACTTTTGCAACCAGTGATGGAACCCAGGCCACCTGCAGTGGAAGCGTGGAGTCCTAACCATGGGACCGCCAGGGAATTCTGCCATTTAAACAATTTTTAAGGGTACAATTCAGTGGCATTAGTGAAACCATCACCACTATCTGTTTCCAAAACTTTTTCAACACCCCAAACAGAAACTCTGTACACATTAAGTAATAACTCCTCTGTCTCCCATGCTCCCAGACCTGGGTAACTGCTAAACTATTTTCTGTATCTATGAACTTGCCTATCCTAGATATTTCCTATAAGTAGAACCACAGAATATTTGTCCTTTTATGTCTGTCTTATTTCATTTAGCATAATGTTTTCAAGGTTCATCCGTATTGTTGCATGCATCAGAATTTCATTCCTTTTTATGGCTGAATAACATTCCATTATATGTATATACCACATTTTGTTTATCCATTCATCTGTTCATGGACACTTGGCTTGTTTCCACCTTCGACTATTTTGAATAATGCTGCTATGAACATAGGCATACAAGTACTTTTTGAGTTCCTGTTTTCAATTCTTCTGGGTATGTACTGACTTTTTACATGTATTTTTATTGCTGGATAAAATTTGCTAAAGTTTTAGGTGTATTTTTTTGGTCTATGTTTATGAGGAATACTGATCTTCAGTTCCCTTTTCTTTCTTTTTTTCTCTATTTTTGTTATGTCTTTATCTGGCTTTGGAATGAAATGCAATGCTGGCCTCATAAAATGAATTGGAAAGTGTTGTATCCTCTTTAATTTTCCGGAAGAGTTTGTGAAGAATTCGTGTTAATTCTTCCTTACATTAATATTTGGTAGAATTCTACAGTTAAACCATCTGGGCCTGGTGATTTCTTTCTTGGAAGCCTTTTAATTACAGATTAAATTTCTTCAATAGTTAATAAGATTATTTATATTGCCTATTTCATCTTACGTGAGCTTTGGTAGTTTGTGGGTTTTAAGGAATTTGTCCTTTTTGTCTAAGTTGTTGAATGTATATGCATAGAATTGCTTGTAGTATTCCCTTATTTCTATTTTAATGTCTATGAGGTCAATAGTGATACCTCCTTTCATTCACGATAGTGGTCATTTGTGTCTTCTCTTTTAATTCTTCAGTCTTGCTAAAAGTTTATCAGTTTTACAATATTTTCAAAGAAACAGCTTCTTGTTTTATTGATTGTCCTTACTGTTTTTCTGGTTATTTTATTAACTTCTGTTCTTATCTTTCTTATTTATTTCCTTCTGTTTATTTTTCTCTTCTTTTTCTAACTTCTTGAGGATGCTTAGATTGTTGATTTGAGAAAATATTTTTCAAATATAAGCATTTAAGCCTACAAATTTCACTCTACGCACTGCATTAGCTGTATCTCACATATTTTTATATGGTGCATTTTCATTTTCATTCAGTTCAGTGTATTTTTTATTTGCCTTGAGATTTCTTCTTTGACCCATGGATTGTTCAGGAGCGCATTGTTTCATTTCCAAGTGTTTGAAAAATGTCCTGCTTTCTGTATTGATTTCCAGTTTGATTCCATTGTACCCAGAGAATATATTCTACATGATTTTAATTCTTTTAAATTTGTTGAGGTTGGTTTTATAACCTGGGAGATGGTCTATCTTGTTTAATGTTCCATGTGCCCTTTAAAAGAATATATATTCGGGGCTTCCCTGGTGGCGCAGTGATTGAGAGTCCGCCTGCCGATGCAGGGGACAAGGGTTCGTGCCCCGGTCTGGGAAGATCCCACATGCCGCGGAGCGGCTGGGCCCGTGAGCCATGGCCGCTGAGCCTGCGCGTCCGGAGCCTGTGCTCCGCAATGGTAGAGGCCACAACAGTGAGAGGCCCGCGTACCCCAAAAAAAAAAAAAAAAAAAAAAGAATATATATTCTACAGTTGTTGGGTGGAATGTCCTACGAATGTCAATTAGATCCTGTTGGTGGATGGTACTGTTCAGTCTACGATATCCTTGCTGATTTTTGTGTCTAGTCATTCTGAGAGAGAGACATTGAAGTACCCAACTGTAACTGTGCATTTTTCTATTTCCCCTTTCTATTCTGTTGATTTTTGCTTAAGCTCTGTACTTTGAAGCTCTGTTATTTGGTGTATACACTTTTAAGATTGTTTTGTCTCCTTGGTACATTGACCCTATTATCATTATGTAATGTCCTTCTCTGTCTCTGATAATTTCCTAATGCCTACTTTATCTAGTATTTCTATTGGCACTCCAGCTTTCTATTGATGGTTATATCTTTTTCCATCCATTTACTTTTTAAATTTTATTTTTTTATTTTATTTATTTATTTTTGGCTGCGTTGGGTCTTCGTTGCTGCGCAAGGGCTTTCTCTAGTTTCGGCGAGTGGGGGCTACTCTTCATTGCGGTGTGTGGGCTTCTCATTGCAATGGCTTCTCTTGTTGTGGAGCATGGGCTCTAGGCACACGAGCTTCAGTAGTTGTGGCACACAGGTTCAGTGGTTGTGGCTCACGGGCTCTAGAGCGCAGGCTCAGTAGTTGTGGTGCACAGGCTTAGTTGCTCCGCGGCATGTGGGATCTTCCCGGACCAGGGCTCGAACCCGTGTCCCCTGCATTGGCAGGCAGATTCTTAACCACTGCGCCACCAGGGAAATTCCTCCATTCAGTTCTTTATGTCTTCTATTTCTTTGCTGAGACTTTCTATTTTTTAATTTGTTTCAAGAGTGTTCATGATTGCTCCTTGAAGCATTTTTACAATAGTTACTTTAAAATTCTTGTCAAATAATTCTAATATCTGCATCATCTTGGTGTTGGTATCTACTTATTGGCTTTTCCCATTCTGTTTAAGATTTTCCTGATTCTTGAGATATCAAGTATAATGAACTACTTTCTTTTGTATCCTGGATATTTGGAGGATTATAATATGAGGCTCTAATTCCTTTCTTAAAATGTTACTGCCAAAAAAAAAAAAAAAAATGTTACTGCCAGAGCAATAATCAGAGCTCTGTTTATACATTCCCAGTGCTGGTCACCTTGTACAGTGGCTGAATCACATTTTTTGGAGTTTTGGATAATTTGTTTCATAGTAATTGTAACCAGATATGTATGTGTGTATGTATGAATGTATGTATATATATGTGTGTGTGTATATATATATATATATATATCCATTTGTATATAAAAGGGGAGATTGTATATGTATGAATGTATGTGTGCCTATATAATTATTTTGTTCTCTGGGCCACAGAGGCCTGGGAGCAGTAGAGTAAAAGTGGCTGGGTAGAGTCCTTGGTGGGGTGGGGATTAGAGATGATAGAGTGCCAACCATGGTCTGGGGGTTCTGAGAGCTGGGCTGGGTGTCCAAGATGTCTCATTCACATGGCTGGTAGTTGATGCTGAGTGAGGGTGGGAGCATGGTGGTCTCGGGTTATTCATCCTTTTCACATGGCAGCTGGCCTTCCCCAGAGAGAGATTCTCAAGAGAAACATGCAGGGACTTCCCTGGCAGTCCAGTGGTTAAGACTCTGCGTTTCCACTGCAGGGGGCATGGGTTTGATCCCTGGTTGGGGAATTAAGATCCCACATGCCCTGCGGCATGGCAAAAAAAAAAAAAAGAGAGAGAGAGAGAGAACCACACAGAAGCTACCTAAGTCTTTTCTGACTTAGACCCAGAGGTCATGCAGCACCTATGGTTACAAGTGAGCCACTAGGTTGTATGATAAGGCCACCCAAGATGGCTGTTCTCTTGCTCTCTGTACATCCCCTGCTTGACCAGTCCCTGCTTCACCTACACCCTACTCACATGACTGACCCTTCCTCTAAATCATAGAGCTTAATCAGTAAACACCTACAGACTTGCCTCCAGCCCCAGCTACTGATTGTTCTAATCTTTAGATCAGAATGTCTCCACCAAGACAGCTTATCCGAGGGGTCTGAGGGGCCGTGCTCCTCTGCTGTTTTCCCTGGTAACCGGTGAACCAACCTGACGTCAGTTCCCCCCTCTAACTGGTAACCTCCCTCCCAAACCCCAGTAGCAAATACTGCTACCACCATGTCCTGCCCACTGTCTGCCACACCCGGTGGGGTGTCACTCCAACACCTTGCTTCAGAAATGTAAGATCCCCCCACCCATTAAACCACTGATGTCTCTGTCACTGACTCTGGGCTCTTTCTTTGACCTTGAGGCTGGGCAAGTACAGGGCTTGCAGGCCTGCAGGGCACAGCCCAACAAAGGTCAACCCAGATTGAAGTGAAGGGGACAGACCCACTTCTCCGTAAGGAAAGGGTCAAAGTTTTTGAAGACATGTTTTGAAACTACTACAGTCTGCTTTCTGGCCATGAAATATTTACATTCCTTCCACATGCAAAATTCACTCACCTCTATCCTCAACCTCAAAAGTCTCATCTATGTTGCATCAGGCTCATAGTCAAAGTCTAGGACCTCATCATCTAAGTCAGAGCTAGGTGTTGAGGAGGCCACCCTATTGCAGGGATACAGGATCTCTCGAGCACCTCCAAAGGGAGTGAAGCAGGTGCAACAATTTGGGAGAACAAGATGAGGATTTAGTACTGCACTGCCCATTATGGAAGCCACCAGCCACATATAGCAATTAGATTTAAATTAAGGGAAAAAAAGAAATTGAAAATTCAGTTCCTCTAACACACTAGCCACATTTTAAGTACTCAACAGCCACATGTGGCTAGTAACTCCTGCATTGGACATTACAGATATAGAACCCTTCCATCATTGCAGAAAGTTCTACGGGATGGTGTTTAACTAGACAATATAAGCACAGGTGTGCCCCCTGCCTCAGAAATCTTACTCCTGAATAGGGATCAGGATTTAGTTTGGGATCTCCCCCAAAGCATGTCCTGAGCAAAGGGTATAGGTAGTTTATCTGGGAGGTATCCCCAGGAAATACAAGTGAGTGGGAAAATTGGGACTGAAAGAGAAAAAAGCTGGGAGTTCCCTGGTGGCCTAGTGGTTGGGATTTGGTGCTGTCACTGCCATGGCCCCGGGTTCAATCCCTGGTCGGGGGCCCGAGATCCCACAAGCTGCAAGGCACAGCCCACAATTTTTTTTTAAATTTTTTTTAAAGAAAGAGGGGGAAAGCCAATAAATGGTGCAGAGCGTGGACTAGAGTGAGGCAAGTGAGGCACCTAGGGCGCTTACCTGAACCTGAGGGGGGCTGGCTCCTTAAATTTTGCACCCTAGACACCTTGTTTCCTCACCCTAGTCCCAGCCCCGAAAGGGTGACCACTGTGAACAACTAGAGCTCATTGGTACCCAGGACCCTCTAAGGAGTTGAGAAATCGTGTAGAACATAACTCAGAATTGACTCACTGAGGAAAAGGGAAGCAAAAGTATTTAGTCACAAACTCCTGACCCTCGCTGGTTGAAGATTGCCCATGGGGAATTTATCCTGGCACTTCCAGTCTGTTCTGCATGCCCACAAGAGAAAAACCTCAGATGGAGAAGCAGAAAGATACGGGCACATGAGGTGGGAAGCTGTCAGCGCGTGTGGGAACCAGATGTACAAGTGAGAGAGAAAATGAGCTGAAGCGATATGGTGGGGGCACCCGCTTGGGGCTACAGCAGCCTAGAAATCCTCCCGCAGAGAGGATGTGTGTGAGCCTTATGGTGATAGGGAGCTGGAGGCAACCTAAATGTCCGTCACTGGAGGAATAAATAAGTGAAGGAGTGCTGTTGGCACACCATGGAATACAACACAGCAGTTAGAAACAGAGAGTCTGCGGGCTTCCCTGGTGGTGCAGTCGTTGGGAGTCCGCTTGCCAATGCAGGGGACATGAGTTCGAGCCCTGGTCCGAGAAGATCACACATGCCGCGGAGCCACTAAGCCCATGAGCCACAACTACTGAGCCTGCGCTCTAGAGCCCGCGAGCCACAACTACTAAGCCGGCGTGCTGCAACTACTGAAGCCTGCGAGCCTAGAGCCCATGCTTCCCAACAAGAGAAGCCACCACAGTGAGAAGCCCGCGCACCGCAGTGGAGAGTAGCCCCCGTTCTCTACAACCAGAGAAAGCCGGCGCGCAGCAACAAAGACCCAACGCAGCCAAACATAAAATAAATAAATTTATTTAAAAAAAACAAAGAAACAGAGAGATTGATGTACACCACTACATGCAGAGACCTCAGAAACATACTGTTAAGTTTTAAAAAAAAAAAATAAAAAAAAAAAAAAAAAAAAAAAAAGAGGGGGAAGAAGCAGAACAAGATTTATAGCCCAATCCCATTTATGTAAATTGGAGACATATACACACACAAAATCACAAAATATAAAGATATGTCTTCGCAGCTATGTATCAAGCACATTAAAGTGGGTGTCTGTGGAGGGGAGGGATGGGATAGGGATTGGGCATGAGGCCGGGGGTAAAACCTTAGAGGGTCTTTCATGGGCCAATTGTGGGTCTATATTATGATCCGAAGAGCATGATTAGTATCTTTCTGCACCTAAGGGCCAAGAAAAAAATAAAGGAATGAAAAATGTGAAGTGCCTGTACATCAGAGCAGTTCCCTTCTCGCTACACAGTGATGATCGCCGCAGGGGATGATGGACAGCAAAGCGACCAGACTCTGCCTGCCTTCTGGAAGCCCTACTCACTGCCTCCTTTCCAGGCAGCCCCTCCAGTCCCCAGCACGTGCTCTTGCCCCGCAGACGAGGAACTTCCTCGCCTTTCATGCTACCCAGAGGGAGAGAAAGGAAAGCTGGACGTCTGTGAGTCCCAGAGGTTCCCATCTTCTGCTTTGGCTGTACACAGAATAGGGAGTAATTGCATGGGATTCCATTCAAACCCCAGCTCTGCCATTAAACACCTGTGGGACCTCAGGTTAAGTCACTTTACCCTCCTGTGCCCTAGTTCCTTCACTGGTAAAATGGGGGATGATCATAAAAATAACTACTCACGGGAATGTTCAGAGCCTAATATGAATGAGCTCGTGGAACACGCTTAAACCGGTGGAGGAAGCTCCCTCTCTGCTGCTCCAGCAGCCCCGCCCACACACACCCCGCCCCAGCCCCTGCCCTGCTGTGACAGCTTCCCATTTCTCTTCCTGCCTCAGCCTCAGTCAGGGGCTCCCCAACATCCCAGGGTTTCCTAAACTAGGTTCAGGAACTTCTCAGGCTCCCTCCTGGGATTTCAGTTTCTCTTTCCTTCTGGGCATAGCTCTGAGCTCACCTGGTCCCACCCATACCTGTCAACTCACCTGGCTTAGCAGCTGGCCCCAGCCACTCATGCCTTTGAAAGTCAAAGCCCTCAGCCAGGGTTGTGCATTTAGCCTGGCTAAAAAGCAGAGCCAGGCAGCTGGGGAAGCAGTTTGCGATTTGGCCATGGCTACAGACTTGACGCTAGTTCTGGTGACAACCATGGGGCTGGGCTTGGCTAGAGCATGTCCTGTCCCCACCACAACCAGGAAGGGCTTCGACATTGGCGTGTTCAAATCTCTGCTGCCAGACGAGCTGGTGGCCTTCAAGAAAGCCAAGGATGGAAATTCCCTGGCAGTCCAGTGGTTAGGGCTCCACGCTCTCACTGCCGAGCCCGGGTTCGATCCCTGGTCAGGGAACTAAGATCCCACAAGCCTCGGGGTACGGCCAAAAAGAAAAAGAAGAAAAGCCAAAGATGCCTTGGTAAGTCCCAGTTGTGGGCTAACCTTTACCCCTTCTACCGTAGCCAGGCTGCTGCCCGCTACTGTTGGCCTAACCTCTATCCTCCTGCTAGCTTTTCGTCTATGACTAACATCTATTCTCTCTGCTGTGGATTAAACTCAAGCCCTCCTGCTAGACCTTCATCCTTGCTGCTAGCCTCTGTCCCTCCCGTTGTGGGTTGAACCTGCCCTTGCTCTCTGAGAAGTGTCGCTCTTGGAGAAGGACTGGAACTGCAGCTCCCGCCTCTTCCCCAGGACCCGGGACCTGAAGCAGCTGCAGGTGAGTTGGGAGAGTCAGGCCCACCTGCCCTCACCTGGCCCCGCTCCTCTGGCTTTGCAGGCGGCCCCTGATGTCCTTTATCTCACCTGTGCTTCCCTCTCTCTGGTCTCTCCTCCTCTGTCCTGGGCCCCTGTGCCTCCCCAACTGCTCCCTTGACCCTGTCCCTCCCCTGGGTTCCTTTTTATCATCTCTCTGCCTGTCCTACTTCCCTATCTCCCCCACCTGTCCCTCTCACCTGCACTCTTACCTTGTTCCTTCTCACTTCTCTCTTCTCTCCCGGCTCTGTCCCCAGCCTGTGCCCCTTGCCCTGCCCACCTTGTCACCATCTACTCTCAACACTGATTCCCTCTTCCCCTCTCACCTGCCCTCCCCACGCTCTCACCTCTCTGTCCCTTGTCATCTTCCTCCGCTGATCTTTTCCCAGCAAACACTCCTCCTTCCTCCACGCTTCTCACCTATGCAGCCAACTGTCCCGCGCTCACCTACCTCCCCAAACTGTTCTCTTCTCACATGTTCCCCTCTCTGTTCTTCAGACCTCTGTGACCTCCTTCATGAGTCACTTTTCATTTGTCCCCATTTCACTTTTTCACCTGTTCCCTCACTTTTCTTTTCCCTTATCATTCTGCCTCACCTGTATCCCCTTCATCTGCCGCCTTCCTCATGTGTTCCCCTCTCCTGTCTCTCTCTTACCTGTCCCATCACCTGTCCCCACTTAACTGGGCCTTCTTGCCTATCCTTCCTCACCTTTCCACCTCACCTGTTCTCTCTCACCTCTCCTCAGGTGTAGGAGCACCCCACCGCCTTGGAGGCGGAGCTGGCTCTGACACTGAAGGGTCCTGGGGACAGTGGCTAACTCATCCCTGGATCACATCCTGGACCAGACCCCTCACACGCTGCACCACATCCACTCCAAGCTCCAGGCCTGCGTGAGCGCTCGGGGCACCCGGGCCATATCTGTGGGTTCTGGGCAGATGGGACCTCGCCCCTCTGTCCCAAGCCCTGTCTCACACACCACCTTCCTCTGTTCTCAGGTCCAGGCTCAGCCCACAGCAGGCTCCAGGCCCCAGGAGCCACTTCCAGTACCGGCTGCATCGGCTCCAGGAGGCCCCAAAGAAGGTGAGTGACCCGGGAAGAGGGTGGATGCCTGGGCCCTGGGTAAGGAGGAGGCTGACGCCTGGGCAATGGCGTCTCTCCCACGGGAGTTTCAAGATGGCCTCAAGGCCTCTGTCACATTCATCCTCTTCCACCTCCTCACCTGGGACCTGAATTGTGCTGCCAGAGGAGACCTGTGCGTCTGAGCACTGGGACCTACCCCAGCCCATCTGGGAGCCCAGACCTTATTCATGCACTAACCCCAGCCCTGCCTTAAGTTATTTCTTCTCACCCCTGCAGCCCTGACTAAGACCTGAAAGAAATGTTTCTTTTTCTACTTTTATATAATATGCAGAAATAAACAGTAAGGAATTGGACTCTTCTGCGATAAGTGAATCTCTGAGTGTGTGTGTGTATGTGTGTGTGTGTGTGTGTATGACTGTGGGTCTGTGACTGAGTGTGGATGTCTGTGTAGTGCAGGCGAAATTCATGACAGGTTGCGTATATTTGCGTGTGCCTGACTTCTGTGACTGTGTATGTATACGCATCCAAGTGAGTATCTGCCCGAACCTGAGTCCAACTGAAGATGTATAACAGCATATTCATGCCCATGTGTGTGTAAGTGTGTGTGTGTATTTATACACATGTTTATATATCTCTCCCTGTCTGCGTGAACTGTATATCTCTCTTTTCCATATGTACCTAGGACAGATGGAAATCTATATCAGTCAGGATGCTTTATCCTGTAATGTGTCAGAAACCCAACTCAAATGGGTAGAACAAAAATGAATTTATTATGTCACAGTAAAAAGTGCATTGGCAGGGCAGCTCCAAAACTCATTCATTCATTCATTCAACAATGTCATTGGGGAACCAGGTTCTTTCCATTTCTGTTGACTGATTCTTACTGTGGCTACCTCACGGTCTCAAGACAGCAGCCATGGCTCCAGCTTTCACACAAACAATATTCTCCAAGTCATAACAAACACCCCAAACTCAGTGGAGTAAAACAACAACTATCTTATAATGCTCACAGATTCTGTGGGTCACGAAATCGGACAGGGTCCAGTGTGGATCACTTGCCTCTTCAGTTTGGAGTGGCCACGAGACTAAAGGGCTTCTTAAGTGAGTTAATTTATGTAAAGAATTGAAAACAATTCTTGGCACAGGTTAAGCCCCCTATATGCGTTTATTGCTGTCATTTTTATTATTTTCGGATTTTTTTCTTCCCTAACACAAAGAAAACTCTTCCGTTTGTTCCCTTCCTTCCTGCTTAGTTCATTGGTATAAGGATGAGAGACCTGGAGCTGTGGTGGCCAATGAGGCAGCAAGCCTAGAATATGAAACTATTCTTCCAAGGAAGGTGGAACAAAAGAGTAGGAGAATGGGTCATTGGTGATATCAATAAGCTGTTGCATTAACGGCTCCAAACTCCCAACTCCAGACATATTAAATGAGATAACCAAATATCTTGAGTCATGTTAATTGGGTTTTGTTTCTTCAGCCAAATGTATCCTCAAAAATCCATCTCTGTATGCCCAGCAAAGAACCCAGAGAAAGAGACCAATTATTTGATGATAAAAATTTGAATCATGTAGGACACGTCTGAGTTCAGACATATACTCCTTTTCAGCATGAGTGATGTAATTGAAACAAGGTTGCAAACCTCTGCTTGGAGATGCCAAGGCCTAACAAAGAAATTTTGAACTGGATATACTTTGGTTTGCCTGCCCAGCATCCATTTCACCTGGTAAAGCTTCTCAATTTTCCTTTGCGACATGACCCCCCTTTCCCATTCCCTCATTGGTTGGACACAAGACTCAGGTGTGCCCAGTCAGAGCACTCCATCTCCAGGGTAAAGTGACCAGTCTTCCCTTGCCTCCCTCATGACAGCCTTTGCATAAGCTGTTCCCTCTGCTTGGGACACGTCCCCACTACTCTTCCACCACTACCACGTCTTCATCTAATTTCCACTCATTCCCTATGTCTCAGTAATATAACTTCCTCCACCAAAAATCCTTCTGAGTGGGCTTCCCTGGTGGCGCGGTGGTTGGGAGTCCGCCTGCCGATGCAGGGGACGCGGGTTCGTGCCCCAGTCCGGGAGGATCCCACATGCCGCGGAGCGGCTGGGCCCATGAGCCATGGCCGCTGGGCCTGCACGTCCGGAGCCTGTGCTCCGCAACGGGAGAGGCCACAGCCGTGAGAGGAGGCCCGCGTACCGCAAAAACAGAAACAAAATCCTTCTGAGTGGAGCACTGGGGTTTCTATTGCTTTTATATGCCCAGTAAGTTTTCCCATCCTACTTTCCCAGTGACTATTTAGGTTCAACCATATGAAATTTCCAATGTTCTGCCATTTCTAACCTACAAAACTGGAAATTTCATATGGTTCACCCTAATATTTTTAGCACCTCCCCCTTCCCCAGGCCAAACGAACTGGACATGTGACCCCAACCTGGCCAGTCAAAGCATTCCATTCCTTTGGATATCACAATCAATGCAGAGGTGGCATGTGTCCCCAGTCAGGCCAATCAGAGCCCTTCCCTGGGATTTTTTTTTTTCATTTAGGACTGGAGATTTTGCCATTTTACCTCTGGGCTGTGGTGCTAGAAGGATTGAGTCTGTGTCTGTAAATAAATGGCCATTTTCCCTACTACATGCAGTTGAAGGGGATAAATCTGAGTTGAGACAAGCGGAGAAGAGAAATGAATGGGAAGAGTGTCATGATGGAGTTGAGCCTGGGTTCCAGTCTCTAAGGCCAAGTTCCTGGTAGCTTTACCCTTGATTGTCTCCTTCCTACTACACGAGCCAACAAATGCACACTTTTTACACGTAATCCAGTTAAGCTGACTTCCTGTCACTTGCTACCAAGACTCTTACACACTTCCCTGAACCTCCAGGCAGGATCAGGCAGCTCTCCTGGGCTCTGATAGGCTTTATGTTTCTCCCACCGCAGCCCTATTGCCATATCTGTCTGCCTGAGCTCCAAGAGGGCAGGAACTGGAGCTGTCTTGGTCAGTCGGTCACTGTTGACCAATTGGTCACTGCTGGGTCACCAGTGCCCATCACAGGGCCAGGGCACAGAGCAGATGTTCCAATACTCCCCTCGAATGATACCATGCCCTCTCTCACTAATGTACCTCTTCTTGGGTTTAAAGCTCTCAATTTTGGGAAAAAACAAAACCAAGCATGTCATTAGCATTGATAAATACTTCTCTGTTAAATGAAAGACCTGAAGTTACAGGGGAAGGAAGGTGATGGCTGTCATCCAAAGGGCTGAACCAGGGACCATGTGGGTCCCAAATGTGCCGATGGGTGGATGCCAAGTTCTGAGGTGGCAGTTCCTGATTTTGTTTTGAAGACAGGCACACCCTGCTTAAAGTTGGATTCTCCATGGAAATCAGGCCATATACTGCCCCAGCTGAAAACAAACACTCCACTGGCTTCCCACAGCTCTGAGAATAAAATCTTTACTCTTGACCACAGCCCACAAGGCTCTGCAGAACCTGCTCCCTGCTTGCCTCTCCCACTTGCTCTCCTCTCACTCTCCCCCTTATTCCAGTCCAGACACGCTATACCTCCAACACACCAAGCACACTCCTGCCTCAGGGGCTTTGTACATGCTCTTCTCTTTGCCAGGAATGCTCTTCCCTGGCTCTTCCCACAACGGATTTCTTCAGCTCCAACATCACCTTCCTTGACCTTCTATCCTAAAGTAAGCCTCTCAGTCATCCCATCCCAGCATCCGGTTTTCATTCTCAGCGTGACACATATTCACTACCAGACACTCATTATTTACTTGCTTGATTACTGTCTCCTCGCTCCATGGGGGCAGGGGTTTCTCGTTTTGTCTATTTTGTTCACTGTTGTATCCCCTGCACAGGGCCAGGTACATAGTACATGCTCAAGAAAGCTTTATCAGGTGGATCAGAGACAATATAGTCAGATGGTTAGGTGTGCAGGATTCGGAGGCAGTAAACTTTCCAATCATGGCTCTGCCGTTTACTGCCTGCATGATCTTGGGCAAGTCCTTGCCTCTCTGAACTTCAGTTTCCTTATCTAAAAAAAGAGGGTACACAAGGCCTCTTGCCTTCTGAGATGGCCCACACTCTGTCTGTGGGGCGTGTATCTAAGTAAACCCACTTCTTACCTATCCAAAAATAAATAAGAGGGTGCGCACACCGCACACATCTGTTGCAGAGTATAGATGTAATCGTGCTTACTGTCTTAAGTCCAATTTGTGAGTGCTCTGTGCCAGGGGCTGAGCTGCACTCTCTATTCATGCATGAGGGAGGGTTTGTGAGCACAGTGCCTGGTGTGTGGGAAGCCCTCAGTACCCAGGAGTCGTGATGACTGAGATAGATAAGTGTGGCTAGGCCACTGGGTGATTCTGGCCTGTGATTCTCTGGTGCCTCTGTCCTTGCTGCCTACCACCCTGTCTGCCCAGATCCATTCCCCTCCCTCCTGCTCTGTTTCTATTTCTGTCTTTCTCTCCTCCTCCCCAGGCCTCAGGAGGCCCCTGGCTGGCATGAGGCCTTCTTCCTTCTTCCCCAGGATTGGGAAAGCGTTTTCACTGCAGGGCCCACACGCCAAAACAACTTCCCTTCCCCAGCCACAGCCCACACCTTCACCTGAGAAACTCCCCTCCCCACACCAAGCCCTGCGCCCTAAGCAGACCCCTTCTCTACCTAAGAGCCCTCAGATTCCAGACAGCATGACCAATGAGCCCTTTCCCTCGTCCCCTCCCCCACCAGGCTGGCTTTGGATACCCACGCTCAGCTAACTAAGGTCCTTGGGGCCATTCCCTAGCCTCCAGACACAGACATCAGAGGCTACATTTGGTAGTGGTGAGGAACAGATACTGAGGTCAAACTGCCAGGTCTCCAATTTCTTCACCAGGGGAGCCTCGGGCACGTGACTTCACCGCTCTCGGGTGCAGATTCCTGTCTGTAAAATGGGACCAAATGCATCTGCCTCCAACAGCCGTCCGACCTTGGAGAGATGAGCTGTGCTTAGCATAATGCCTGTGTGTAGAATGAACATTTCCTAGCTGCTCAGCACTAAAGATTCAGAAACCTGCCTGCCTTTTTAAAACCCAATTTTGCCACCTTCTGGTTATGTGACCTGGGGCAAGTTACTTTACTTCTGGGCCTCAATTTACTCATCTATAAAATGGGATAATGGTACTGATGTCCTAGGGCTGTTGTGAGGATTAAACGAATTAAGTGCTTGGCACACAGCAAGCACTCACTAAGCCTTAGCTATTGTTTGTGCCTTCGGGGTTTTGTTTGTTTTGTTTTTGACATATTATTCCCCACCTCTAAGTCTCTCAGAGGGTAGGAAACTGTCTGCAAATCTTCCTGGGCCCAGTTAGCTGTCCTACCTTCAGACTCACTTAAGAGCCCTTACGCTGTAATCTAGGTCACCCTCCCCCTCAACCTCCCCAAGACACATGGGCACACACAGAGGTCAGCAGAGTGGCCTCAGACACAGAAAAATGTTTAATTCTCCTGCGGCGGAGGGTCCCGGCTCCGGTAGGGAGGGGCATTTGGTTTTGGATTTTGTTCATGTGGGGATTTATTTGGGGGTTAAGAGGAAGGAATAGGGGAGAGTCTGGTCCTTCCAGTGGGACCTGCCCGGGAGAATGTGTACTGGGGAGATATAATCTGGAGAGACAAGGAGGCTGGACGCAATACGGGAGTTCAGAGGGAGAAGAGATGACGGGACAGAGAAATAAGAGACAAACAGGGAAGGACGTAAGACAGAGACGACAGAGGGCGCGACAGAGACAAACGAAGGGAACAGAGAAAGGGGCACCCCAAGCCAGACCCGACAGGACCAGGGAATTGAATGGGGTGGAGGGTGGGGGCTTTGGAGGCCTCCGCGGGACAGAATAGGATCTAGTCCAGCCAGATACAAGAAATGGGTCCCTCGCCCCTGCCCCGGGTCCCGGGCGGGGGGAGGGGTCTCGTGTCTCAGTGCTGCAGTGTCGGGGGGGCCCTGCCCCTCCCCGCGCTTCGCTGTGTAAGGCACCGGCTCCAGCGAGGTCCGCGAGCGCGCGGGGGGAGGGGCAGGAGGGGGGCTTAAAGTCCGTGGGGGAGAGGAGCTCGGCGGCCCACCCTCAAACCCCCCTAAGCGCGGGGGCGTGACTTCGGGCCGCAGCCCAGGCCGCCCACCCCCTCCAGGGAGGAGAAGGGCACGCCTCCCCTGCAGTCCGACGTCTTTGCTCGGAGCTTTGTCCCCCGAGTCCTGCCCCGGCGTCCGGGCTGCTGGGCGTTTGTCCGCGGCACCCAGGCGTCCCGTCGCCCGCCAGCCGCTCACACGGTACTCTCCAGCATCCACTCGGTGCTGGTAAAGGCCAGGCGCGCCCTGGCGGCGCCCAGCCCCAGGTCTCCGTCCTCCCCGGCCGCGCCCCCTCCGGCCCCGTCCAGGTGCGGCGTGGACCGGTGGCGCTTTGTCCGCCGGGCGCGGCGCGGGTAACTGTGGCTCTGGAAGAGCGCCCCGTAGTCCCCGTCAAACGAATAGCGCTGCTGCGGTCTCGGCCGGGCCGGGGCTCCCCCAGGAACCAGAGCTAAAGTGGGGGAAGCCAGCGGTCCCAGGGCCCCAGAACGGCTCCTCCGAGGGCCAGCCGCGGCCCGGGACTCCTCCCCGGAGGTTTCCTCGGACGGCAGCAGGCACAGCGAGGTGGCTGAGCCGCCCAGGGAGCGTCCAAGGACCGCCTCCGGTTCCGCGGAAGCCGTGTCGGCCGCCACGGCCTTTGCCTCGACGGCCACCGCCGCAGCCGGAGCTGGCACCTCGCGCAGCGCCTCGTAGCGGTCTTGCGCCGGCGGGGGCGGGGCTTGCGTTGCGCCTGCACCGTTGGTCTGAGAGCACACGTGGCTGACCCGCGGAGGCGACCTGGAGGTGCCCTTGACTCGGCGGCCATCCCCATCGCCGTAGACCTTGTAGCGAATCATAAGCAGAACTATGAAAACGAGGACGGAGGCGACAATGACACCCCCGATGGCGATGATCATGGTGCCGCCCAAGAAATGGGCCCTCAGTGGGCGGCAGGGCGCGGGATCCCCCGCCGTGGTAAACTGCACGCAGCCCACCACTCGGGTGGCGGGCAGCGCCGTGGCCCCATCGTCGTAGACGGCCAGCACGCACAGGTCGTAGGCGCGGCCCGCTGCCAGATCATTCACCAGGAAGGTCTGGCTGGTGGATGGGATCATCCTGCGGGAGGGGGCGGGATCAGCGCGGGGTTAGCTCCACTCTGAACCGCGATGCTTCAGTTGCATGTCCCACCCGGGGGGACCAAACGATACATCCCTACCAGTGGCTCACCCTCTACTGGGACAACAGCAGCCATTCAAGCAACAAATTCTCACCCTCTCAGGGCCTTTGATACAGCCCATGCCCCTTATCTGCATGCCCCACCCTCAGACCCACCCCCTGTCCGTGTCTCATCACCTACTAGGATAATTTTAGCCATTCACCTACCCTCATCTACATATCCTGGCCCCTGCCAGGGAGGAATGCTACAGTTTTTATGCCCTGCCCTCAAGGGGCATGCTCCCTAGCAGTGTCTCATTCCTACTAGGACAAATGCCATTCAAGCATTCTTATCTACATATTCCCACCTTTAAGGGGATGGATGCTACAGGACACGCCCCCTTACCTACATGCCCCACCCTCACTCAAGTGGACAGTGAGGTCACCTCACACCCCGTCTTACTCCTACTGGGGCAATGGGTGCTATTCTAGTTCCTCTCTTCTACACATTCTTGTCCTTTTGGGGAAACCATGATACAGACCACTCCCCCTCATCTGTACATCCTTGGGTATACACATCTCGTAGCTGCATCTATCTTCTGGGACAATTTCCAAGCCCCTAAACTACATATTTCCACCTACTAAGGGGCCAGGGCTAAAGGCCACTTCCCTTCTGATTGACAGGTGCCTTCCAAGCCACACCCCACAACGGTCCACTGGAGATGGTTCCCCTACTGTGCCTAGGACCATGTCCACTCTTTGCATGTCCCGCACGTGTCCAGGTAATAAAGGCAACCACTCTGTGCATGCCCTGCCCCTATACTGCCTGAAGTCACTAAAGCATGCCCCCAGGTAAGTTTCATCCATAATTGGGGCAAATGTAGCCAAGAAAGCATGCTCCTTTCTTGCTATGGGCCCCTGCCCTCAAATGAGCAGCAGTGTAGAGAAGTGGTTAAGCTGACAAAGTCTGAGAGCCATGATGCCAGGGTTTGAGTTCTCTTCTGCTCCTTGCTAGCTCTGTGACCTCAGGCAAGTTTCTTAACCTCTCTGTGTCTCATTTCCCCCAAATGGGGGTATTAACAATTCCTACTCCATAGAGATGGCGTGAAGGATGATGAGTTAACATAGCCAAAGCCTGGCACTTAATAATTTCACTAACAGCTTGCGTCCCACACGATGCTGGCCAGTAACCCGTGCTGTGGCTCACACTCTCCTGCCAGCTGTGCTCCTCCGCGTCTATAAGGCCATTCCCACTAGGCCTTGCCCCTCTTCTGTTGGCACATCCCTTTCATGTCCAGCCTCGGCTAACCTGGGACTGCCACATCCACATAGATTTGCATGCACTCAATCTCGCAAGCTCTCCTCTCCCACAAAGCTCTTAGTGGGTCACCAGAGACAAGAACCGCCTCTTCATCTGCGTGGGGACTACGCTGCAGGAGCGCCACCTCCTCTAAAGGCCATGCCCCCATCTCCACAGGCCACCTTCTGGTCCCGAAACCCACCTCAGTTCCTCCACCTCCAGAAGGTTCCACCACCACCAAGAGCCATCCTCCCACCGAAAGACTTCAGGTAAGGCCCTCACCACCTCATAAAGGCCAACTACCTCTCTGACTCTCCCCCTGCCTGCCATTTCACAGACCAGTGCCCCCCCAACCCCATCCAACCTTGGGCCCCTGGCTCTAAGTCTTCCTCTTCCTCTCATCATCCCTTCTCAAAGAGCCTTGGATTCTTTTTGCTCCTTCCCCCAAAATAACCAGTTGCTAGGGACTCCCCCCTTTCCAAGGACAGAGGTTGGCTCCTTAAGAAAGCTTGAGCCCATGTGTCTCTAATTGGCTGTAAGACCCAAGCAAGCAGCAGAGCAGGCTTCTGGTTGGTTGTCACCTCCGCCCATGGCGGCAGTGAGGAAGTTAACCCCTGCAGTGCTGTAGCACAGGGGCCTGCAATGGGGGACGGAGGATTGGAACTGTGGCCCTACAGGGAATGGAAGAGTCCCAGGGTCTGTTGCCCAGCTGGAGACAGAGGGCCACCAACGTCGGCATACATGCAGGATCTGGGGACCTGTAAACCTCCCTCCACTCCATCATGTGGTGACCATGGGTTAGAGAGAGAAGGAAAAGAGAAAGAGAGAGGTGGAGAATCACAGAAACCAAGAGCTGTTTACAGAAATGTATTATCCATCTCCCCTAATCCCTGCCTGGCAAACAGTAGGTGCTCGATAAACATGTGTTCAGTGTAAAAAGGGCAGAATTAGGTGTTAGAAGGGTAAGAACTGGAATCCTGGCTCTGCCTCTTTCTGTGTGACCTTGAGCAAGTGACTTCCCCCAACTGAGCCTCACTTTCCCCTGTCTGTAAAGTGGGAGGGGGATCATGGCTGCCTCACAGCAGAGTTGGGAAGGTCGAATGGAGTAGAATCCTTGGTAGCACGTTATAAAAGTTTTTGTTTTGTTCATTTGTTTGCCCTAATGTTTGTAAGACTGGGCCAGTGTTTGATCCATCTCAGTAGGCCCGGGCCCAGCATGGAAACTGGCATGCAGTAGGCATTTATTCAGTGTTTGGTGACCAGATTCAAAAAGAGAGGAAAATGAGGATGACAGAGACAAGAAAAAAGGGAGGCATCTACTCATTCAACCAACAATGGGAAAATGCCTACTGTGTGCCAGGACCGTGGCCAAGAGAACGCTGGGCAAGGTGAAGATGGAGCCCAAGAGGCAGACTTCTCAGTGCAGGTCTGAGCACCCCCAAGATCTGAGGTTGCCCACGGGTGGGGAAATGGCTCCACCCGCTCTGGCGCCCCCAAGTGAAGTCAAACACAGGATTAAGCATTCAGTGGGCACTCTACAGTGTGTCCGAGGGAGGCAGAACCAGGATGAAGGAGAGACGTCCACAGAGTCCACAACCACCTTTCAAACTCTCCCACCGTGTGCCAGGTCTGTGGCTGTGAGCCACACTCAAAAACTACCCAGCTGGAGAGGCAACGCAAGGCCAAGGCTGTTAATTCATCCTGTACTGCCTCCTCCCTCTGGGCTGTGAGCTCCCTGAGGGCAGGGACTGCTCTCTTGGTCTCCCTGTGTCCCCTGCACTCAGCTCAGGGCCTAGCAGAGAGCAGGGGCTTAGTGCCTCATGAAGGCAGGAGGGAGAGAAGGTACAGTCAGAGACATGGCGAGAACAAGAGAAAAACACATGATGGGGGAAAGTAACTCTTTAACATCTGTCTACACCACACCTGTCTGTCCTCACTGGGGCGATGGCTTCTAACCCAATGGATGGTGGAAATAATTTGTATTTATATCTTTTTCTCATACTTTTCTGTCTCTATAATGTACCCAATGTATTGATACAGTAGCACTGGTATATAATTTCCAAATATAAATGTAACTGTAAATATATATGTGGGAGTATATTTCATGCTCTAGAATGTTTAACTGACAAGGTAGACAATCAGACACCTTTGGCGAGCAGTGATGTAGACCATGAGCCCCATGAGAGCAGGGATCACGCTGGACGCACTCACAGTCATAACTCCAGTGCCCAGCCCTGGTCTGGCTCATGTGGGTGCTAAACGAAGATATGCAAAATGTGTGAAACACAAAGACAGTGAGACAGAAAGAGAGAGAGAAGGAAATATGGCAAATGAGAGCCGGAGACCACTCTACATACCCATCTAGAACCCCAGCTGAGCAAGAAGGCCTAGTGAGCCGGCAGATGGGAAGGAGGGCCCCTGGGGTGGGAGGAGGTCCTGGGACTGCAGCACCCACCTGTACACAAGGGAGTCATCTGCGGAGCTGTTGTACTGGACCTGGTACATGCGGATGCCAGGCACGGGCCTCTGGGCTGGCCAGCGGATGAGCACGGAGCTGGAGGTGAGCTCGGCAGCCACAAGCCGGCGCTCAGCCCCAGATTCATTGGCACCAGGTCGGCCCGGTGTGGCGATGTCCGAGGAGCCAGGCTCGGTGAGAGGTGGTGGGGCGGCCGGTGGGGGCGCCATCAGAGGCAGAGGCACCACGCACACCTCCACCGGTGCCGTGGCTTCCCCGGCGGCGTTGGAGGCTATGCAAGTGAACGTGCCACTGTCCCGCAAGGTGGTGATGGTTACATCCAGTGTCCCATCCCCCCGGACCCGGGTCCGGCTCGAGTTCCCCAGCAACCGCCCATCAGGTGCCACCCAGTGCACTACCGGCTCAGGGTCACCCACGGCGCGGCACCGCAGGCTGACCGCCTGGCCCTCCACCACCAGGGCCCGGCCGCCTGCCTGCCGAGTCATCAGCGGAGGCTCACACAGGAACTCCTCCTCGGGGATGGACCAGAAGTAGCGGTCGGCGAGGTGCTCAGGGGTGGCGCACGTCTCCAGGTCATCCTCCCTCGTCAGCCGCCGCAGCCAGAGCAGCTCGCAGTTGCAGTGCAGGGGGTTGCCGCCGAAGCTGACCGTGAGCGGCGTGGGTGGCTTTGGCCCGGGGCCTTGGGACCTCAGGAAGAGCCCGTCAGGGGGCAGTTTATGCAGGCGGTTGGAGGTCATGTCCAGGCGAACCAGTTTGTGAAGCTGCACGAAGGTACCTTCGGCGATGTGGTCGATCAGGTTGTGGTCCAGCGTGAGGGTGTTTAGGTTCACCATCTGGCCTACGGCCTCCCACGGCAGGGCCTCCAAGTTGTTGTAGGACAGATCCAGGTCCTCCACGGTGGAGAGAAAGGCGTCGAAGGCGGCCGACTCCACCCGGCGGATCTGGTTATTGCCGAGGATCAGGTGGCGGAGGTTGCCCAAGCCGCGGAGCTGGTCGCCCCGGACCTCCGCCAAGCGGTTGCTGTCGAGGTGCAGGGCGCGGAGGGCGCGGAGGTCTGCAAAGGCGCCGGCCGCCACCTGGCCGATGGTGTTCCGGGAGAGGGTGAGGTGCACCAGGCTGGTCATGTTAGCGAAGTCTCGGCGGCGGACGGCCGCGATGAAGTTGTCGGTGAGCCGCAGCTCCACCACGCGCCGGTCGATGGCCGGAGGCACAAAGAGCAAGCCGGTCTTGGCGCACAGCATGGTCAGCGTGGGCGCCACGTTCTGGCAGATGCAGCGGCCGGGGCAGGGCTGGCCTCGAGATGCCCCCGCCCAGAGAAGCAGCAGAAAGGGCAGGGCAGCAGGCGGCAGTGAGAGGAGCGCCGAGGAGAAGGGGCCCGGAGCCATGGTGCAGCGGGAAGACGGGAGGAGTGGGAGGCGAGATCTGCAAGGAAGGAGAAGGGTCACCCAGGCGTAGGGCTTGACCACCAGCCTGGCCACCCTGGGATTTCCTGCTAGGAGTCCGACCCAGATCCCTCCCTTCCTGACAAGCGGGTCCTTTAGAACAGTGACAAGACTGATCATCAGCTGGCATGCACTTGTTAATAGGTAGCAGTATTTCCATTGCTGCTTGGCAAATTACCACTGCCCCACCTCTGAGTGTCCTACCCACCTCTGCCCTTCTTCTAGGAGCTCCCAGACCTCTTATAATCTCACAACCAGAGGGATGTCATCTGGCCCAGCCTGTGTCTTCCACTACCCATGATATATTTTGAAAAAATCACCGCTGACTAGGGCTTAAAGTCATGGATTTCAAAGCCATACTCCCTGGGTTCAAATTCCAGCTCTGACACTTACTAGCTGTGTGACCTCGGGCAAGTGTCTGAACCTCTCTGAATCTCGGTTTCTTCATCTGTAAAATGGAGATAAAAACAGGCCTTACCTCTGTGAGGATTAAATGGATTAATGAGCATGGTATACTCAGAACAGTGCCCAGCACATAAAATGTGTTCAATACATGTAAGTGGATAATTATTATTATTATCATCGTGTCCAATATGTGCCAGAGATAGAAATGTGCATTATTATTAAGAGCAAGGGCTTTAGATCAAATAGACTCAGGTTCAAGTCCTGGCATCCCCAGCTTGCTAGCTCTGTGACCCCAAACCAATGATTTTCCCTAACTAGGCCATAATTTCCTGATTTGTAAAATGGTCTGATAATTGTACTGTCTTCATTGGGTTGCTGCAAGAGTTCCATGAACTCATTCATAGGGGTCACTGAGCATCGGGCCTGGCACACAGTAAGTATTCAGTAAATGTTAAGGGTAATACACCCCCCGCAACCTCTGGCTGTAGCAGAGGGGTTCTGAAGGTGGGAGAGGCTGAGAAAAACACATCAGTCTCCCTGCTCAGTCTTGAGAAGTCTTTCTCTGAGGCTGGTTTCATCCTGGGCTCTGCTGAGCTCCCACACAGGGGGCAGGCTTTCATGCTCACATTAATGGGCACAACACAAGGCCCCATATATGCCTACACACACACACACTCACACACACACACACACACACACTCACACACACACACACACTCACACACACACACACACTCACACACACACACACACTCACACACACACACACACTCACACACACACACACACGCACACACACAAAATCAGGCTGTGCCTCTGCTCCAGGCAAAACCTTCCGGCAGGGATTCCCCCTGCGGCAGCTGCAGCCCACGACATGTCAACTCCCATCACAACACAGGGTGGGTGGGGGGTGAGGAGAAAAGGATGGGAAGGGGGGGGTCCCTGAAACTGTTTTCACCCCACCCCATGCCCCAGTCCCTGCTGGCCCACCTCCCAGGAATCTGCATTTGGGGCCTGTGACCTGATGTGGCCTTGATCCTTCGGCCCATGGGGAGGGGGACTGTGGACACAGAGAAGGGACCAAGAGACAGAGACAAGGGGGAGGGAGAGATGGACTCGCAGTTACAGAGAGACAGATTCAGAGAGAGAGACAAAGAGATAACAAGAGAAAGAATCTGAAAGAAAGGTGAAGAGACAGTAAGACTGAAGCAAAGAGAGCCAGAAAAACTGGGTGGAGGAGACACACACAGAAAAGAGAGACTGAGACACAGAGATGGAGAGGGGGAGAGACAGGAAGAGAAAGTAAGAGTGTTATAGAGACAGATAAAGACGGGAAGAGAGAGAGAGACTGAGGGAGACGGTGATGGGGCTGAAGAGAGAAAAAGGCAAAGTCAGGGTATCCCACCATCTCTGAGGCCCCCCACTAATTTGTCTTGCATTCCCTCCAGGACACTGCTCTACAATGGACAGAAAACCCTGGCCTGGGAGGTGGCGCTCCCAAGGTAGGAGGCCCAGCTCTGTACCCGCTTGGCAGTAGGGTCTCTAGGGCTCAGAACCACAATCTATGCAACGGGAAGTCCCACAGCTTGGGTGGGACTCAAGTTGAAACCGTAATAATAACACTGAAAATAGCTAACATTCATCAAGAGGCAGTGCAGCCTTGCCAGACCGAATCTGGCCCCAATCTTTCCAGGTTCACACCCCCAGTTCCCTGCAGTGTGACTTTAATCAGCTGACCTCCTCTCTTTGTGCCTCAAGGATGATAGCACCTGCTACAATCACAGGATTATTGTGAGGATTAGATGAGATAATACACTGCAACATGCTTAGAGTAAACACTATATAAACAGAGTAAACACTATATAAACGTTAGCTGTTATTAGCGTTAAATTATCGTTTTCTCTGGCTTTTTCTCAGCCACCAGCAGGTCTGAGTATCAGGAGGTTTTCCCACATACATGCACATACACACACACAATGGTAAACTATATCCATGCCACTCTCCAAATGCAGGGTCCTATCACGTCAGGAAACTCTTTTGGATCCTTTACCGATATGTGGAAACTTCCCTTTTCCGACCACTTGACTCATCCTGAAAGGGGATGCCTCCAGGTCTGAGACCACCACCTACCACCCATGCCACGGTTCTTTCGAGCCCTTACCCAAACACGATGTTTCTGACCTTGTCCCTACCCCCCAGCCTGGGGGGCACCTGGTCCCTGCCATACCCGCCACTGAAATCCATACAAGGCAGTGTTCCAGGCCTCCAGTTGGCTCAGAACAAGCCCAGTCACTCCACATCTCTCTCCCCAGCCTGTGGGACCCCCACTCACCTCTCTTCAGGGAATCAGGGCCTGGGCCAGTACCTGCAAAGGAACAAAACCACACCGTTAACATTCTTCTGGCTCCTCTCCGGAGACCTGCCTCAGAGACCATCTCAGCCAAGGAAGTCCCTGGTGTGATCACTCTCTCAGCTCTCCTGCTACAGATTCTGCACAGTCTCAGGTGGACCCAGGAAGTCATCTCTGGAAACCAAGGAGTCTGGGCCTAAGACTGTTCACCCTCCAAAACCCAAGAGTCTAGGACTTTTGTCCTTTGTCCTCTGGGGGCTCAAGAGGCTAAGAACCCCACCCTCCCCTTCCCTCAGATTCAAGAGTCCAGGTCTCAGTTCCTTCCTTTCTCAAGACACAGGACTCTGGCCCCCCAGCCCTCTTCTCCTTCAAACCCAGGATTCTAGGCTCCCAGCCTCCTCCTTCCAGAATCCACATCCCAGTCCCCCAACTTCAAAGACCTGAACAGTACCAGGAGCTGGGGGAGGACCAGAGATTCTCATCTTCACCATCACACCACTGTCACACCAACATGTGTGGACATGCCAAAACCCACATGGGCCCACAACCCACGACTCTCCATCTGGATTTCCATGGACACAGCAGCATGATCTGTGTGCCCCCTGCCCTCAACAGGCTCTTGGTCCAGGATGTGGGCACACTTGTATCCATGGATCCCAGCATACCACAGGTCATGCCACATGGGCGCCAATTCACTGGGCCCATAAGTGGGGTCAGCCTTGTGTCAAGGACACAGGCACATGTGCGCATATCATCCTGAATATATGTATTTGAACATACACAACCCCACCCCCAGAGACCAACGTGAACACAAAAATGGACTCACAGTATAGACACATACCCTCAAGGTTGACACACCGACACACAACCACACATACAATATTGCCTTTTCCCTTGTACACTCACACACAGATGCACACACACAACAGTGAAACCCACGTGTCCCCAGGTGCATGCACCTATAACCGATCTACCCTTGCACACTCACCAACACACAGGGGCACACACATATAACAGACGCTCACTCGCACAAAGATACACAAGTGCATGCTCTTAAATGCCCAAACACACTCATGCAACTTCACATATCCCCATGATGCATGGTCACAAAGCTGATACATTACTACACCAACAGATGTACACACTCGCGAATACACACCTCACACACATACACAGAACCACAACGTGCACAGACACTTCCAAGGCTGATACATACTCAAACAAGCACACAGGTACAGAAAGATCCACCTTTGCACAGACACTCCCAGGTGTTCACTCATAACAGGCCCACACAACTGCCCTGTGAGGGATTTACACACTTACAAATACACACAAAATACTGAACCACAGTGGCACAGTCAACAGATAAGCAGAGAATCCCAGTCACACACAGTCATGGACACACATGCCTCCCAGCCCTGAGGCACCCCCGCCCCACCTACTTCCCAGGCCAAAGAAATCCTAACATCCCTCCCTCCCAGCACAACCCTCCCCAGCCAGGTCAGAGTTCAGCAGGTCGAATCTCAGAGGGTTGGGGGCCTGAGTCGTAGAGCATTGGTCCAAGGCAATCCTCCCACCAGCAGCCCAAAGGTCCCTCAGCCTGGCTATCTGGATGCAGGCAACTCCGGCCCCATCTGCGGAGATCTGGCCGGTGAGGGAGTGGGGTGGGATGGGTGTGGGAAAGGGCCGGGTCTGCGTCCCTCCCCTAGGGCCCATCTGTCCATCCCTCGGCCTCTCATCCCTCCATCTGTCCACCTACCGGCTGCCCATCCCCCCCACCCAGCCACCGGGAAGGGGAAGACATGGCCGT
>NW_020175468.1:8015627-8015744 GCF_003031525.2 Neophocaena asiaeorientalis asiaeorientalis | reverse complement strand
CACACAGAGGCCTGGTCCCAGGAGGCGCTGAGCCCCAGCCCCCCGCCGGGAACCTGACATGGACGCACAGACACACACCCTCGGAGACACACAACCCGCAGACACACACACACACAC
>NW_020175468.1:7997925-8014951 GCF_003031525.2 Neophocaena asiaeorientalis asiaeorientalis | reverse complement strand
CCACCTCCAGCCCTGCCGGCTTCCCGGGAGACCACCAGACCACGCCCCGACTGGCGTGGGGAACCCTTGAAGCCCCAGTGGAGACCTCGGATCGTGTCCCAATGCCCAGGGGGACTCCAGATCATGCCTTACCTCCTTTGAGAACACAGACCATGTTCCTCAGCCACCCAGGACCACAAATCATGTCCTAGTCTCCTTGGTGACCTCAGACTCTGCCCCAAACCCATCAGGGACCTTAGTCTGTACCCCCAAATCTAAGGGGACCCCAGAACACATCCCAGCATCCAAGGGGATCCACAGCACCCCCATCAGGGACCGTAAGTCATACCCCAACATTCAGGTGGACCCCAGACCACACCCCATCACTCAGGGCCCCCAGATCACACCCCAACATCCAGAGAGGATTCAGACTATATGTCAACATCCAGGGAGACCCCAGATCGCGCCTTACTCCCTTTGGGGACCCAAACCATGTTCTACAGCCACTCAGGACCACAAACCATATCCCACTCCTTCCTGGGGACCCTCTATGTCCTTCTAACCTCTCGACCTCAAACCATTCCCTGCCCCCCAATAGGAACTCCAGACCACGTCTAACATCTAGGAGGCCCAAATATGTCTCTTACCCACATGGGAGACCCTAAACGTTCCTGATTACCCCCATTAGATCCCAGACCGTCCTCCCCTCCAAGGCACCCCTTGGTTTACAGAATGCCCAATTTGCCCCAGATTCTTGATCTTCCTCCCCACCGGTGCTGCCCTCCTGAGGACCCAGCCTCCTCCCCATTCCTATTCTCTCTCTTGAACCCTGAAGACCTTTCTCCCTCCCTGTGACTTCTGTGGAGTCCAGAATGCCTTGTTCCTTCCTTGTTCAGACCCCTTTGCCCAACTCCTATCAAAGAGCTGACCCCCAGCCCTTCTCCCACTGAGTATCTCAGGCCACTTTCCACCTCTTTTTGAGATATTCACTGGCCCCTAAACCCAGCAAGTCCTCCCCTCAAAATCTGTCTTATTGCAATTCCCCAGCTTCCTGGTGGCCCAAATCCCTCCCATTTTGAATCCCATTTGGATTCCAAGGTCTTCCCCTAAACCCCTTCCCTAAATTCTTCCTAGCCACATAAACACATGGAGCTTGCCCTGCCCCCCAGATCAAGGGCATCTCTGCAGAGCTTCCCTCTAGTGGACCTCCCTCTAGTGAAGCTCCAGTGAACCACTCACAACCATTAGATGCCCCTGGGGACACTCACAATCCCACCTCCCACCCCCTAGTCTTTAGATTTCACCAGCACCATCACCATTACCACCACCACCCAGGCACCATCCCCACCTCTCACCCTGGTATTTGGTGCTCCCTGCCAGGATGTGGAGGACCAGGGCTGGGAGGACAGATGTGGGAGAATAATAACAGCAACAGCAAAAGTGGACACGTGTCAAACACTACTATGTACCAGGAGTGGATCTAAGGGCTTCACATATATGACTCCATACACTCTTCACAGCAGCCAGATGAGGAAGTCACATTATTATCCCCATTTTACAGATGAAGAAAATTGAGCCAGAGAGGTTTAGTCACTTGCCTAAGGTCACACAGATGGTAAATGTCAGAACAAGGTGGAGGCGAAGGGGAAAGAGGGTGAGGGCAGGCCTGGGATGGACAGGAGTGGAAGGGGGCGGGGCGGTGAGAAGTTAATAATAAGAGAGACAAAGGTATACAGAGATGGAGAAACAAAGAGCCTGAGCCCAGGCAGAGACAGCCTCACTCACAGAGCATATCTGGCCCTGTGAGCTCTGGCCCCTGCCCACCTCTTGACATCATCCCTGACCACGCTTGTCTTTTAGCCTCAATAATGACTTTTCTCTTCCTCCAACATACCACCTCAATTCCAGCCCCCTGGCCTTTGCACTGTTTTCCCCTTCCATGGCTGATCCCATCTTTTCATTCAGTTCTTAATTCAAATGTAATCTCTTCAGAGATCTCTTTCCCATGACCAATTTACATCCCCACCACCACCAATTCTCCTGATGTCTGCAGATTACTTTGAAATACTTTAAAAATAAAAATGGATTAATGGATGGATAGATGGATGGCTATGTGATAAAGCAAGTACAGTCAAAACGTTAATGGTAGGGAATTCCCTGCCAGTCCAGTGGTTAAGACTCCAAGCTTCCAATGCAGGGGGCACAGGTTCAATCCCCGGTCAGGGAACTAAGATCCCACATGGCACATGGCACAGCCAAAAAGAAAAGTTAATGGTAGAATCTAGGTGATGGATATATGGGTGTTCACTGTAAAATTATTTCAACTTTGCTGTATGTCTGAAATTCTTCATGATAAATGTTGGTGGGGAAAAAACCAGAGGACTCTTCTAAAGACTAAAGAGGTGGCAAAAAAAAAAAAACAAAACTCAGATGGGTCCCACCATTTTTATCATCCCATCACCTCATTTTATTTCCTTCATAGCCCTATCACTCTTACTAATACTCTTGTTTGCTTGTTGCTTACCTATTTATTGTTTACTTATTTGTTTATTGCTTATTGTCTAGTCATTGAAATGTAAGCCACCTGAGGGAGGTGGCATGGGCACCAATTTTCTCCAGTGTCCAGAGTAGTAATTGGCACCCAGTAGGTGCTCAGTAAACATGTGTTCTTGAACTCCTCTTAAGAGAGGGTCTGGAAGCTAGATCTGCTGCAGACTCACTGGAGAGCCCACACTCAGGAGTACACAGGATCTCCCAGCCTGGGGTCCCTGCAAGGGGAAGGATATACCCCAGAGGCAGGGGAATGCCCCATGAGGTCAGGGAATGTGAGATGGCCTGAAAAACAGGGCAACAGGTGGAAGCTGATAGTATGATTAATTCCCTGGGGCCCTAATTCCTGACCTAGACCAGCTAATAGAGATCCAATCTAATTCTTCAACAACTTAGGCCCTGCCCCCAAGCATAGGCTCCACCCTCTGTCTCTAAGGCCCCACCCCACAGCAAAATCTCTACCCTATCTGACCTAAATAAATAACACCCCTCGGGACATCTCTGGTGGGCCAGTGGTTAAGAATCCCCCTTCTAATGCCCGGGACACGGGTTCTATCCCTGGTCGGGGAACTAAGATCTCACATGCTGCGGGGCAACTAAGCCCACACGCCACAACTAGAGAGCCCATGTGCCACAACTACAGAGCCCACGCGGCCAGAGCCCACGGGCCACAACTAGAGAGAAGCCCACGCACCACCCCCCGCAAGGAAAGATTCCACATGCCGCAACTAAGACCCGAGGCAGCCAAAAATAAATAAATAAATAAATACTTTAAATAACACCCCTCAAGCCTAGGTCTTACCCTCACAGCCCAAGCCCCACCCCTTTAACTTAGTCACCACCCTAAAATTTATAACATTCATACTTCTTCAGCCTGGGCCCTGCCCCCACCTAAGCCCCACCCCTCCACCTTAGGCTCCACTCCAAAAGCGTCAAGCTTTCAGCCTAGGCACTGGCCCTTCAGGCCTAGCTTGGGTACCCCATTCTCAGCTCCGACCTAACGTCCAGTCTTCACCTGTTCAACATAAGCCCTGCTCACGTTCAAGGTTAGCAGGGACAAGTGCCCCAGGAAAAGCCTAGGGAGCCTGGATTTGTGGGAACCTAGCGGGGAGGTTGGTGGAAAGAGAGGAGGTGGCTCCCAGTTTGTACCGCCCCTCAAAGGCCTGCCCAAACCAAAAGCAACGCTCCATTGAGCCCACTTTGCATTGTACAGCGGCATTCTGTTCTGACTTCCTTGATTGGTCCCTCCACAGGCCCTCTACTCAAACCTACTCTGCATTGGACTGCCCCTCAGAGTCACCCTCTCTGATTGGTCCCTGCTTTCCAAACTCCTTGCTCCTGATTGGGCAAGTCCTTGCACATGCCTCTTTCTGATTGGATCGTTTGCAATCATGAACCTGGAGGCAGACAGTTCAACCGTGGTGTGGGGGGGTAGTGGGAGGAGAAAGAGGAGGTAGAGAAAGAGGAGCGGGTTCCCTGAATCCCCTGCCTAAGACAGGGAGTGGCCGTGGACCACAGGATAGCTTTGGGTTAAAGTTCTAACTGTACAGACCACTAGCTGTGTGGCTTTGAGCAACTGTTTTTGACTTCTGTGCCTCAGTTTCTTCATTTGTAAATTGGAGATAAAACTGGTACCTTCTTCACGGGTTACTGTAGGAATTAAATTAGTTAATACCTGTAAAGTGCTTATAGAAGTACCTGGCACATAGGAAGCCCTCAATCAAAGAGTTGGCTATTATTATCTATTTGATCATGTAAGTTCATGACCTTGGACAAGTCCTTTTGCCTCTCTGATCCCTGCAGACCAGGAGTTGCTGACCTCTTCACTGAATGACCCGTCCTATCTCCTCATCTCTAGCCTTCAGGAACCGAGGCTGTGCAGAGGGATGTGTAGAGACATCCCTAGCAAGAGAAATGGGATAGGGGCACCAGCATGGGTGAAAGAGAGGAGAGGCGCTCAACCCAACCCTCTCCCCACAGAAAACTGAGGGCAGTGGGGATCTCTCTATAGTCCAGTGTAGAGCGATTCTATCCTGAATCCCTCATGCAAAGGGCTTGTCCTGACTGGGGACAAGGGGCAAGGGATGGGACAGAGTGGGGTGATGAGGACATGTTAAGGCTGGGAAGGAAGGGGAAGGGTTGGAGCTGGGCTTGTGGACCCTCCCCCAGGAATGACAGGGCCGGGGAAGGGGCAGCCAGGGCCCAAGGTCACTCTGTCATTGTTACCATGGCAACAGCCACCTCTCAACTGGGAACCTGGAAAAGGGTGGGAGGAGGGAGTTCCCAGGTCCCTGAATCTAGGGACAGAGAGAGGAACAATCAGAGACCTGGAGGAGAGGCAGAGAGAGACAGTGATTCAACTCTGTGAAAACCTGCCCATCTCAGAATCCTCAGAGCCTGGTACACTGTGGGTGCTCAATGAATGTCCCTCAGAAACAGAAAGCCTGAGAGAGTCAAATACCCAGAGATGACAGAGAAAGAAAGAAGAATCTCCAGACAGGGGCAGGCAGTGTCCTTTTCCTGCCTCCTCAACCTCATACTCCTCGGGGGTCCACTGAGAGTCCTGGATCCTTTTAATCTTTCCCAGACCTGGGCCCTCAGGCCTACCCAACAGCACAAACCACCCACCCCCAGCAACTCCCCAGCCCCTGAAGCTGTTATATTTCACTTTTATAGCAACTTCAACAACTTTCCTGCCTTTAAAATCTTCCTGCCTGGGGGCTTACTGAGAAAATTAGCATAGGTACAAGCTAATGCCTGCTAGGGTGGGAAGGTGAGAGGTGGGGAGACAGGCACTCTGCCTTCTTTACTCTCAGGGACTCAGGTGTCCTTGTCCCCCTTGGGAGTGGCCCCTCCACAGATTCAGATATCCCCCCAATCCCTCTAGGAGACCAGGCCTCCCTCATTTCTCCCTAGGAAATCCTGCAGTCCCCTCCCTTTCTTTCAGAGGAACAGGTACTGAATCCTCCTTTACTCCCAGGCCTCAGCAGGCGTCCACTGGATCTGCCTGCCCTCTACTGGCTTAAGGCTGGTACTGCAGGACTGCCACCTACAGCCCACAGTGAGGAACAGAAACTGAGCCAGAACTGAGGGTCTCTGAGTTCTTGCATTTTAATTTCTTTAAGGTCTCAGATGTTCAGGTCCTAGGGGGCCTGAGTTCAGGTCCCCCGTCCAGAGGTCAGCGAAAGAAAGACAACTTCTCCTGGAGCCAGGCCTCTGTGAGGTCATCAGTGGTGCGGATTTCAAACACCTGGGCAGAGAGAGGGCTCAGTATTATAATCCACTCAGGAACCGAAAACAGTGAGGGTCCTCATCCCCTCCTCCTTCAGACCCAGGAACCCAGATCCCCAGCCCCTTCCTGCCTCAGACCAGGAGTCCAGACTCTCCCTCTCACACTCGGGAGCCTCAGCCCCAGGCCCAGACCTTTGTGAGCTCTGCCGTCTGCACCAGCCTGTTCTTGCTTCCTGCGTACATCATCTGTTGTTCAGGCTTGCAGCCTGTGTGGAAAAGAGAAGGAGGAAGCATAACTGGGGGATACCAGAGTGTTCTCTAAGGCCCTAGTAATGTCCTGCAGACCCTGGAGTTTTCTAAGAGTCCCAGGAACAATTCTAAGGAGGTCCCTGGAGGCTATAGTCAGAGTCCCCAGGTTTGTTTGGGGGCTTGAAGTTATTTTAGGGTCCCTGGAGATGGTTTGGGGCCAGACAGGGGTTTCTAGGTAAAAGGAAGAATTGAGTTTGCTTATACGCCTCAGGACTAAGGAGGATGGGGGCTCTGTGCCTCCACCTCCACCCAATGCCCTCTCAGGACTCACACCACACACACCACACTCTAACACAGGCACCTCCACACATGCACACAGTCACACAATCACCAGTCACAGGCATGCACACACACTTGCGCTCAAACACACACACACACCCTCACACAGAATCTAAGACCACTTTCTCAGGATGAGTAGAGCTGTGTCTCACCCACAGGGCTGGAGAAGATGAAACACAAGGGGTAGGACACTCGGCCATCGGCGTGCGTGTACTTGTAGCTGTAGACCACGAACCTACAGCAGCAAGAGGGAATCCAAACTCAGGACTTGGCCTGGAGCCCAAGCCCAGTGCCCATTACCTGAGACCACAACCTTGAAATCTTGACTGAGTCTGAGAACCTAGGGTTAACAACTGAGACGCAAGGTACTGGCCTCAAACACAATAAATGATTTTAAAAATAATAATAAGAATGGATAACTAATAAGAACCTGCTGTATTAAAATTAATTAATTAATTAATTTTTTTAAAAAAGATAACATAGAACTATACATACAGTGTATAAATGTCAGTTTCCCAGTTTTGATACTGCACTATAGTTAGGTAAGATGTAACCATTGGGGGAAAGTGGATAAGGGGTACTATATTTGCCACTCTCTGTGAATCTATAATAATTTCAAAAGTAAAAGTCTTTTTAATAATTAAAATAATAATAATAATAGTAAATGCTAAATAGAACTACCATGTGATCCAGCAATTCCACTGCTGGGTATTTATCAAAGAAAATGAAAACAATAATTCGAAAAGATGTATGCACCCCCATGTTTATTGCAGCATTATTTATAATAGCCAAGATATGGAAAAAACCTAAGTGTCCATTGGTGGATGAATGGATAAAGAAGATGCAGTATACACACACACACACACACACACACACACACACACACACACACACAGTGGAATACTATTCAGCCATAAAAAAAGAACGAAATCTTGCCATATGCAAAATGGATGGATGTTGAGGGCATTACGCTAAGTGAAATAAGTCAGAGAAGGATAAATGTCTTATGATCTCACTTATATGTGGAATTTTAAAAATAAAGACAAAGAAACAAGCCACCAAGTTCATAAATACAGAGAACAGATTAGTGGTTGCTGAAGGTGGGGGTGGGTGAAATGGGTGAAGGGAGTCAAAACGCAATAATTTCCAGTTATTTTATTTCCCATTATTTATTTTAAATAAGTCCTAGGGATATGACGTACAGCATGGTAGGTATAGTTAACAGTGCAGTATTGTATATTTGAAAGTTGCTAAAAGAGTAGATATTAAAAGTCCTCATTGTAAGAAAAAAATTTTTTTAAACTATGTATGATGACAGATGTTAACTAGATTATGGTGGTGAACAGTTTGTAATACAGTATATACAAATATCAAATCATTATGTTGTACACCTGAAACTAATATAATATGTCAAATATATCTCAATAAAAAATTTTTTTAAGAAAAAATGGCTTAGGGACTTCCCTGGCGGTCCAGTGGTTAAGACTCTGCCCTTCCACTGCAGGGGTGCAGGTTCCATCCCTGGTCAGGGAACTAAGATCTCACATGCCGAGTGGTGCGGCGAAAATAAATAAATAAATAAGTGCTTATTTGATTCACAACAACCCTATGATGTAGGTACTATTATTATCCCCATACTACAGATGGAAAAATTGAGGCCCAGAGAGGTGAAGTCACTTGCCCAAGTTTCTATGGATAGATTTGAACCCAGGAAGTTGGCCGGTAGAGTATAAGTGCTCAACCACTATGTTTTACTATACAGAGGACTAGAATCAGGGGCTGAGACTACAGCCAGCTACATAATTCCCCAAGCCCAGCACAAGATGAAAATGCAGGGCCCCTTGTTATAAACACAGGAGAAAGGCTTTTTCCTTTCTTCTGCAGTCTCTCTCCAGATTGATCTTTTAAAATTTCCTATTTAAAATCACTCTCTCTTGGGCATGGGGACACTCACAGAAGGAGTGGAAATGCTCAAAGGCACACCCTGGAACTTGTCATGCAGGGGGTGAGTACCGACCCTGACCCTGACACTCCCTGAACCTGTAATCAGGTCCCCTGCCTAGGACAGAGGGCAGCAGCCATTGCTGGGCAATGCAGGGAATGGGTAGCTGAGAACCCATCCAGGCTGGAGATATGAGCTGAGGGAGGCTCCAAGCCCCCAGCACATGCTCCATTGTTCCATCACACTTCACACAAAACACAGATTCAAAGATATAACTATAAAGAATTTCAAGACAGCAGGCAGTCGTAGAGCATCAAGCCCTGCATTCAAGGCTCCCTTCTGGGTACGGGGCCCTGTGTGACTGCACTTGTCAGACGCCCAGGATGCTGGTCCTGGCTGAGAGCTAGAGCCTGGGATTGAGGCTCAGAGTTGTAGGGCACCCAAAAATCAGTTGAGATGAAAAATCTAAAGAGACCAGTTTTCACAGAGGTGTCAAAAAGCTCCTCCACACACAAAAGCACCAGGCTCCTCTGGCTTCACACAGGATTCTCCCCAATCATTAAAGGTCAAATAAATCCTTTGCTACTCAAAGTATTCCCAAGTATTGAAAAATAAGGAAATTTTAACTTTTTTTTTTAAATGAAGCAAGTGCAATGTTGAGACCAAAACCTGACATGGTTTGTACAAAAAAAAAAGCAAACTCTAACGTTACATATGACTATTAGTGTAAAATTCTGCAGTAAAATTTTGGTAAACAAACCAAAAGTCCTAGGACAGGAACATTTGACTTCAAAGACATAGATCCTGAGCCCATGAATAGGACTGGAACCCAAACAGTCCCTCGGTCTGTATCCCTATCATCACCCCTCTCCCCATGGCCTGACCGTCCCCTTCCTTCCCTCAGCATACCTGGGCTGTCTCTCTGGCAACTCCATTTTTAGTTCCTCTGGAGAAATATTCTGGGGATGAGGGGAGAGAAAAAAAAAAGACTGCCATTAAATGAACACTTACTGTGTGCCAAGGCACTGGTCCAAGAAATACACATACATGGATTAACTCATTGACCTCTCCCAAATCCCAGAGGGGTTGGTCTTATTGTTATCCCCATTTTACAGATGAGCAAACTGAAGCCCAGAGGTGTTAAGACACTTTTCTTCTAAACCCACTACAAGGATTAAATCATTGAATCCACAGACAACCCTAAGAGGTAGGGACTGCTATCACCATTTCACAGATGAGGAAAGAGAGACCCATACAGGTGAAGTCTCTCGCCTAGGGTCACAGCTAAGTTGGGACTTGACCTCCGGGTCTTTCTGGCCCCCCATGCCAGGCTCTTAGCATCAGTCACAGTCGCTTGGGTCTCCCAGTCCCACCCTGCCCTTCTTGGAGGTCCCATCCCCCGATCCCCTCACCTGAAATTCTTCCTCCAGCACCACCATCTGCCGGTCTTTGTCCACCTTCACTGAGGAGGGAGGGCACATGGGGGTTAGAGGCCCCTCCCATCTGCCCCCACGCTTGTCCCCATACCCCATCCTTCCAGGAGGGAAGATGACACTCACTTATTATGGCCGCATTGTCCGTCTCTTTTCGGAAGCGAAATTTCCTCAGCTTTTCCTTTAGCTCTGGGTCCACCTCGCACACCACCAGGGAGTCAGACTGTCAGAGGAGCCCAGCAAGAGCTGAGTCACCTGGCCTCAGCCCTGCCCCCTTCCCCAAACCTCAGTTTCTCCATCTACTAATGAAGAGGAAGACCCAATAGCCCATAGATTGCCTTTGTGAACATTAGGAAAAGGCTCCTTTCCCTCAGGGCAGATGCTGCCCCTTTGCAGAGCAGAGGCTGGACTCGAGCCCTCTCAGCAGGTGCCCTTGGGCAACGCCCAGGGTGGCCCAGGGATCTGCTTGCCTGGGCTAAACCCGGAACCACAGTCTCTTTTCCCCCAGACTTGACCTCCCTTCCACAGCCTGACCTTCACCCTGGTGTCCTCCTAGCCCCAGCCCCACTCCAGCCCCTAGCCCTTTCCATATGACCCTGGCCCCAACCATGACTTTTCTGTCCACAGGCCTCTTCTTTTCTGGGTTCCGCTGTCCTCTAGGGGTGGGGACCAGGGCTACAGGGGGCAGGGTGTGGGGTAGGGGAAAGGTTTCATCTAACACCACATCCTGTTTATGCCCATTCTGGGACAACTGTCACAGATGACTCCTCCCCCTCTTTCCTTCCCCTCATCTGCTGGGACCTCCCAGGCTTTGCAGTCACCCAGACCAGGTTCGAATGCTGCCTTACTGTGTGGCCCTAGCTAAGTAACTTCACGCCTCTGATTCAGGATTGTTATGAGGATAAAATAGTTTCACATATCTCCCAGCATGGTGGACACACTCAATACACAGTAGGTAATGATGAGCTTTATTATTTTTTAAATTTTTATTGGAGTATAGTTGATTTACAATGTTGTGTTAGTTTCAGGTGTATAGCAAAGTGAATCAGTTATACATATACATATATCCACTCTTTTTTAGATTCTTTTCCCGTATAGGTCATTACAGAGTATTGAATAGAGTTCCCTGTGCTTTACAGTAGATCCTTATTACTTATCTATTTTATGTATAGTAGTGTATATATGTCAATCCCAATTTCCCAGTTTATCCCTTCCCCTCCTTTTGCTCACTGGTAACCCTAAGTTTGTTTTCTACATCTGTGACTCTATTACTGTTTTGTAAATAAGGTCATTTGTACCATTTTTTTTAGATTCCACCTATAAGTGACATATATTTGTCTTTCTCTGTCTGACTTACTTCACTCAGTATGACAATCTGTAGGTCCATCCATGTTGCTGCAAATGACATTATTTTGTTCTTTTTTATGGCTGAGTAATATTCCATTGTATGTATGTACCACATCTTCTTTACCCACTTGTCTGTCAATGGACATGAGGTTGCTTCAATGACTTGGCTATTGTAAATAGTGCTGCAATGAACATTGGGGTGCATGTATTTTTTTTTGAAATAAATTTATTTATTTTAGGCTGTGTTGGGTCTTCATTGCTGTGCACAGGCTTTCTCTAGTTGCAGCGAGTGGGGGTTACTCTTCGTTGCAGTGCATGGGCTTCTCACTGTGGTAGCTTCTCTTGTTGCAGAGCACAGGCTCTAGGCACGTGGGCTTCAGTAGTTGTGGCACGTGGGCTCAGTAGTTGTGGCACACAGTCTTAGTTGCTCTGTGGCATGTGGGATCTTCCCAGACCAGGGCTCAAACCTGTGTCCCTTGCATTGGCAAGCGAATTCTTAACCACTGCACCACCAGGGAAGTCCCTGGGGTGCATGTATCTTTTTGAATTATGTTTTTCTTTGGATATATGCACAGGGATTGCTGGATCATATGGTAGTTCTATATTTAGTTTTTTAAGGAACCTCCATACTGTTCTCCATAATGGTTGTACCAATTTACATTCCCACCAACAGTGTAGGAGGGTTCCCTTTTCTCCACACCCTCTCTAGCATTTATTATCTGTAGATTTTTTGATAATGGAATAATGAGCTCTTTAGCCCCTCCTCCAGGAAGACTTCCTGGATTCCCACCCACCCAATCTGGAATATTTTAATTCCAGAGCTGAAAGGGGGAACTTAGAGATGTTTGCTCGTCAAACTGCCACTTATTAGGTTGATGGGGAAATGGAGAATAGAGAGAAGACTCCACAGGATCCAAGTAATGATGAATTTTTTCCTGCAATTATTCAACCTCATGGGCCTTATAATGGCGCTACAACAATGGTGTTCCATCCTATCAGACCAATACCTCCTTTTTTATTAAGAGCATTTTGTATTGCCCCCCCCAGTTCCCATCCTGAAATGAAATTCCTAGATAACGCAACATAGTTATACACATAAGTTCTCCCCCAAATCAATATAATGTCCTAATTGTCATATAAAGGAGAAATAAAAGGGAAGTAATTGATCAGAAACCTGTGCGTTTCCGTGAGAAAATATAAGCAAACAATAGAGAATTGTTAAAGGATCCAGCCCCACGATGTCTGGCCCACTGTACTGACTTCCCTCCATAGCAGTGGGCAGATCCCACCCTCTCTCACCTCCTCAAGGGCATTGCTGCAGCTGCTCTCCTCCATGCATCATCAATGTCTTCACCTCTACTGGATCTTTTCCTCAGCGTACACGCCGTGTTATGTCTTCCATCTTAAAAACTAAAAACCCTGTCTCCCATCGAGCCACTGCCCATTCATTTCCTTCCCTTTTCAGCAAGACTTCTTGAAAGAACTGTCTACACTCACAGCCTCCAATTTCTCCTCCCAATTCACTCTTCAACTCTCTCCCAGCAGACTCACTCCTGTCTCTCTCCAATGACATACACTCGTCGGGGCCACCAAGGACATCTGTGGTGCTGGACCTAATGGTCAATTCTCAGTCTTCATCTGCTGTGCCCTGTCAGCCACATCTGACACCATCCATCACTCCCCATGCCCAAAACACTTTCTTCACTTGGCTTCCAGGACACCACCCTGGCCTGGTTTTTCTCTGGCTCTTCTGGCTGTGCCTGCTCAGACTTTTTTTTTTTTTTGCGGTACGCGGGCCTCTCACTGCTGTGACCTCTCCCGCTGCGGAGCACAGGCTCCGGACGCGCAGGCTCAGTGGCCATGGCTCACGGGTCCAGCCGCTCCGCGGCATGTGGGATCTTCCCGGACTGGGGCACGAACCCGTGTCCCCTGCATTGGCAGGCGGACTCTCAACCACTGCGCCACCAGGGAAGCCCCAGACTTCTTTTTTTTTTTTTTAATTTTATTGAAGTATAGTTGATTTACAATGTTGTGTTAATTTCTGCTGTACAGCAAAGTGATTCCGTTATACACGTACATAATTTTTTTCCATATTCTTTTCCATTTTGGTTTATCACAGGATATTGAATATAGTTCCCTGTGCTATACAGTAGGAACTTGTTATTTATCCATTCTATGTATAATAGTTTGCATCTGCTACCCCCAAACTCCCAATCCATCTCTCCCCCACACCCCTCCAACCACAAGTCTGTTCTCTATGTCTGTGAGTCTGTTTCTGCTTCGTAGATAAGTTCATTTGTGTCACATTTTAGATTCCTCATATAAGTGATAACATATGGTATTTGTCTTACTCTTTCTGACTTAGTATGATAATCTCTAGGTCCATCCATTCATTTGTCGATGGACATTTAGGTTGTTTCCATGTCTTGGCTATTGTAAACAGTGCTGCAAGGAACATCGCAGTGCATGTATCTTCTCGAATTATAGTTTTCTCTAGATATGTGTTTAGAAGTGTGATTGCAGGATCATATGTCAGCCTCCTTTTAACAGTCAGGTGTCCCAGGGGTCAGTCCTTGGTCCCCTTCTCTTTTCCATCCATCTTCCTGTCTTCCTGATAGCAACAGCTTCTTGGTTTTCAAAGGGGATACCTTAATTATTTCTCCAGCTGGGCCTCCCCCTGAACTCTAGGCTCTTATAACCAAATGCCAGTGTGACATATCCATCTGCATGGCTTAAGAGTCATCCTTGACCCGTCTGTTTCCTCTGACAACGTACCTCAGAAATTGTCAGCTCTGAACTTCAAAATATAACCAGAACTGGTCCACTGCTCCCCTCCACAGCCCATATTCTTCTGCCTGAAATCTCACAGCAGCCTCCTCACTGTTTCTCTGCTCCTGCCCCCCTCTCAACACTCTGTTCTTCATAGGACCGTCAGAGACATCCTAAAACAACCCAAGCCAGGAATTCCCTGGCTGTCCAGTGGTTAGGACTCTGTGCTTCCACTGCGGGGTCACAGGTTCGATCCCTGGTCAGGGGAACTAACATCCCGCATGCCGCACGGCGTGGCCAAAAAAAAAAAAAGAAAACCAAGCCAGATGACATGCCTGCCCTCTCAAAAACCCTCTCATGGCTCCACTATTATTTGGGTGAAAGCAAAAGTCCTTATAGTGGCCTTAAAAACTCTAAATCATCTGCCACGACCCCTCCTCCATTACTTCTTGGACCTTGTCTTTCAATACTCTCCTCTTTGCTCACTCCTCTCCACCCACACTAGCCCCTTTTTGGTTCTGTGAATGATCCTGTCACCGGGCTTTTGCACTTGCTGGCTCCTCTTTCTGGAACCCTCCTTCCTTCATCGTTCACCCTTTCACTCCTTCAGATTTCTGTTCAAATATCACCTGATCAAAGGTGCTTTTCCCCATCTAAAACAGTGCCAGCCCCATCTCTCAATCCCCTTATAAGTTTTTTCCATAGAACTTATTACCAAGTTACATTGTATATATTTGTTTCTGTCCCCCCCAACTAGAAGGTAAGCCTCATGAAGAGAGGGATTTTTGCCTGCCTCGTTCATTGCTGAATTTTTAGCACTTCGGGTAGTGCCTGGCACATTTTAGGTACTCAAGAAGTCTTATTGAATGAATAAATGAACCAGCATCCTTAGAGCACAACCATTCTATATGGTGTGAAAGTTGTTGCTTAAATGGAGGGGGTAATGCTTAGGGTTTGTGATATCCGCCCCCACTCTGTTTTAAAATGGCCTTTCCAGGCTTCCCTGGTGGCGCCGTGGTTAATGCAACTAAGCCCGTGTGCCACAACTACTGAGCCTGCGCTCTACAGCCCACAAGCCACAACTACTGAGCCCCTGTGCCACAACTACTGAAGCCTGCGCACCTAGAGCCCGTGCTCCACAAGAGAAGCCACTGCAATGAGAAGCCCGCACCCTGCAACGAAGAGTAGCCCGCGCTCGCCACAACTAGAGAAAGCCCACTAGCAGAAACAAAGACCCAACGCAGCCAAAAATAAATAAATAATTTTTTTTTAATTAAAAAAAATTTTTAATAAAATGGCCTTTCCTCACAGCGTCTGAGATGCCATGTTTTCCTGGTTTTCTTCCTCCTCTCTCTCTCTGGCTGTTCCTTCTCAATCTTTGTTGAGAGTGTCAATTCCTTTGCTCAAACCTTATACGTCTCCTCTTCTCAAGGTTCTGTCCAGTCCTTGTCTCCATTCATCCTTCATACCTACCGCACACTAGGTCACTAACTCCCACAGCTTCAATTACCATCTTTGATCACCCTCAGATCTTGGTTTCCAGCCCCAATTTTTCTCTTAAGCCCCAGCCCCAGGGGTGTGGAGCCGCCTAAATCCTCATGCTGGGTGGCACACACTGGGCTCAGCATCTTCCTAACCTGCTTCTCCTCTGGGTCTCCTTCTCAGGGAAGCCCCCAATCCCCCCAACCTTCTAGCCAGAGGGCCTCATCTTGAACTTCTCCCTCCCTACTCCTCTGCGGCCACCCAGTCCCAGAGCAGGTTCCCCGGGCCTCCTGGGCATCCAGCCCTGCCACCCACTCCTCCTCCACTCCCCACAGTCCCACCCTGGTGCAAACGCCCCTCTCCTACCCCAGCTGCCTCCCTGGACTCTCAGCTCCAGTTCTATTTCCTCCAATCCATCTTCCATATAAAAGCCAGAGACATCTTTGCAAACCCCCACTGACTCTCCTTGGCTTGAAGCCCTTCCATGGCTCCTCAGCGTCCTCGGGACAAATCCAAACTCTCTCAAGTGGCCAAACTTTTGGCCGCGGTGAACTCTATGTTCCACTCCGACTGCCTTTCTTTGGGTTCCTCTAATAACCACGCCTCTGTCACCTGACAGCCTTCTGAGTGAGCGCCCCGCTCTGCTTAGTTCACGCTGATCCAGGACAGTGTGCGGAATGAATAGGTTACAACAGTCAGAGCAACAACTCCCACTTAGTGAAGGCTTTGCGCCCACCGCTTTATCAACAATTTTTTTAAATTTAATTAATTATTTATTTTTGCCTGCATTGGGTCTTCCGTTGCAGGGCGCGGGCTTCTCACTGCGGTGGCTTCTCTTGTTGTGCAGCACAGGTTCTAGGCGTGGTGGCTTCAGTAGTTGTAGCACGCTGGCTCAGTAGTTGTGGCACGTGGACTCTAGAGCGCAGGCTCAGTGGTTGTGGCACACGGGCTTAGCTGCTCCCGGACCAGGGCTCGAACCATTGTCCCCTGCATTGGCAGGCGGATTCTTAACCACTGCGCCACCAGGGAAGCCCTGCCCGGCACTTTTAAATGCTTCCTCTCTTTCAATTCCTATCTGAGAGAAGAAGCAACAGGTTCACAGACGGTTGCGGTGGGAAAGCTGAGACTCCAGCAGCCGGAGCGGTTACTCGCAACCTAGACAGTCAGGTGGTGGCGGGGCCCAGGCCTAGAGCGGAGCGTGCGGGGGGGCGCACAGCCGGGCCTTGAACGCCAGAATCAGGAATTGTGACTTAGCTCGAGGCCGCTGAGGTAGACGCGCGCGAGACTGTCCCCTGCAGGCCGGGAGGCCCAATCCCAGGCTCCGCCGGGCTCCGCAGGGCCCGTTGCCCGTGGCAACGCCGCGCGCGCCCCGCCCCTTCCCCGCCCGCCGGGCTGACTGCCCGTCAGCCGCGCAGCAGGCCAATCCCACTGAGCGGGGGGCGGGCCTCGTGGGCCTCGTTCAACCCCCGCGGCCCCCTTCTCCGCTGGGACCCCGCCTTTCTCCGCGCACACCTCCCGCCCTTCGGACTGCCCTCGCAGCCCGTTGGCGGGCGTACCGTTCCTCTCCGCGGCGTCAGCTAATGCCGGCGCGCGGCAGTCCCGTCAGGGCGGGGCCAGGGGCGGTGACGCACGGCGCGGTGACGCAGCGCGACGGCGGCGGTGGCGGCGGCGGTGGTCGGTGAGGGAGGAGGGAGGGGAGCTCGCG
>NW_020175468.1:7960837-7997829 GCF_003031525.2 Neophocaena asiaeorientalis asiaeorientalis | reverse complement strand
ACCCCCCGAATCCGCGGTGCGAAAGGCTTCCCGAGAGGCCACCCCCTGATATTTACACGTCTGCTCCAGACCCCGTCCTACGCCTCAAATATCTTCCTCAGAGAACCCCCGTCTGGTCCCAGATCCCCGAATCTCCTCCTCCGTCCAGAAATATTTCCCCGGGGCCACTCCTCATATTCCAACGATATGTGTCAGATATCTTCTCCAGGAACCTCCCTCGTAAGCCCTAAAAATCTCCTTCAGATCAGAGATTCCCCGAAATCCTCTCCAGACCCTGTACATTCCAGAAATCTCCCCCAGCGACCTGCTTCGCACATCCCAACAGTCTCCCCCAGACTTCCTTCTCACACATCCCAAGAATTTTCCCTCCCACCTACCCCCATACCACAAATCGCCTTGGAGATTTTCCAGTCATAGCCCCCAAATCTCAGAGCCCCTCCCCTTGGAATCCTCCAGAATGCCCCTGATGTCCCCTGAAAATCTTCCTCAGAGACTCTCTGAAATGGCCTCGGATCCTCAAAACTCACTTGGAGCGCCACCCCGCCCCGCTGCCACCAATCCATCTCCCATATACACTCCCCCTTGACATATCCCAAAAGTCATCCCTTTGGCCTCTCCCACAGGTCCCAAAAATCTCTCTCAAAGACCTCCTCATGCTTCTCAAATCTCACCACCCTGAAATGCCCTAGAGATCACCCTCAGATACCCCAGAAATCTTCCCCTGAGACCCTCCTCACTTATCCCAAAAATCTCCTCCAGAGATTCCCTGAAATCTCTGGAGAACTCTTCTTCCACATTCCACAAGTCTCTTCCAAAACCCTTTTTATGTATCCCAAATCTCCTAGTAACCCACACAAAATGTTCCAGAAATTGCTTCCTCAGGATTCCAAAACGTTTCCTCATAGTTTCTCTCTGATATTTTCTAGAATCGCTCTTCGAATCCCCCTTTCAAAATCTCTCCTTCTAGACCTACTTTCAGATGAACTTTCCTCCTCACAAGCCCTGTAAACCCTAAGACCCTCTCTTCACGACCCCTCTGAGATGCAGCTTTTCAAGACCTCCTCCTGGGTCCTTCACAGAGACCCCAGCCACCTCCTTGAGCCCTCTGAGACGCCCTTGAAATCCCTCCCAGAGACCCTTCCAGCACAGAGACCCTTGAATCAGCACTTAGAGACCTCCTGCCTTACTAAGAGACTTTTCCTAGATAGTTCCCTCCCTGAACTCACCCTCACAGCTTCCCTCAAATCCTCTAGAACCACCTGTAGAAGACGCCCAGCACCAACCGGCTCCTTTTCTTAGAAAGTCCCAGAATTTTTTTTTGAAAAACCCTCTACTCTGATGTTCCCATATTCCCCCACCCCAAGACCCACCTTCCCCATATATCCTATTGAGACCTTTACTCAGAGTTTCTCATCTGAGCTCTTTGAGAGCTGTTCCTAAAAAGGCCTCTGTCATCCTGCTCCAGTAAATCTAAGATCTCTCACAGAAGACCACACCTCCACAGACTCCCTTTAGAGAATTTTCTCCAAAATTGCTGTGCATCAGCAACTCCAGCACTTTGTAAGACTTCCTCAGAACACTCTCTCTCAGGTTCTCCCTCTGACATCCCCAGGAAACCTTATTCAGGGCCCTATCAGATATACCCCTTTTAGAACCCCCATTTACACCCTCTCATCTCCTCCATTCTCTTTCCTCTGCAATCAACTTAGAGATCCTTCTCAGATCTGAGCCTCCTTCTCCCATTATCCCATCATAGGCCCCCAGCATCCTGCAGACTCCCCCTCTCAAGAGTCTCTATGTCCCCTTTTATTAAACAGATCCTCAAGAGATACCCTCACCTCTTGAAATCCCAACTCTCAGAGATCTTTCTCTCAGACCATTTTTCTTAGGTTCTATCTTCATAGACCCCTCCTCCCTTTAGATCTTCCCTTCAGAGAGATGGAGAGACCCTTAACACCTTCCTTAGACTCTTTTTTTTTTTTTTTTTAAGGTTTTTATTTTTTTGGCTGCGCTGCAAGGCTTGTGGGATTTTAGTTCCCTGACCAGGGATTGAACCCAGGCCCTCGGCATTGAGAGCACGGAGTCCTAACCACTGAACCGCCAGGGAATTCCCACCCTCCTTAGACTCTCCTTGAAGACTCCCCTGATTTTCCTCTCTAAAGCCTTCTTCCTTTTTCCACTTTGAGGGCCTCCTCGCAAAAGAATCCCTCCCCCTATAGTAGTGGTTCTGAGTGTTGTCCCTGGACCAGCAACATCAGCATCACCTGAGAACTTGTTAGAAATGCAAATTCTTAGGTCCCAACCCAGACCTGCTGAATCAGAAAACCTAGGAGTAGGGCCCAGCTGTTCTTAGGAACCTTCCTGGTGATTCTGATGCATGCTCAAGTTTGAGAACCACTGCCCTCTAAGAGGATTTCCCTTTCCCCACAGAAAGCCCCCCTGAAAGATATCTCAGCATATGCCTCTGTGCCCTACTGCCCACCCCCATTTTCCTGGGAGTCCCCTTTGTGAACTACCTACCCTCCAGAAGATTCCTTACCCTCTTTGAAAGGTTTCTGGTTTCTCCACAAGGTTACCCCACCCTCTGAGCAATTACTTCATATTCCGTCTTTGAATGGTTCCCTTTCAGATCTTCCTCAGCATTTTCTCCTTCTGGCTTCCCCTCCACCCCTCCATACCATCCCCTTTCTGTGCTTCTGCTTCAAGTTGCTCCCTTCTTGAACACACATGTCCATCTCTTCTCCTTATCTATTCCTCATCTGTTCTCCACATAGGCACCCTTGCCTTAAGGCACCTTCCAGTCTTTTCATTCTCTGTGTCTTACTGCCTAGAGCCTTCCATTGTACTTCTTAGAGCACCGCTCATCTTCTTCCTTGTAGTTTTTCATGTACTTGTCCACTCACCCTCACTGGCCTGAGAGTTTGGAAAGTACCAGGATGTAACTTGTTCTTTTCTGAATCCCACAAGTTGGGATCCTTCCCTCTGTAAGTTATTAGGAATCATTGGCTCATGGGCAGCTCTTCCTGCATTTGGTCAGAAATCTCTGAGTTCCTTACTCTCACTCCCCATTCAGGTTCAACACATCTTATCCACCCCCTCCTCTCCTCTCACCTCTTTTATTCTCTCTACCCAGCTCCTTTTGCCACTCCTCCTAGGAGAGGCTGCCTTCCCCACCCTCTCTCATCTGGAACTTTTCTTTGTGCTGTTTCCTAATTCTTAGCTACCCCACGTCCTATTCCTGGGGATCTGCCTCACCCCATCCTAGTTGGCTTCTCAGCCCTCCTCAGCCTTTGTAGGTTTGGGGCCTCCACAGGGCTCTCAACTTTCTCCAAGGGTTTTTGTTTCTCTCTAAGTTTGAGAAGAATAAACAGATCACGGGGTAAATACTGGGGCTGGCCTTCAGGGAGCTCACAGTACAGTAGAGAGGTTGGGCAGGTATACGGGACAGAACGTGAGGTACAAATTATATACTGTGGAAATTTGGCAGTGAGAGAAGGCACCCTCTATCTGCAGAGACTTCATAGAAGAGGTGGTATTTGTTCTGGGTGCTATTCCACAAGAGTTAGGACAAGGATGAGTGGTCTTCCAGGCAGAGGATGCAGCTTATGCAGTGGGTGAAAGACAAGAAAGACTCTTCATCTCTAACCCATGGCATCTCTTCTCTTCACCTAAAGGACAGAGGTGAAAGAAAACAGATCTCTTCCATCTGCATTGTATTTGCCAGTTGCACTTTAGTGACCCACAGAGTAATAATGTTAATGACCACTGTTTATTGAGTAATTATTATCTGCCAGTCACTGTTTAAGTGCTTCACATGTATTGTCTCATCTCATATTCACAAGAACTCTATGAGGTAGGTAAACTGTGATTATCCTCATTTTACAAAGGATGAAATTGAGGACAGGTGGCACAAATAGAAGGTCTCTGGGCTCTGTCCGTCCCGGGATGATAGTGTCTGGGGTCAGAGAGTTGGATTTTCTGTTCAGATAAGGTTGGGTGCAATGGGGCATTGTAGTGTAGTGATCAAGTATGCAGACTCTGGGGCCAGACAGGATTTGCATCCCACATCATTGCTTACCCCCTGTTTTGTGACCGAGGACAAGTTATTGAACTTCTCTGGTCCTTAGTTTCCAGAGTTGAAAAATGAAGGTAATAATATCTTACTTCATAGAACTATTATAAGGATTAAATAAGTTAATATGTATAAAGTATTTAGAACAATGCCTTGTATATAAGTGCTCAGTTTTAGCAAAAAAAAAAAAAAAGTTCATATCAACCAAGACTCTAAGATATAGGTGACAGTACGTTAGCTCAAACTGGTTTAATAAAAATAAAGAGAATTAATTGGCTCATGTCACTGAAAAGTCCAGAACTAGGATGGCTCTAGACCTACCTGCATCCAGGAGTTCAATATTCCTAGTAATCTCTCCCCATTTCTCCACTGACTTAGCTTCATCCTCAACTGGTTTCTGCTTTGTGATGGCAAAGATGACCCTCAGCAACTGTAGGCTTAAACCCTACCTTCTTAGCAGTCTCACTGGAAAGAGAACTCTTGCCTGAGAGCCCCAGTTTGAAAACAGTTTCCTCTCTGAATAAGTGTGAAATGGTGACAGAAGATCCTTTGAGACATGTTTAGGTGAGCGGCAGTCTTAGAGACTCTCTTGCTTGCTAAACCAGACAGGACTGTGATTCCATCCCATGACCTTTCTGAGGGTTGATAGTAGTCCCCCTCTTCACTGTTCCCCAGCCCCAATCATTCTCTTCTCTATGGTCGTTTGGATCCAGAGAGTTTATGGCTGGTCTCACCCCACCAGACTTTCCTTTGGGATCTCACTGGGAGAAACAGGAATGAGATGACTGGCCTAGTTTGGTTATAGCCTTGGGGTAGTGGAATCCAGGAGTACTCATGTTCAGTTCTTTACCTCAGCTTTGGGTTTCTAGGGCTCAGAACTTTAGAAGAAGGTTAAGTAGATTACTGTGAGTAGAGTTTTGTTTTGTTTGTTTTAGGGTAAATTTGTTGAATAGAGTCTGGTCGAGGGCAAGTAACAGAACAGCAGTGTAGAGTGTGCACGTCTCAAACGTCTCCAGCAATTAAACAATTTATGAAAGCACTTTTCTAGGTACTGGAGATACAGCAGTGAATGAAACAGTCAAGGTCTTAGAGCTCTTGGGTCTTATATTCTGATGGAGGGAAGATATATAAACAAAAGAAATCAGATAGTGATATGTGCTATGAAGGAATTAAAACAGTGTGAAGGGGGTGGGAGGTTGGCCACTGTACACAGGATGGTCAGAATTGGCCTCTTTGAGGAGGTGACAGTTGAGCCTGATAACCTGAAAGATGAGAAGGCACCAGTTGTGGGAAGATCTAAGAGCTGGGCATTCTAATCTAAGCATAGTTACATGTGGAGAAAGGACTGCTGCAAGGTGGGGAAATTTTTCACAGATGCTTACTGAGGGTCTGTTATGTGCCAGGTACTATTCTAGGAATTGAAAATGTAGCCGTGAATAATACAGCCACAGTCTTCCTTTCCCTCATGGATCTTACAGTCTAGGTGTTTCCGGAAGAGCTGCAGCCTTTGAAGAAACACTTTTTGACGACGATATCAGACCAAAGACTCCTTCCTACTGGGGAGATGAGGAAGATTGGGGCACACATGAACCCAGATCTGATTGATGAGAAGGAACCAGCCATGTGATGATCTGGGGAAGAACATTTCGGGTAGAGGGGTCAGCCAGTGCAAAACCCCTGAGATGTGTTCAAGGAACATCAAGGAGCTCGTTGTGGCTGAAGCATAAGTGAAGCAGAAGGGGCAAGGGCTTGGAGTGGTTGACAGAGGCCAGATCATGTGGGGCCTTGTGGGCTATGGTAAGGAGTTTACATTTTCACATAAGAGCATTGCGAAGCTATTAGAGGATTTTTTTTTTTTTTTTTTGGCTGTGGTGGGTCTGTTGCTGCGCGCAGGCTTTCTCTAGTTGCGGCGAGTGGGGGCTACTCTTTGTTGCGGTGCGCGGGCTTCTCATCGCAGTGGCTTCTCTTGTTGCGGAGCACAGGCTCTAGGCTCACGGGCTTCAGTAGTTGTGGCATGTGGGCTCCAGAGTGCAGACTCAGTAGTTGTGACACACGGGCTTAGTTGCTCCGCGGCATGTGGGATCTTCCCGGACTAGGGATCGAACCCGTGTCCGCTGCATTGGCAGGCAGATTCTTAACCACTGCGCCACCAGGGAAGTCCCTATTAGAGGATTTTTAAAACAAGACAGTGACATGATTTGTTTGCTTGTTTGGTTGTTTGTAAAGAAAATTCACTGGTTTCTGCAAGGAAAACAGGGGCAAGAATGGAAGCAGGAGGCAATACATTTGTCCAGATGAGAAAGGATGATGACTTGAATATGGTGGTGGTAGTAAAAATGGAGAGATACAGATATACATGTTCCATGTTGAGAAAACAGGAGTTAATGATGGGATTAGAGAAAGAGGAATCCAGGATGATGATACTAGGTAACAAGTCTGTGAGGGTATTTATGCCTCACAACACTATGAGAGTAGGTACTAGTATTAAACCCATTTTACAGATGAAAAAACAGACACTGCAAGGTAAAATCATTTGCCCCAAATTATGCAGGTTTCCCAGAGCTCCCCAGGCTCTGTTATCTTCCAGGAGGCCCTGCCTGGCTTCTCCCCTCCTCTCCTTCCCTTCTCCAGGACCATTCATACAAGAGCCTCATTCTTGGCTGAGGCAGTAATATACATATTTTGTATACATATTTCACGAGTTTCTGAAAATAATGGTTGGTTTTCATAAGAGAGAAGTTGGGGTCCCTTGGCTTCTGACATTCTCCTGTTCTTCTCAAGTTGGGATAGTGAGTTAACCTTAGGTAACTAGCCTATTACTTTACTCATGAAATGAACAAGCTCCTCCAAGGCCTATGTGGATGCTGTGGGAAGGCTAATAGGACCCTCCCGTTATTTGTCCAGAGACGTTGGCGTTAAAGGGTGTATGCTTTGGTCCAGCTTGGTCCAGCTTTCTAGGCAGTGGAAGGGAACTTATAAATATATATAAATATATAATATATAAACTTATATATATATATGTATAAACTTATAAATATATATATATTTATAAGTTTATGTAATTAAATATAAATAAATACACTGTAGCATTATTTGCAGGAAGAAGCAGACTGCTTGGCCTTAAAAATCTCAGCTTAGCTGTGTGTAGTCTTGGGTAAGTGACTTGACCTTCTCTGTGTCTCAGTGTCTTCATCTGTAAAATGAGAATACTATTATATACATATATATAGTTATAATTTTTGAGATCAGATGAGCTCATCCATGGAAAGCTATTAGCATAAGGCCTGGCACATGATACAATAATATATGATGTGAAGACATTTGAAGCATCATGCTAGGTGTTTTTATATATATTCTTTCATCTCATTCTTACAACAAGCTTCACTGAGGAAGAAACTGAGTTACTTGCCAAAGGTCAGCACAGCAAGTTGGTATCAGTAGGAGAGCTCTGGTTCAGCCAGGTCTCACTCCACAGTGCTGCTTGTGGATGAGGAGAGCTGACCTCCAGAGGCGCCTCCTGTATGTGGGCTGCTTTTCACTGGGGCCAAAGAAAGAGTCCAGTGGACAGTTTTTCCTGGAACCTCTTAGCCAACTTTTGACTCCATTTCCCACCCTCCAGGGTCAGAAGATGCTTCTCAAGAAGGTTACTTGGTCTCTTAGAGACCAAGTATGGCAGCCATATTGTTGGACTATTTGAAAGACTTTACCATAGGGGTTCCCCTCTAGTGTCTTTTCTCAAAGGCAGGGAGTCATTTTTGGTCACACAAGGATGGAGACTAGAGCAGTGGTGAATTCTCTTGTATGGGAGCAGTCAAGGCTTAAAGTTGAAACTTTAAGTGGTAGAAACCCAGCTCAAACTGACCTCAACACAAAATAAATTTATTGGACCTTGTAACTGAAAAGTCTGGGATGGGGAGGTGGGATGGGGGGCTTCAGGCTAACTGGAGACAGGTCTTCAAATGATGTGAACAGGTCTCTCTTTTTCTCCCCTCTTTTGACTCTGCTTTCATCTGTATTGGCTTCATTCTGAGGCAGGCCCTCACTGTGAGGTAGCAGAAGTGGCAACCAGGAATATCAGGAGATGTTGTATAATCTGAGCAACCCTAACCAAGAACTTATTTTACCCAATATTTCCAGCAAAAGTCCAGGGAGGCCTTTCCTTGGCCAGGCTTTACTCCATGTATGCTCCTAGATCCAAGAAAGACAGTTAATTCTCCAAAGGGAATTTAGGGGCCTGGTACCAGAAGATGGGCATGGATGTTTGGCAGACAAATCCACCAGAATGTATCATAGTAATTTGCTACCACAGTAAGATGTCTTCAAATAGTCAGGGCTGATGCCTCTTCCCTGGCCAATCTCACCAAGCCAGGTCTTCCTTTCTCACTGTTGCCAAGCACGCAGGAGAGGAGGTAGCTGGGGGCCTCTGGCTTTTTGATGGAAGAAAGCCATCCAGTTCTCCTCTCCAGTCACCATCCAGACCAAACACGCAGCATTCTCCTGTCCAAAACATAGGAACACTTCCTTTAGGGATGATTTTTATTGATGTATAGTTGATTTACAATGTTGTGTTAATTTCTGGTGTACAGCAAAGTGAATCAGTTAAGTGTGTGTGTGTGTGTGTGTGTGTGTGTGTGTGTGTGTGTGTGTGTATTCTTTTTCATATTCTTTTCCATTAGGGTTTATTACAAGATAATATAGTTCCCTGTGCTATACAGTAGGACCTTGTTGTTTTATCTGTTTTGTATATAGTAGTTTGTATCTGCTACTCCCAAACTCCTACTAATTTGTCCCTCCCCTAATAGTATATTCTTAAACATGACTATTTGTTACCTAAAGCCCCAGTGTTTCCTGAGGACTGTCCAAGCCATACTTGGGCACTAGATCCTCTCTGCCAGTCATGTTTCCTGAGCAGTGGGGTGGCTTAAACGTGTAGGACCTTCTCTAGGCCCTCGAGAGGGATAGTTATCGGACTTTTGGTCTTATCACAGTTTGTGTCTATCTGGTCTAAGGACTGCAGGCCCCAGGCTTTGTTTGTTCTGTATAGTGGTTCATTGTTGCTCTTTTAATATGAATTATTTTCCAACATTTAAAAATGGGATTTTATTTAAAAATCCAGATTTCTGGCTCCTCTTTAAAAAAAGTATGTAATAATCTAAGATCTAACAATACTGGACCCAAATTCCTACATGGCAGCAGCTGATTAGAGCTAAATAGTAACTTCTCCCTTTAGACAGGGTGTGTGCTTTCCAGCTCACCCAGCCTGCTCCATTCAAAACCTGGCCTTGTAAGCATCATGTTTGAGATCCTGCTGTGTCCCAAGGCTTTGCTTCTAGCATTTGGCTCAGGGGAAGAAACTAGATTAATGTTCAGTCAGCAGTTTATTTGGGGGGCACAGTGCTGTTGGGGGTCACAGTGCTGTTGCTTGGGAAAAGTAACAAGCCAGTAAAAGTGTTTATAGGAAAGAGCGTGCACAACTTTGGTCTGTTTGTGGATTTGGTCATCTTTTTGCCGTAAACGCTGTTGGCATAGCAAACCTCCCATCACAGTTGTTCCCTCTGAAATAGTAACATGTCCTTCTATCTTATGAGTTGCCACCCAGTGAAGGAATCCCTCCCACTCCCAAGGGATATTCATCCAGCCTCTGCTTGACCACTTCCAGCAGCCAGGGAGCTTATTACCTCCTCATATGGCAGCCAGTTCCATTCTTGGACAGATACATTATTTTAAAATTCTTCCTTATGTTGAGGCAGCTGCTGTCTCCTTGGGACTGAAAGCCACAAAATGCTGGAGCTGGGAAGGGAAACTGATTTTTTCAGGCACATGAGCTACCACTCATCCATCCCGTATCCAGGGCAAACATTGATAACCAATCACATTACTCTTTCTCACTGAACCAGAAAGTAAAATGCAGCCTTAATTTTTTTTAATTAAATTTATCTTTAAAAATTACAAAAGTAATATATGTTCATTTGCAACTAGTGAAATAGTACAAAGTTATATAAAGAGAGTGTTAATAATTCCTCCTTCTCTCCAAGGTAACCAATATGAACAGCATACACATTTTTCTACATACATACATAGACATTGACATATGAGATATATAAGGGCTTTTGTATATGGCTCTTTGTTTTTTTCATTTTACAAAAATGGCATGATTGTACATATTACTATGTACTTATGGACATCCCTCCATCTTGGTAGTTAAAGATCAAACACTATACTTAGATCTAAATATATTGTTTGTATGCTGCTATCAAGATCAAGCATATTTTTAATTACTACCTAACATCCCCTTATATGAGGTGTGCTCCAATTTATTAGTCATTCTCCAGTGATGGATATTGCCATTGCTTCATTTCTTCAGGACCCTTCTCACTGCAGTGTTCCGGGCAGCCACTACCAATCGATTGGAGTTAGCCTGTGAGGTAAAACACATTTGTCATGTCTGATCCAGTCTCGCTCCTTATCTCACACATTCTAGAGAAGGGAAGCAGACTAGCTCAAACATTAAAGTGACAGAGTGGCTGGGGCAAGACTAGAACTGAATTTTCTTGACTTTCAACATTTCCCATATCTCATATTGCCTCTCACTTAGAGCCATCTACCCTTTTTCTCCTCTGGAGTAAATAAACAAATCTAATTCTTCTGTGTGCTACCCCTTCAGGTATTTGAAGTCAGTTATGCCATTCTTCCTGAGTCTTCTCTTCCCCAGGGGAAATTTCCCCAGTGCCTTCAAATTTTTCCCTTAGGGCAAGGTTTCCAAATCCCTTTACCATCCTTTGGGCCATTCCTTCTATCACCTTCTCCCCAGGGGCTGTAGAAGTCCCAAGTGTGGCTTCCATGCTCACTTTCATTTATTCATTCAATAAATATATATTGAGCACCTTCTAAGTCCTAGTCACTGTCCTGGGCACTGCGCAACTATATAGCTTGCATTTGTTGGGAAGAGAGAAACAACAAACAAAAATATGATGATGTCTAAGGGTGCCAAATTATATAGAATAAATGAAATAGCATTAATAGAGTGACAGAGAGAAACTCCTTAGATTGGATGGTCAGGGAAGATCTCTCCGAGGAAATGACATTGAGCTGAGACCTGAGTGACAAGTAGAAGCCAGCCATGCATAGGTCTGGGGGAAGCCATGGATAGGTCCAAGTGAACAAGAGCTTGGTACACAGGGAGGGTGGAGGGGCCACCAGAGTCTTGCAGGGAGCCCTGTAGGCATTTTATTTAAATACAGTAGGAAGTCATTGGAGGATTTTAAGCCAGGGAGGCAACATTTGATTTGTCTTTTGAAAAGATTTCTGGGAGGCTTGTTTAGCTGGGAGCAAGGTTTCATTCCCCCCGTCACACACTTTCTCTTGTTTCTTATATCCAAAGGGATTGACAGCCAGACCAGTTTGCTCTGTTCAACTGTCCCACTGAGGATCTATTGAGGTGAGTCACAGCCATTGTCAGTTGTACCTCACAGCCCTCCTCAGCAGGAGCATAGACATTCAGGGAGATGGCAATAGCTCCCTAAAACCTAGCCCAGCAGGTTCAATGGGTCTTTGTATGGAGTTCTCAGTCCTCTTGGCAGCCAGAGGGAGATGGAGCCAAATGGTTTGGGGATGGAGCCAAGAGCACTGGTTGCAAGAGAGGCAGAGGGGAAATGTGAGTGGAGACCTGGAGCAGGAGACACTTAGAAAAAGCCTTAAGAGTAGTGTCCAGAAACCAGTCAGCTGAAGAATAGGCCTGTTGTCTGCCCAGTTGACACAGCTCCTGTGTAGTTCCTGCCTGCAAAAGGAATTTGGACACTTTCTTGCTTGGGAGTTTTTAACATCTGATGTGTCGCCTTCTCAGGTTGGTATCCTCTTGGCTCTTAGGAGTCTGAGTGACAAGCTGCCATGTCTGGGAGCCAAGGGGACATCCCAACCCAGAGGACCTGGGTCAGGAGTAACCTTCAAGGGAATGAAGAAGAAGGGAGAGATTCACTTCAGAACAGGGATAGGTGGGATCTTAGAGATCAGAGTGGGAGAGCTGAGTTGGAACAGATGAGATCCCCCCAGCATGTTGGAGATCTTTGAAAAGGACCTCTGCCCCTACCCTTAGGCACCCAGTTACTGATCAGTTAGCTATCCACATACCTGAGATCTCCACCAGGGTCACCACCCACCTATATCCTAGCCTTGTGGGTCTTAGCTTGAAATAATACAAAGAGTCCATAGGGTCCTTTTAGCAGGCGAGCAGTCACTCTGCCCAGCCCCCCTGAAGGAGGTGACCAGAGACCAGCAAGGAAAGGGCATGTGCTTAGCATCACATGTCTGCTTAGTCATGTCACCTGGGGCCAGGTCTCCATTAATTCAGATATTTTGCCACAGTGTGCATTGTCTCCTATTTCCCATCTAGAATATCTTGCCAACTTACTCTCTGCTTTAAATCCACTTCCTTTGGCCCTGTGACAGCCAGACCTGAGGGGCAGCATCTTCTTTGTCTGGGTCTCTGAGTCCCAATCAAGCCTTTTCTCTGGATCTGGAGATTGGAGGGAGAGTTGGTTTAGTATCTGGTTAGCTTCATCTTTCTCCCAGGAGCTCAGCAGGGTAGGTACCTTGAAAGAGGAAGGCATGAGGCCTCCTTACCCCTTCAGCCCACACTCACCAGGCCAGTTCCAGCCCCTTCATTCTCTCTGACGACCTTGCTTCCTTTTCCAGGAGCCTGGAGAGGAGTGGCTAGACCAAGACCTCCCCCGATGTGAGCAGGTGTCCTCCTCCCTGCACCACCCGTTGCCACCACGCCAGGGAACATCCTCAAGCCCTGGCCCTCAGGGGAGAGGTAACAGGAGCCCGCAGCCGAGACCATGTGACGGCGCTGGCCCTTGCCACCGCCGTCTCCCCCACCCTGGCCCCAGGCCTGGCACCATGATGTTCCGAGACCAGGTGGGCATCCTCGCTGGCTGGTTCAAGGGCTGGAATGAGTGTGAACAGACAGTGGCCCTGCTGTCACTTCTGAAGCGGGTCACCCGCACCCAGGCCCGCTTCCTACAGCTCTGCCTGGAGCACTCACTGGCGGACTGCAATGACATTCACCTGCTGGAGTCGGAGGCCAACAGTGCTGGTGAGTCTCCAGCGATGGGCACACAGCAGGAGGGAGACCTGGAACGGGAACAGATATCAGGTGTCTGAGGAGGCCTACCCAGCAATGGCACTAAGAAATGTGGGTTCTAGGCTTGTTGGTAGGTGAGAAGTCCCTGACCTCCCAGGTCATCATCATGGCTCTTCTGAGGCTTAGTTGCCAGAAATCCTCAGACATGGAATGGGGGACTCCTGGGGGAGTGCAGTGCAAACTAGAAACTACCCATAACAGAGGAAGGATCATGTAGGGTGGCTGGTCTGGGCAGCCAAAAGGAACAGACTAAAGTCATTACCTATGAAAGGAGGACGGAAGGTGAGCATTAGTTCATTTCTCAAGCTACAGGACGTCAGAGCTAGGAGGAAATTTTAGAACTCTTCCAAAATTCACATGTCATCTTATACTATTCTTTACCCCCTCAAAGGTAGGTTGCACCTAAGGCATAAACAGCTTCAAGAGAGTTTTGAATTTAGATATAGTCCATATCAGTTTCCTGAACACTCAGTAGAGAAGTGCTCTTTGTCCCACGAAGTTGACATTGGGATGGGTGAGCTAGGCTTTGCTAGAACCTCTCCCTCAGGCCCCAGGTCTAGCTAGGAGTCAGTCCAGAGAACCACCTCAAGGGGTACTGCTGAAGCCATTCTGGCCTTCTGGGCCTCCACAAGGCTGGATGGAGAGGTGTTGACCTAGGTGACAGGTGGGAGTGATGGAGGCCAAAGAAGAGGGGGAGTATGTGCACCTGAAAGCTAGCTGGGGAGGGGACCCCAGGACCCCATGTAGCATGTGTCCAAACTTTTCCCATGTTCTTCCTCAGGATAACGGTTCATATTGAGTCCCTACAACAAGCCAAGTACTGGTTTTACTTGTATAGTAACTTTGAAAACAGTGTTCTTTGGTGGCTCTAGAGTCAGACTGTCGAGGTTTAAATCCCAGTTGTGTCACTTGCTGTATAATCAAGTAACTTCACCTTTCTGAGCCTTGGTTTCCTCTTCTTTAAAATCAAGATGATAACTGTGCTTCTAGGTTAGTTACGATCCCTCTGAGAACAGTGCCTGGCATGTACTAAACACTCAATAAATGTTAACTGTTATTTTTATTGTCAGTAACTCATTTAGTCCACGCAACAACTTCACGAGATAGGTAATGTTGTTGTCTCCATTTTATAGGTGAGTAAATCAGCATGGGCTGCTAGGATTGGGATTTGGGGACCCCCAGAGCTGCTTCCTTCCTCTTCTCAGGCCTACCCGTCTTAGCAGCAGTCACCTTCATTTTTCTGAGTTTTTATGTACAATTCACAGAAGCACCATGGCTGTAGGGGAAGACAGTTCCTCAGGCCAGGAATCATCAGCTTAAGTCCCTGTCTTGCAGACAGTGGGCAGCAGGAACCCAGCTTGGCTCCAGCAAGCCCAGACCTCAGCTATTTCACAGCCCTCCCATCCTCCCCACCAGGGAGGGTTCCCCTCTGCTCTAGCACCAGGGCAAGCATTCTGAGGTTGTGGTATGGCTCTGCCCCTAGAGTGGGGGCTCCTTTGGGACAGGCCAGTGTCTTAAGAAGCTTGGTCACACATCTCCACCACCCCATCCTGAGCAGGGAGTTGGGTGAGCACTGGGTGCCAATCCTGGCTATATATCAGAATCACACCCGTGCTTACTGCTATTTATTTATTAGAGCATTTTTAGTTTTTGCTTTTGTTTTCAAAATTTGTGGTAAAATCAAACCATATGAAAGGTAAAAAGTGAGGTCCCCTTCCAGACTTCCACGTTCCCAATTTGTGTATGTTTTATGAGATATTCTGTGCATGTATGAGCACATACAAGTTCTCCCTTCAGCTTTTTCATTGTTTTGATTGTTTCAGCACAAAGAACATTGCACATATTAACCAATTTGCTTTTTTCACTTAACAGTATTACTTGAAGATCATTCCATATTCAGCACATATGTGTATACCTCACTGTTGTTAATGACTGCTTGATTGTAAGAATAGTAAGGTAACAGAGCCTGACCTGTGTATCAAGCAGTACTTTACTACCTTTATTACTCGTAACCCTCACAACAGCTCTGTAAGGAAGGTCTTTTAACTCCCCCATTTACAAACAAGACTGAGGTCTGCAGAGATTAGTGGCTTGCCCTGGGTTGTACAACTGGTCAGAGGTGGAGCTGGAATTTGACTTTAAATTTCTTCCTCTTGATCAGTAGGCTCTACTGCATGGTTATGTTTGGTCTTACTCTTATAAGCAGTGCTGTAATGAGTACCCTTTAAGCATCTCTAGGATAAATTTCTAGAATTCTGTGGGACTGCTAGTTTGAAGTTATGTACGTTTAAAATATTTGTTGTTACCACATTGCCCTTGAAAGACATGGTACACTTTATACCATGGTATACTTTATGCCTGAGACCCATCTCAGACGGTTTACATTAAGATATTGTGGTTAATGCCTGTCCTTGAGAACTGCTGTGGAATGAGTTGACTAGTGAATGAATATATGAATCAAGGCCTTTAGCCATAGCCCCATGTCAGGTGGTGAGAGGAAAACAAGTTGGTACTTAGGTGGATGGAGAGTTAGGGAAAACTTAAAATGAGGGAAGAGAGGGAGGGCCATGGTGTGTTCCAGAGTCAGCAGGAAGCCTGCCAGGATTAGAGCAGAGCATGACTGGAGAGAGAAGTGATCACAGAGGTAAATCCTGTGGGGCCTTGAAGGCCTCTTCCTAATAGACATTGGGACTCCAAGACTGTGTCTCCTGTCTCCCTCCCAACCTCAGGTAGAGCAGCTGCCCTGCCTTATTTGTGAAGGAAGGAGCTGCTTCCTGGGCTTGGAGGCCTGCATCCTTTTGGAGGCCTTGGAGGAGCTCTGTATCCTCTGTTCATTACGGCTTTCCCATCCCACTGTGTTTCCCAAATTTGCATCATCAGAATCACCTGATGGGGGAGAATGTGACCTAAAATCCAGATTTCTGGGCCCCCAACCCAGACCCACTCAATCAGAGTCCTGAGAGGATAGGCCTGGTAGTGGGTACCCAAGTTCTCTTGCTGACCAGGCAGTTTGAGAGATGATGCTCTACTGATGATTCATTTGTCATGGGACATGAGAATAGGAATCAGGACACCCAGGAGTTCTAGATCAAGCTCTGCCACTAACACCTTCTGTGACGTGGGCCAGCCCCATCCCTCTTGGGCCTGAGGATTCACTAGACAGTACGGGGATTGTTCTAGATACTCTCCAAGTACATCAGTAGCCCTTAGTATTTTATGGGGTGGGCCCCTCAGCGAACCTGTCCCTCCTTCCCACCAAGATGCACACTTACCCCACAAACCAAATCTTCAGTTCATTTGGTCTACCAATTCTGGATAAGGGTTGCCTATAACAGGGTCTGAAGCTCTTCTTCAGCTTTTCAGATCCCATCAGGCCTGGAGGGCCAAACAGTGAGGCAGATCCTCTGCCATTTTCTGGGTTTATACTCCATGTCCCACCCATCCAACCCTGCTACTTCCTTCAGTTCTCCCAGGGAGACCCTGGGTTCAGGTTTGGGTCAGAGCTGCCTACCCACCCATCTCCTTCTCAGAAAGGGCCAGGGAATGCAGAGAGCTCAATCTCGGTGAGTGGGTTCCAATGCTGGCTTCATGTCAGAGTCACTTTATAAAAAGAACCTGAGGCCTCGGTCCTATCTCCAGAGATTTTGGTGTTTTTTAAGCTCCCTACTTGGCCCTTGTGTGCATCTAGTGGAGAACTACTAGTTTTGATGCTGACACTTGATTCTGGGTGGGCCCAGGAAGGTGGTGAAGGTACTGTCACATGACCTACTGGGAGTGGAGAGAAGAGGGGCATGGAAGAGGCTCTGGTCTGGGCTGTGTCCCTTCCTCTCAAGCAGCTAGGAGGGTGTAGGGAAGTCCCCCAGCCCGGGCAGCCAGCATTGGTTTCATGGAAGCAGAGTCTGAGATAAAACCTGGGAACAGAAAAGCAACACCCAAGGGTCTCTGGAACAGGGAAGGAGAAGCCCCAGGTTTCCCCTTGTCATTATCCCTGTTCCTTCTCTCAGTGCTGTCTTCCCTGCCTACTTGGAGCTATTACAGTAATCCTACAACCCACCCCACTTCCCATGCTGACTTGGACTAGAAGGGTGGGGCCGGGGAAGCTGAAATCTCCTTCCCTCCCTGGTCCTATAGCTTCCTGGGCCACATTTCCTGCATTTCTTCCCTCCGCCTGTCCTCTGAGTCAGAGTCCCCCTATCCAGCAGGTTTAAGCCCTGCCCTCTCTGGCTCATCGAATCTGGGTGGGGAAACCGAGGTCAAGAAGGGGCTGTGGGTGAGTGAGTCACCCAAGCTCAACTCTAATGCCTCCACCCTCCCCTTTCAAGCTCTACTAACACAGTTCATCAAACAAAAATGTGAACCCCCTTGCCCTCCCCTATGTTTGTGTGAGATGGGATGAAGCGTAGAGGGGCATGTTTGGAGCCAAAACGCATCCTCTCTGGCTGGTGCCTCAGGCTGCCACGATTGTTACAACAGCCCAGCATGTAAAAATGGATTTGCTCTTACGGCAGTCTCCAAGATATATTTGGCGCCTGTGATTTGCCAGCAACCAGGGTCATGACCTACTTAGCTCTGGTCACCTGGCCAAGGAGAGCACTCATATGCAGTCTCCCTCATCCTCTCTGGAGTCCAGGTTTGCAGCTTGGTGAGCAGCAGTCATTGACATCACAGCATTCCCCAGTCCCCTCCCCCATCCACCCACCTCCAGAATTTCATCATTGCTTGTTGTGCCTCTAGCTCAGAGGAACCAGAGACGTGTCTGTTTTTGGTAAATAACTGCATGAAATTCCCCACCCCTATGGGGAATCTGAAGGGGGAGACCAGATGTGCCCTCCTGTGTGAATTGCTCCCTCCAGCCCCGAAATAGCGTAGGCTTTAGATCTTCAACCATCAGCAATGACAATAATAGTTGAAATGCATGGAGCACTTAACACAGATCAGGTGCTCTGCACGATTGTCTCATTGAATCTTTACAATAACCCTGTGATGTAGGGGCTTTTAACTACCCCCATTGTACAGAAGAGGAAACCAAGGCTCAGAGAGGTTTAAAGGACTGGCCCACAGTTATGTTGACCTACGTCTTAGAGGCAGAGCTAGATTTCGAATCCAGGCAAGTTTGCCAGTTGAACTTGTACTCTTTACTCAGTATACTCTGCTAGGTCATGAGACAGAGAGACCTGAGGTCAAGGGATCCTAGACAGGGCACATTATACACACAAAGACACCACTACCTTCCAGGGGACCATCAGGGTTCAGCTGTGCAGGTATTCATTGGGCCTCTGCTGTGCCTCAACTCTGGGCCAGACTTTTCTGCCCTGGGCAGGAAACTAGAAGTTCCATCCCTACCCATCATCTGCAGCCCCTGCTGGGCTCACCCCAAGGAGCCTGAGGCTGTGCAGATTCCTTGGACCAGTTCCAGTTCTCTCTGATGCTTTCCAGTCATGGGAGGCCCACCCTTCCCAGTTCACCGCTGTACAGACACATGAACACACATTTCCCTAGGGTCAGCCTCCATTCTTCCAAAACCACTCTCCCCTTTCACTGCAGTAGAACAAGGTCCTTCATTGAGCCCAACCCTTGGGGCTCTTCTGTCATGTCCCCTGGCAGTACCAGAGGAGAAGCTGTGTCCCTTAGCCCTGGCAGTACTCTGGGGTGGGGGAGGGACTAGACAAGGCTTCTCTCTGTCCCAGATGCCTCTGGCTACCCTGCAAGGCCTGAACAACAGCGATTGAGAGCATCAGGGTAGGGCTAAAGGGGTAGGCCAGCTCTGCTGGAGGAGAAGGGAGAAAAACACCAATCATTGAGTCACATACTGAGTGCTTACTATGGGCAGACTCTGTCAGGTGCTTTATATTCATTGTCTCCCTAAATCCTCTCAGCAGCCCTGTAATCCCTCTTTTACAGAGGAGGAGGCATATTGCCCAGGCAACTATACCACACCTGGGATGCAAGTCCTTAACTTTCTGTCCCTAATCTTCAGTCACTATATTTCTTCTTCCTTCTCATCAAAAACTAAAAACTCAGGGACTAAGTCAGGAAAATGGAGTACCAGGGAGGTCCTTCCCATGTGATCCAGTGCCAGATGGAGGTGGGAGAACTCAAAAGGTGAAGACTCCCTGAAGTCAGGAAGGCTTATCCCACCTTGGAAAGATCTTTAGATATGGAGCTGACCTAAGAGATAGCTTCATGGTCATGGGGAGCTAGTTCAGGAGAAGATGGATGGAGGGGATGAGGTTTCCTAGCCTTGTGTGGCAGGTCCTGAAAGGGATCTTGAAAGCCAGGGACAGGGGGAAGAAGAAGATAGGCAGCATTGGAGAGATAGTAGAGGGTTGTGGGTAAAAGTTCCTCCCAGTTTTCGAGGCAGAGGGACCTGGGTTCAGATCTTGGCTCTGTCACCTTGGACATCACCTTCCCAAATGTATTTTCTCATCTACAAGATGGGCGTGCTAAAGCAAGAGTTGAGGTGAGGATGAAAGACGGTCATGTTCTTAGCATGTGTCTGGCTCAGAGTAAATGGTCAGTAAATATCCATTATTACTATTATTGTGTAGTATTACTCTTCGTTCTGTTTTGGCCAGTACTGTGGGCATAACATGGCTCTGAATAAATGGATGAACCCTTGAACACTTTAACAGGGGTTCTCTAGGAAGCTTGGGTCAGAGAGGCCCAGGCAAGAAAATGTGCATTTATATGGCCAGGAGTTGAGAGGTGTATGTGTTTCATTTTCTTAGAGCTACAAATGTAAGAATTAGTTATGTGAATTCCCAAGCCATAAATTTCCAGACAGGTCATTAAGGGAAAGAAATGCGTGAAAAAGGTATTTCTCAGGTTTTTATGCAAGGCTTCCAGTGGCCAGGCGTCTGGTCTGTAGTGTGGCCAAAGGAGACCAGAGGTCCTTGGAAATTGGGTTGAGACACCATCAGAGACAGAGGGATCCAGATCAGGGCTCACTTGAAATCCAGATGGCTAGAATTCTGAGGCCCTCCTTCTATACATGCCCATTCCCAGCCTCTCTGTTTCCTTGTCCGGGAGTTGGCTTATGCCTTGAGAATCTCTGTGGGTATTCAAAAGGAAGGAGCCCCTGTAAGATATAATAACCATGGTGTTAGAAATGACAGCTGATGTTTACTGAGGACTTACTTTGTGCCTTCCTTTGTGCTTTGGTCTCAATTCATAGCAACCATGCCAGGTAGGAATGATTGTGAGCCCCACTTTACGGATAGAGAAAGTAGAGCTCAGTGAAGTGATCACATTTACATCAGTAAGTAGGAGAGGAGGGACATAAGCCACATCACTGCCTGTTCTTTTTCATCACCCACCCCTCTGGGGTCCTAGCTCTGTTCGGTTAGAACCAGCTCCTTTGTCCCTTTCCAGGACCTCACCAATATCCCAGTAACTCAACTCTCAGAACTTCCTTGTTAGGTGTTTGAAAATCATTACGGTGGCTATAGATATGAGCTCATTTGCCCAAGAGTGAGGGCAGGGTTGGTCCCAGTCTTTGATCATTGTCTCTTTTCTCAAGTATTGGTATACTTTGTCCCTTTCCCTTGCCCCATCAGCATTACCTGCCATCCTCCACTCCATTGAGCTAGTCATGGAAGTGGTAACAAGGTTTTCAAGGAGGACAGTCAGTCCTGTAACAGTTCCTTCCTGAGACCTCCTTTTTTTTTTTTAATATTTATTTATTTATTCATTCATTCATTCATGCTGTGTCGGGTCTTAGTTGCGGCATGAAGAACCTTTAGTTGCAGCATCCAGGCCCTTAGTTGCGGCATGCATGTGGGATCTAGTTCCCTGACCAGGGATCGAACCCGGGCCCCCTGCATTGGGAGCGTGGAGTTTTACCCACTGGACCACCAGGGAGTACCGAGGCCTCCTTTATGTGGCTAGCTTGGGGCCTTATTCTTGGGGAGCTCACTTCTGGGTAGAGAGAGGAAGCCTCACTCATCTTCACAGGACAGACAGGCCCTCAGACGATGGGATGGGAAGGAGACATCACCAGCTCACCAGGGCGTGGAGTAGCCACAGAAGGCTTCCTGGAGAAGGGCAGGTGTAGGCAATCCCTAAAAGAAGTAGAATTTGGATAGGAGGAAGGAGACTGTTGCAGGCTAAAGCGTTGAATCTCAGCCTGAGTATGGAAGCTTGGATGAATATGGCATGGAGAGAGCCCCAGGGAGGATGGGGATATCCTAAACCAAGTTTTTATCTGGAGGAATAGGAGGTGGGGGAGTGCCCTGGAAATGAAGGTGATGTTGGGCTAGGAGCTCTTGAACTTGAGTCCATTGGTGCTGGTTGCCATCATAAGCTCCTGGTCAGGAACATGATATCCTGGTGTGCTTTAGGAAGATCACTCCATCTGGGTGTATGGGATGAATTGGAAGGGGAGAATCTAGAGGCTGAGTCCAGTTTAAAAAGCAACAGTAAGCATTTATTAGCTATGTTCTGCATGCCAGGCCACTTCCCATTCTTTCTTAGCTTCTTGAATCTCAGAGCGACACTGTGAGTCGGGTACTGTAATTATCTCCAGAATTTTTCAAGTGAGGAAATCAGTGCTCTGTGAGGTTCAAGCGACAGAGGTCCAGCTAGTGAGCTGGGGAGTCCAGACCATCTGATTCCAGGTTGTTTTGTTTTGTTTGGCCGAGCCATATGGCATGTGGGATCTTAGTTTCCAGACCAGGGATTGAACCTGTGCCCCCTGCAGTGGAAGTGTGGAGTCCTAACCACTGGACTGCCAGGGAATTCCTGAGCACAAGCTCTTAACCACTGTATTCCGTTGTCCTCCAAGTCAGGAAAGAGGGTGTTTTGATAGTCAGGGGAAAGCAGGTACAGGCCATGAAGATAAAGAGTGGGGATACAGCAAGAAGAGCAGGCCTGGGGGCAGCAGGAGGGGCTCAGATTCCAGAGTAGCAAGTTTGGCTTATTAGGAGTCATAGCAGGTTTCTGAGAGTGGGAGTGATGGAACCAGAAAAAAAATTACTCTGGAAGCAGGCTGAGTGTGTTAGATATCACCTGTATGAGGGACAAGGTCGGAGTCATGAAAGGAGAAGGGAAATGAGATTGGAGCTGAGGGAGCAGGCTATAGGCACCTCTCCTGGTTTTATGGGAGTCCCCCACCCTGGCTCCCCTGACATTCCCTCTTGTCCCCTCTGCAGCCATCGTCAGCCAGTGGCAGCAGGAGTCCAAAGAGAAGGTGGTGTCCCTCCTGCTGTCCCACCTACCCCTGCTTCAGCCAGGCAACACAGAGGCCAAGTCGGAGTACATGAGGCTGCTGCAGAAAGTGCTGGCCTACTCGATTGAGAGCAATGCCTTCATCGAGGAGAGCCGCCAGCTGCTCTCCTATGCCCTCATCCACCCGGCCACCACTCTGGAGGACCGCAATGCGCTGGCCCTCTGGCTGAGTCACTTGGAAGAGCGGCTAGCTAGCGGCTTCCGCACCCGGCCTGAGCCCACCTACCACTCACGCCAGGGCTCGGATGAGTGGGGTGGCCCTGCAGAGCTGGGCCCTGGGGAGGCAGGACCAGGCTGGCAGGACAAGCCACCCCGGGAAAATGGACACGTGCCCTTCCACCCACCCAGCTCAGTGCCGCCAGCCATCAACAGTATTGGGAGCAACGCAAACGCAGGTGAGGAGGTGGGAGTCCGGGAGGCCATGCCTACTTGAAAAGGGTCGGACCGGGCTCTCTCTTCACTCGCTCTGTGTCCCTGGGCAAGTCACATAACCTCTCTGGGCCTCAACTTTATGAGACAGTGCAGAGGTTGTGAACTGGCATTCCCAGAGCCATTTCTGACCTGCAGGCATGTTTTATTGAGCTCAAACTCAACAAAACTTTGGTTTTTGTTTTGTTATGTTTTTAAATAAATTTGGTGATGTAAGGAATTGGGAATTTTCTCCTAAAAATCTGGATTTTCAGCTTCTCTTGAAAAGTCAAAAGATCTGGCAACTCAAGGCCTGTATTCCTGGTGGCAACCGTAAGATGGAGTTGAATATTGGTCACCGCCTTCTGACCCTGCACATGTGTCCCAGTCGGCCTCTGCCCCTACCATCCCACTTTGGGCATGTATGATAACTGCCTGACTTCAGTTATAGACCATCATAATTTGAGGTCCCTTCCAGCCCAGACATTCTGGATTTTTGTATCTGGCTGCAGCCTACAGACTCATTTCTGAGAAATGTATGTTTGTAAGCCTGTTCATATTAGGTGTAACTCATGCTGCAAGGCATTAGTAATAGTAGGTAACATTGTTGAGCATTGACTGTGCTAGGTACTCTTTTATAGGCACTTTTCAGGCATGATCTCGTTTAATCCTCTTCACAATAATATTATTAGCCCCATTCTGCAGATGAAGGCACTGAGACTCAAAGAGCCGAAGTCTTGTATTCAAGGTCACAGAACAAGTGGTGGAACTGGCCAGGGTTTAGACCCAGGCAGTCTGATACCAGAGCTTGCATCTGACCACTGTGCCATCCTTCAACTAAGTGGCCTCTTAGCAAGCACCCGCAGAGGCTGGGGTCAGCGGGAGGAGCTGGTATTCCAGTGAGTTTTTGAAATATTAGTTGAACAGTATAAGGGAGAATGGCGTTTCCAAGGATTGATGAGGTGACAGGACCTGACTTAAAGCAAGAAGTTTCCAAATTTAACCTCAAGGTGGCCGGCCCCTTTTTGCAGGCACTGGTTAAAGCAGGCCAGGAGTGGGTGGCAGTGAAATGTTACCTGTGCCAGTGGGTGGGGTGAACCCTGGGTCTTCATTGCCCAGCTGTGTGGCACCTGTTACATATCAGTTACCCCTGAGCCTCTTTCTTCCCCAGCTGAATATGGATATCCTGGTCACCTGCCTCCTTCCAAGATGCTGGCAAGAATCAGGGAAGATAGAGGGGTAGAAGGGTACTTCTGGGAACTCTAACAACCCAAGGTGTCTTGGACCTTGTTTTCTAGTCTCAGAGCATGACAGTTTCTGGGTCCATGTTGGGAGGGTATATTAATAATCATAATTCTAGCTAAAATATATTCAGCGTTTAGTCTTTGCCAAGAGCTGTTCTGAGAAGTTTATACTTATAAATTCATTGGCTGAGGCACAGAGGAGTCACTTGCCCAAGGTGGTGTAGCCAGAATTTCAATCGAGGCAGTCTGGCTCCTCAGCTTATATTCTTTGTTACTGTGCTACACTGCCCCCACCTAAAAGTGACCCTCCCGAAGATGCTTATCAAGGGGAGGGGTCACCCATGCAGGGTGCCCATACAGTCCTTCCTCCCCACGATGGGGACAGCAGCTTTAGAAGACCAAGCTGGAACAATGTTAAATAGGGGATTTGAACCAGAAGAGGAAATGGGCATTCCAGGTACAGGGCACAGCATGAATTGAAGGTATAGGGGTGTCAGATTGGAGGGGACAGTATGCAGGCATGTCTGGCTAGGATGGAGAAGTGCGAGGATTTAAATGAGTAATGGCAGTAGCACATATTCATGTTTACCCTGTGCCAGAGACTTCACATGGAAGTGGAGACAGAGGGGGAAGATGAAGTGACTTGCTCAGGATCATGAAGTTAATAGATGGCAGAGCCAGAATTTGAACGCAGGTCTGTCTTGACTCTCAGATCTCAGTATGTTAGGGCCACATTCAGAGGGGGCCTTGAAGGCTAGGATGAAGCTTTTCAATTTCAATTTCAAGCAGTTGCAGGAAACAGGAAGCCATTAAACTATTTTTGAGTGGGGAGCAAGGATTGGCCTGTAAGGGCAGGCAGGGTGGGTTTGGGGTGCTGCCAAGGACAGGCCAGGGCTTCTTGGAGAGTGTGAGGCCCTGGATGTCTGGCCGGCATTCCTGTTTTTATGGTTCTCATGCTGTGGCCAGCCTCCACCCCAGTGTGGGTCCAAAAAGGGCTCCTCAGGAACTGCACAATCGTTCCAATCAGGATAATTTCCAGCCCTCTCAGCCTCGCCTTCCCGCTTCTTGGTTGAGAAGGGAGGAAGGAGGAAGCCAGGAACACCAAGACAGGCAAAAAAAAAAGGCCTGTGTTAAGGGTTACCCAGCCCCCCCCAGGACCCAGAGGGTGACATCTTCTAGGAGTCCAGAGGCTTGGAGGAGCCCCTTGCAGAGAACCCCAGAAGCCACAGATAGGGGGAGGAGGCTAGCCTTAGTGGGTGGGATCAATGCACTGCCCTCTCCCTCAGGTGACTTCCTGGCTAGGATCATAGATAACTGTCACAGATGAGGGAAGGTGCTTTGGGGACCTGTACCAGGCTGGTTGTCCTTCTGAGGCTGGGTGTCAGTGTAGCACTGGCAGGAATCCCAGCCTTTCCATCAGAAACGAGGCTGGGGTTCTTCTGTCTCTGCCTCCCAACTCTTTGTGGGAACTGGGACAAAGGACTTCAGTTCCCCAGGCCTTGATGTTCTCACCTACCCAGGGTGAGGCTTTTTGGCTTTGTTTCCTTTTCTTTTTTTGACTTGAGATACTTCTAGATTTCCTGTGTCAAGCTCAGAGGCCCCCTTAGCACCCTTAGGATGGTGGGTGCCCTCCTTTTGGACTTAGTGAAACTTTGAAAGTTCCTGTGTATCTTGCCCTGACCTGGAGGTACAGAAATGATTGGGCAGGCTTGCAGCCATCCTACAGAAGCCCAGAGTCCAGTGTGAGGCAGGCTAGTGAAGGGGGCAGTAAGTGCTGGACTTGAGGTAGCACAGGGGCCCAGGGAACACAGAGGAAGGAGTCACAGAAGAGGGAACACTTGAGCCAGGAGTGAAGGCTGAAGTGGCTGGCAGATAAGGGTGGACGAGCGGTGAGCTAAGGGGAGGGAATAGCACTTGTAAAGGTCTGGAAGCTCATGGGAACCTGCCCTGTCCTTAGAATGGTTAAAAATCAAGTTGGATCCTTTTTCTTACCTCAGGAATGGGATGGATGGAGGGTGTGAAACATCCTGTGGATGAGGGCCTGGATTCACTCTGATTTGGGCTCAGTGTAGGAAAAATCTTTGGGAGGTGGTGAAGCCCAATAACAGAGACGTTGAGGAAGCAATTTATGTACTTCATTCACTTACTTTGCAAGTAGTTGTGAAGAACCTCCTCTAGTCGAGGCCCCATTGTAATTACTGAGGATACAATGAAGTTTAAGACAGGACAGGGCCCTGCTGTCACAGGTCTTGTAGGAGGGGCGTACAGTTAATAAGCAAGTGAACAAATAACTAGATACGGTCATCTCAAGCTGTGATAGGTGCTGTAAGAAAGATAAGGCAGCGGGGCTTCCCTGGTGGCGCAGTGGTTGAGAGTCCGCCTGCCGATGCAGGGGACACGGGCTCGTGCCCCGGTCCGGGAGGATCCCACATGCCGTGGAGCCTGCGCGTCCGGAGCCTGTGCTCCGCAACGGGAGAGGCCACAACAGTGAGAGGCCCGAGTACCGCAAAAAAAAAAAAGATAAGGCAGAGTGATATGATAGGGGGTTGGTGGGGGACAGCTACTGCTGACTGAGGGTTCAGGGAAAGCCTCAGAAGAGGTGATTGTTTGAGATGAGACCTGGGGGAGCCAACTGCTAAGATCAGGAGAACAAGAAGAGCGGGCAAGCACAGAAGTCCTGAGGCTGGAACAAGCCTGAGTGTTCCAGGAACAAATTGGGGCGGCTGTGCGGCAAAGGCTAGAAGGGCTTGAACCAAAGGGGTGAGTCATGAGAGATGAGAAGTCAGAGGTGAGCAGGGCCCAGATCCTGCAGAGCCTTGTAAGTGTCGGGGGAAGAGTTTGAATTTTATTCTCAGTGCGAAGGGAAGCTACAGGTAAGATTTAATCGGGGACTGACTGGGTCAGATTTGCATTTTTAAGAAGGATCAGTGTGGCTGTTGTGAGTTGATTATAGACTGTAGGGGGCAAGGATGAAGGCAAGAAACCGGTGAGCAGGTTGTGACAGTAATTCCAGCTAGGGACGCCAGTGACTTGGCCCAGGGTGGTAGCAGAGGAAGTGGAGCGGTTCAGAGAAGTGGCTGAGAGCTTGCTGATGGATTGGGGGTGGAGGAGTGAGGGAACCAGCAGTACCTGGTAGGTGGTTCCCCTCAGACCCCAGGGTCCCTTCCTCTTGTTGAATTCCAGGGCTGAGCTGCCGTCCATGGCACTGACCAGGGGGACACGGTCTCCTGTGGTCAGATCCCCAAGCCTGACCTCTTGCCTCTCTCCCTCTCCGGCCAGGTCTCCCCTGCCAAATCCACCCCAGCCCGCTGAAGCGCTCCATGTCGCTCATCCCCACGAGCCCCCAGGCCCCTGGTGAGTGGCCGAGTCCAGAGGAGCTTGGGGCCCGGGCTGCTTTCACCACGCCCGACCACGCACCCCTCTCGCCCCAGAGCAGCGTGGCCTCCTCTGGCAGCGAGCAGACGGAGGAGCAGGGCTCCAGCCGGAACACTTTTCAGGAGGACGGCAGTGGCATGAAAGGTACAATGTGGGAGAGTAACACTAGGACCCTCCTCAAGAGGCTTCCGCAGAACTTACAAGGACAGAAGAGAGCTTGTAGCTGCCACCCCACCTGTCCTGTCCCTCCCCACCCAATTCTTCCTCTCCCCCACTCCATCCCCGAGAAGGGGACAGGTCTGAGGAGAGTGGACAGGCCCTGCCCTTAGGGCTTAAGACTGGGCAGAGGGACCCCCACAGGTCCCAGTCTGATGGGGGAAAAGCCCCTGCCCTCAGGCACACCAGTCTGACAAGAAAGCCAGGACACAGAGGTAACTGATGGAATAGAGGTTCCAGGAATACTTTTAAAGACATCAGAGGTCATCCTAGTACACATCCAACCCAGCAACTCAGGAGGATCGGGTGTTCTGACCAGGGAAGGCCACCTGGAAGGGTCTGGCTGGACAGAAGAAGGTAGCTTATGGACCCTTGGCTTCTCCCTACCTCCTTCCAATTTTCTACAGCTTTTAAGGCTGCCTATGATTTATGCCTGGTCCTTCCCCACATCTGTCACCAGGGCCAGATTCCTGATCTTAGGCCCTCCCTTCTTTTCCACAGATGTGCCCTCGTGGCTTAAGAGCCTCCGCTTGCACAAGTACGCGGCCCTCTTCTCACAGATGAGCTATGAGGAGATGATGACACTGACTGAGCAGCACTTGGAGTCTCAGGTAAAGCCGAGGGGACCATCAGGGCGGGGTTGGGGGCAGTACCATTTTGACATTACCCTTGCAGCCCAAGCCTCCTCTGTCTCTTTGGGCCTTGTTGGGGCACCTTGAGTACCTCAGCCTCCCATTTCCAGCTTCCTCTCCCCTTCTGTCCTACCGCAGAATGTCACCAAAGGTGCCCGCCACAAGATAGCCCTGAGCATCCAGAAGCTGCGCGAGAGGCAGAGTGTCCTCAAATCCCTGGAGAAGGTGAGGACCTGCTATCCCCATCCAAGGCCAACTGGCTACCCAGTGGTGCTAGTGGCTGAAGTCTCTGGGTCAGCCTTGTTGCCCATGTGGCCCCCACCTCGGGACCTCCGCAGCCCTAGGGAACCAGGGTCCAAGGACCAAGTGCAGGTCGGATCACAGGGTTCACTTGCTGTGGCTAAGCTAAGAGGCTCTCCTCCCTGTCTGTCCTGGCCTGTGTCTCCAGAATCTTGTTTGTTGACTCAGCCCCTCTCTTCCATTTCACTTTTCCATCTCTGACAGCTCTTTCTGATAGAGCAGAGTGTCTCCCCTGTGTGCATGATCTCTCTTTCCAGTTGGTTGTTTCTTATCCGCTCACTCTCCTTACACATCTGCCTTGATTTGCATCCCTTTTTCCCTTTCCCTGCCACTTACCTTCTGGTTTTTGCCCCCTTCAGTGTCTTAGTCCAGATCTCTGGGTCTGAATCTGGTTCCATCCTCGGTGGGACCCTGAGGCCCCACCTTCTAAGCTCCGTGGGACTCTACCTTGAGGGGGGAACAGGGACTGTGTATGTACAAATGTGTGTGTTTGTGCATATGTGTGTGTGTATGCTCTGGCAGTGCCCTTACCTGCCTTCTCTGTGTGCTGGAACCCAGGGTTCCACCAGCTCTCTGCAAGGACTGTTTGACCCCACATGTATAGTCATTCTACGTAGCTCTGGGGGTTGGCATGTGACCCAGGCTGTGTCTTCCCCACTCAGGATGTGCTGGAAGGCGGGAATCTGCGAAACGCTCTGCAGGAGCTGCAGCAGATCATCATCACCCCCATCAAGGCCTACAGTGTCCTTCAGGCCACTGTGGCTGCCGCCACCGCCACCACCTCTACTGCCAAGGACGGGGGCCGGGGGGAGCCACCGCTGCCAGGTGCGGAGCCTCCCCTGGCTCACCCTGGCACAGACAAGGGCAGTGAGGCCAAGGACCCTCCAGCTGCAGAGGGCTACCCCCCTCCACCAGCTCCAGCTCCCACTGATGGCAGTGAGCCAGCCCCGGCTCCCGTCGCTGATGGAGACATCCCCAGTCAGTTTACACGGGTGATGGGCAAAGGTGAGACCACCCAGGGCCCAGCAGGAAATTCTGGGGCAGGGGGCCAAGTGAACCCAGGCATCAAAGGTCAAATCCAGTTTAAATGATGGAAGCAAAACTTTTCAAAGCACTCTGGGGATTAGAGCACTACAGAGAGTGGCTAAGACTGAGATGACAGGGCCCCTGCCCTCGGGTGCATCCAGGCTGATGGTGGGAGACAGTCCTTACCCTCAAGGTGTCTCCAGCCTGAGCAGAAGATGGGACGTTGTGTCAGTGGAAACTGCATACAGTAAGGAGTGAAGAGATAAGGCAAATCCATCGGCTCTTTCAGAGGGGACTGAAGTCCACGGGATGGGTGTGGTGAAGCTCTTAATGGTGAAGCCTTTTCCTAAGGCAGCACAGTGTAGGCAACTTGACACTTGGGGTTAAGTTGTTTCTTTTTTTTTAATAAGTTTGTTTTCTTTTTTTTATATATAAATTTATTATTTATTTACTTTTGGCTGCATTGGGTCTTCATTGCTGCGCACGGGCTTTCTCTAGTTGTGGCGAGCCGCGGCTACTCTTCCATTTCAGTGTGCGGGCTTCTCGTTACAGTGGCTTCTCTTGTTGCAGAGCACAGGCTCTAGGTGCGCGGGCTCCAGTAGTTGTGGCGCGTGGGCTCTAGAGCGCAGGCTTGGTAGTTGTGGCTCACAGGCTTAGTTGCTCCGCGGCCTGTGGGATTTTCCCGGACCAGGGCTCAAACCCGTGTCCCCTGCATTGGCAGGCGGGTTCTTAACTACTGCACCACCAGGGAAGTCCCAGGTCTAAGTTCTTTTAGCTGAGTGGCCTGGGACAAGTGACTCAACCTCTCTCAGCCTCAGGCTAAAGATGCCTACATTGATGAGACTGTTGCAAGACTTAAAAAGGAGAAAAGGTATCATTTACTTCACATCTGCTTTATGCCAGGCACTGTGCTGGGCACTTTATATATCCTCGTGATAAGCCAGGTACAGTGCTTGGCACATAGCTAGTACTCATCCAGCACGAGTTTCCTGACCCACCTTCTGTGCCACCCAGCTGGGCCAGGGAAGCTGGAACATGGCAGAGGGCACACTGGTAGCTAACCTCCTGCCCTCTCCCATGTCCCCAAGTGTGCACCCAGCTGCTGGTGTCCCGACCAGACGAGGAGAACATCACCAGTTACCTCCAGCTCATCGAAAAGTGCCTGACTCATGAGGTGAGGCCTTCTCTAGGGGTCCCAAGAAGGGAAAGGCTGCCCCATCACTCTCAGGACCAACATTCCTTATATAACCAATAGGGCCCTGCCTGACTGGCACGTGCCCACCTCTCCAGCCCTCATCCTTCCCAGTGTTGGGTTCAGTGGATGCCCCTGAGCGCTCATTCTTAGAGCCTTAGTACATAATCCTCTGGGGAGTAAGTCCCCCTCCTGTCTGCTGGCCCCTCAGATCTCAGTTGATACGTCTGTATCTCAGGGATGCCTTGACCAGCCCCTCATAACATCAGGTTTCTTGTGCCTCCTATGCTTCTCCCTCACAGCATTTATCACTTACGAATGCGTGTGTATCTTCTCCCCAACTAAACTGTAAGCTCCGTGAGCACAGGTCACCTCTGTGTCCCAGCTTTGACCAGCACAGGCAGTTGATAAATATCTGAGCAAATGGATGGAAGGCAAATGTGAAAGAAGCACACACACCCCTTTCACCCCCCTAATTCTAGGCTTTCACGGAAACGCAGAAGAAACGGCTGCTGTCCTGGAAACAGCAAGTGCTGAAGCTCCTCCGGACCTTCCCGCGCAAAGCCGCACTAGAGATGCAGAACTACCGGCAGCAGAAAGGGTAGGCGGGCGGCCAGGGCACAGGGACTTCCCTCCCTAGGCCCTCGTTGGTTGACAGATAGTGCCTAGAGGGATGATTGCATTCTGGGCTGGGAATCCTGTTATACTCATTCAGTAACTGGGTGTCTTTATACAAGTCACCCAGTGAGGACTTTGCCATAAGAAAATCAGGTGGTCCCTGATTTTCCATTAGAATAGAGTGCTGAGCTGGCAAAACCAGCACATGTCCCCATAGCTGGCCCCTTGCCTGTCCCTTGTTCTCCTCACCTGTGTGCAGAGGACTCTGAAGTCCCTTCTCACTCCAAACAAACAGCAGAAATATTGTGCTTGAGAATTGAAGTTAGGAGAACTACTTTGAGTGGACTTGAGGAAACCTTCGTACACTCCCAGTCTCCATCCTGGGAGTACCCTTGGGGCAGGAGGAGACGATGTACAGAGCAGGGCCTTGCACAGGGAATCCCTGCTCAGAGCAGATCTGTGTTCTGTCTACCCATGGGGGCTGCCGGGGGCGGGGGGCGGTGAGGAAGAGGTGAACAGATGGGCCCCATCCACTAAACTGACACCCTGCCTTCTCTCTCACAGCTGGGCATTCGGCTCCAACTCACTCCCCATAGCTGGCTCTGTGGGGATGGGGGTGGCCCGGCGGACCCAGCGGCAGTTCCCAATGCCTCCCCGGGCCCTTCCGCCTGGCAGAATGGGCCTTCTGAGCCCCTCGGGCATTGGGGGCATCTCCCCTCGACATGCCCTCACCAGCCCCAGCCTTGGGGGCCAGGGCCGACAGGTGAGCCAGCTGGAAGCAAAGGACCTGGCACTTCTGGGGTTGGGGTGGTGGTGCCTGAGATATGTGTCCATATCTCTGTGTCTGGGCCCAGCGTAGAGGGGAGGGGACGACTCTGCCAGCTCCACCGCTTCTGGGTCTGGGCCTCTTCCCCGCTCACCCACTGCTTTCTCTCTCCCATGGCACATGCAGAACCTGTGGTTCGCCAACCCTGGAGGCAGCAACAGCATGCCCAGCCAGAGCCGCAGCTCTGTGCAGCGGACCCACTCGCTCCCGGTCCACTCGTCCCCCCAGGCCGTTCTCATGTTCCCTCCAGGTACAGTGCCCACCCTTACGACTCGGCCTCAACGGCACCCTTAGCTGGCCTTTCTTTTCTCTTCTGGGTCTTGTACACACTATCCCTTGCATGTGTTCTGTCTCTCTGTCTTTCTGTCTTTCTCCCCCTCCCTGTCATCTTCTCTCACTCCTCATTCCCACCCCCCCATCTCTCTCTCTCTCCCTCCCTGTGTCATAATCTTAGTGTTCATACTGGTCTCTGTCCCCGTCTTCTTCGAGAATCATTAAGTACTCAGTTTGGAAGGGTGGAGGGGATGAGACAGTCACAGCAGCCAGGTGTCTATAGAAGGGAGTCCTGCCTATCAGTCCACTGGCATTCTTTCAGGAGCCAGGTGACCAAGCAGGAACCAGTAGACTTCAGCTCTTGGAATGGGTTCTACACTAAAGGGTGGAAGGTCTGTCTTCCCCTCTGCTCACAGATCAGCCTAGAGATGGGAGATTAGAATGAGGGCAAAGTGGGCAAAAGGGAGGTTAGAGAAGCGCTAGCCCTGCCTTGCTCAGTAAGTCAGGGGTGACTCCCTATGCCAGGCCTGCTGCTGGGCACTGAGGCTGCAGAAGCAGATAAGGCTGGTTTGGAAAGGGCTGCCTCTAGAGAGAGCTCAGATTTGCCTGTGACCCTAAACTCTTCATGTCACAAATAGCCAAATCAATAGGGATTCTTTATGAGATTATGCGAACTGCCATCTGTGGGAGGCAGGAGACCCCATTTGTCCCATTCATCCTAGCACAGGGCTTGACACATGGTAGGCATCTGTAAATGCTATTACATGACTGGGTGGATGAATTACAGGAGTAAAAAATGAGAACAGTTCTTTTCACCAGTATGCCGTGTGCTAGACTGTGTCAGACAGCTTTTCTGCACTGTTGAATGAAATCCTCCCAACTGCACATGTGAAGGCCCTCATATTATTTTCATCTTATTAGTCATGAATCTGAGTCTCAGAGAGGTGATTTGCCCAAGGTCAAAAATTTTTTTTATTAAGGAGAGACAGTTAGATGGTCTGACATGGCTCATGGGTTCAGAAGGGAGGTCGTGAGAGGTGAGGCCGGAGTGCAAAAGAGCAGGGTCTTCTAAACCCAGGTAGAAAGCTTAGAGTTCCTCTGGAAGCAGTGAGGAGCCCAGGAAGGGTTTTAAGCAGTGGGTGGTGTCAGGTCTGCCCAGGGACCTGGTGGGCTCTTGCCCAGGTTCCAGAACAGGAGGCCCTTTGAGAGACTGTATGAAGACCAGCCCCCATGGCTGCTGTCCAGATTTGCCGTGCCTGCTAGGCCTTCCCCAACAGCATCCTGACAGAGGAGCAAGTCCAAGTGGGAGGGAATGGCTCTAATTAAGCCTCCGCACCAAGTACAGAGCAAGTCATCAGTCAGGGAGCACGGGGCTGCCCAGTGCTCAGGGCAGATGCCCTCACTGTGCCCAAGGGAACGTGTAGTGTGTCCAAAATAGTCGTGGCCTCCAAGCAGCTCCCCCAGCTTTACATTACTTCCTGTCAGCCTTTCTCTGTGTTGCCAAGCCTCTGCCCTTGCCATCATCACCTCTGCCTGCTTAGTGGCACTCCCAGGCCTGTCCTTCAACTCCGCCCAGTCATACCTTCCATCCAAGTGTGTGCGTGTCTTACATTCTCTGTGTCTCTGTCTCTTGCCTTTACTTTCCCTTCCTCCCTTTCCCTCTCGTCCCCCTCAGCCTCTGCCTCATGCCAGCCTTTGTCTTCATGACTCTACCTTTCACCCCAGTCCAGTTCTTACTGCTTCCATTCTCCTGTCTCCCACCCAGACTGCCCGGTCCCTGGGCCTGACCTGGAGATCAATTGAGAGGGTGGGCTGGCTCAGCTATACATTCTAATATTTTTCTACTCTCTCACCCTTTTAACTTTTGTTTAACATTGGCACACGCCTTCCTCACTCCCAGGCCCGTCGAGGGATCTCTGCTGAGGCCCAGGGAGGTAGGGGGCAGCCAGGATAAAGGGGGCAGGGACTAGCCAGCCTGCCTGCCCCCTCCTTCTCTCCTTCATCCCCCACCTGGCCCCGTCCCACCCCTGCCTCCTCCAGACTGCCGGCCACCTGCCCCTCCCAAGGAAACAGTCTCCCCCAGAGACTCACTGACCCACTATCTTGTGGGGCCTGCTCAGAACCATCTGACATTTGGGGAGATGAGTGAGGTAGATAATCTGCTCTCCTGAACATTGAGAGGAGTTGAGATAAAGGCAGGTGAGAAGAGGAGCGTGTTGTCTGCGCGAGCGCGCGCTCTCAAAAAAAAAAAAAATTTTAAAACCACCACCCTCCCTGCACTCACCCATTCCCCAGACCTTCTTGCCTCTGCTCTCCTGGTCTGGACCTCCCTCAACTCTGAGCCCAGGGAGAGGGAGGAAGCCAGGGGGTGGGGTGGCCCTGGGGACCTGCTCTAGGTCCCCACCTCCTCTCCCAGTGCCGGGCTGGGTAGGGTGTCAGGTTTATTTATGTACCTCTTGCACACTCATCAACCTATGCAAGTCCCCCACCCCGGCCCCTCCATGTTTCTGTGCCTTTGCTCATTCCCCTCCAACTCCCAGGGCTTCTCCAATCCTCTCCGAGCCCGGGGAAGTGGGATGGACAGGGGCCACCTCGTTTTGGAATCAGCAGGGTGTTCCTCTTAGAGACCCTCACCTCTTCCCAGCCAGTCCTGTCTTGTTCACTACCCATCAGGGTGAGCTGGGTCTTCCTGGCCCTGGGAGGCGGTGAGGGACACCCCCATACACCGTGGGAGGCAAGTGTTGCCCCCCTCCCCCCACCTGTCAGCAGAGTGTGCAGGACGCAGGCGGCCCCACTCTGATGGGCAGGACCCTGATCCACTCCCGACCCTCCCCGGCCCCTGCCCCTCCACCATGATTTCACTCTCCCTTCTATTCCCAGCCCCACCGGCAGAATCAGCTTTGAGTAACTGTACAGTTTTTCTCGCTGTTGGAGAAGACTTATTTGTTGGAGTTTCACTTGTTTAATGGTCTGGGCTTATTTTGGAAAAAAAAAACAAACAAACAAACAAAAAGGATTCTGACCTTTGTTATGCTACATTTCATGAAAAACCTAGTGGCCCTGCCTTTGTGGCCTTTGCTTCTGTGCCTTAAGCACCAGGAGTGCGGGGGTGGGGGTGGGGGGCAGGAGAATGAGACCATGGTGCCTGGAGGGTAAGTAAAGAGAAGCTGGCTTTATTAACAGCAGAGGTTTGGAGGAGAGGGAAACAAAGCAAAAGGCTCACAAAGAGACCATTTGAAAAGTGCCTTCCTGCACGAAATAACTATCTGCACCAGCCCTGAAGGCCCTGGGACTCAGTCACTGTCACTTTCAGCTTCACTGGAATCAGAAGCTGCGGCTTCACTGCCATCCTCCTGAGCAGAGTGCTCGCTGCCACTGGGGAAGGGGCTGGCGCTCCGGCTCCGCTGGCCACCCCCATCGCTGCCACTGTCTGAATCATTGTCACTGCCGTGGGCCCGTCCTCTGTCCTCATCATCAGAGTCAGCGTCGTCCTCCGAATCAGCATCACTGCCGAAGATCTCCTCTTTGTCCCTGGCAGCCCGGGCCTCATCCTCACTGCTTTCATCCTCACCGCTGCCACTCTTGTCACTCGCCTCGTCCCTGTCACCCTCCTCCCGTTCACTCTCGCTGCCTGAGCGCTCATCCTCGCTGCCTTCCTTCTCACTGCTGCTGCCCTTCTCTCGTTCCTCATCTGTGAAGGAGCAAGAAGCAGTAAGACCCAGTTCCCCACCCTCCCAGGGCTCCCAGAGTTTGGCCCATCCAGCTTTACCTGAGCCCCCAGCTTCTTTCTCTTCCGTCTCCATTTCCTCCTCTTCTTCCTCCTCGGGTTCGTGGTTCTCCAGCTGGGCCTTCCGTGCCTCCTGGAAGCAGCAGGGTTGAGGGGAAGGGGAGGGTGTTCTATCTGGTTCCTGCCCCACTCCTCACGAACCACCACCCTCCCCATGGGCGCCCTGGGTCAGTGGTGCTTGTTACCTGGGCTTCTAGTTCCTTCTCATTCATGTCCCGGTGTTTGACCACAAGCAGGGCATTGGTACCCGACTGAACCCCAGCCTTGGCTCGGCGCTTACTCAGGCGGACCCTGCGGTGGTGGAGTTGGGGGAGGGGTGTGTGAGATTCAGTTAAGGACCCCCGTGGGGAATCTGGTCTAATATGGTTCTTATCCATCCTTACTCATCTATGCTTAGCCTAGAGCAGACCAGAATAAATACAGACTGAATAAAGGAGACTAAACTTGGGGGTAAGGGACGGGCGGCATGACAGCCATCAGGATAGCAGTTTGGTTGCCCTACACTTTATATGTGTGTATATGTATGCCCTGTACACATACACATAAACGTATAAAGAACGAGACTTTAATGTGAACTAGATACCAACACTTTAAAAGAACATAATCTGGATTTCTGGCTTTTGGAAAATAAGATTCTGTGACCTGCCCCCACCCCA
>NW_020175468.1:7947422-7960791 GCF_003031525.2 Neophocaena asiaeorientalis asiaeorientalis | reverse complement strand
CCCCTGCATCGGCAGGCGGACTCTCAACCACTGTGCCACCAGGGAAGCCCCCTTTTAGATTTTTTTGCCTTAATGGGATCAGAATTTGGATCTCTCCTTTAAGTAGAAACTCCAGGTCACACTTTCCCAACCTTACACCAAGGGTCCCAACACAGCAGTAAACTTCTAACCATCAGGGAAGTCTGGGGGGTCATGTTTTTTGAACTTGGGTATCTAGCGCTTCATTTAAAACATTCATGCTAATTTTATGTATTACTCCATACTTTAGCTATGTTTACTCTTACACGAAGTCTCTTATTAGTATCGGTAAACTTGGTAGTCCTACTCTACGTAAAAGCTCTAAAAATCTCCAGTGTTAAGTAAAGATTTTTTCTGGGTTCTTGTGTTAGAACCAGGTCCAGCCCACATGCATGAACAGGCTTCTGCTCTTACAAATGCACATGGCAAATCTTTAGGTATAAATGACCTCCAAGGTGGCTCTTGCATACCCCAGGGTACTGAAGTACAAGCCCAGGGTAATCTGAGTGAGGTAGGGCTGTGCTGAGTACCTGGTCTCCAACTCATTGTAGTATACCCCATCACCCTCTCGGAAGATGAAGAAGTAGTTCTCCTCGTAGCCCTTGCTAGCCTTGTTCTTCACATTCCAGTTGTACTCCCGAGCAATCTTGTAGTCGTATCTGAGGATAAAGGGGATAGGGTCAGCCCCATTTCTTCCCTGTGAGGGAGAAAAGGAGACACTTATCAATACCCAAAACCTAACCCCAACCCACGCACACGTCATCTGGTGCATAATCCATCTCCTCTTCCTGGTCCCGTTTTCGTTTCTTCAGTGTTTCTTCCACAGGCAGGAAGTAAGCCACAAATTGGTTCCCTTCCTCATCCATCATGCCCCTGGTTGGGGGAAGAGGAGGAGCAGTTAAGAGTGAGTGAGGAGAAAGAGACAATAAGAAGCAGGCCAAGGTGGACAGCAGGGCCACTTACCTGATCATGGCCTGAGACATCATCTCCAATGCAGCTGCACCACTTGTGTCCTTGGGGGCAGGGTCTGAATCAAAGATTACCTGAGCGCAAGGGTTGATCCACATCTGGGAGGTGGAGGGCACTGGAGTTAGACTGGGACAGGCAGAGATGGCAGGCTATCCCTCTCTGCCCCCTGCCCTGGATCTGACCTTAAAATCTGGAAAGACAGGCATGACCTCCACTGGTGTCACTCGGGGCTTGCTGTAATGCTGGGAGATCTGGCAGAGGCAAAAACAGGGTGAGAAGGAGTACAAAGTTCTCTGGAACCACACCTTTGTCTGCCTCCCCCCCCGCAATCCCAGTGCCTCAATTACGGATTTCTGGGCATCCTCAAAAGTCTTCTCGATAGCTGTGATCTGGCTATCCCTGTCTTTGTATATTTCTTCCTCAGTGAACTGCTGCTTCACAGAAACCCCAATCCTAGGGAGGAAGAAAAAGGCCTTTAGAGGCCACTGGATATACCTGAATGCTCCACCTTCCCTCCCTACCCACCACAACTTACTTAACCTCAGGCTTCTCATTGGAAATGCCGTAACGATTGAACTCGGTGGAGATGTACTCTGTCTTCCGCATCCATGGCACCACCTTTGCATGCTGCTGGGATCTGGGGCGGGAGAATCGGGCACCTCAGGACCCCACTACCTTCCTCCCATCAGAGCCAGTCCTGAGTCCCCACTCAGCACCCCCTCACCTCTTGGAGCTGGTAGGGGCCTGAATCTCCTCTTCCAAAAGCTTCTCATCAGCTGGATCTAGGAGTACTAGAAGAGAGCAAGGTGAGAGAAGGACTATGACGGAGGACCACAGCCAGCCCTCGCTAGCCTAGGGCAGGCCCTCCCTGTCTCCCAACACACCATTGGGGTCGATGCGGTAGGTATCAGGGTTGATGAGGTCAATGGTAACTCCCAGGTCTGGCTCAGTCAGGAGATCATGTTTGTGCTGTTTCTCCAAGGAAGTCGCTTTGTACTGGACGAACCTGGGTGGGGAAACATGCCCAGTATGGTTGCCTAATTCCAGGCTTATCCCTCACATCCCTGCTTCCCAGAGGCTAAGCTCCTCCAGGGAGGAACTCGGAATGAAATGTCCCCCATGTTGGAGTCAGCAGGCGAGCAGCTCTCGAAGAGACTCGGACAGTGCTTGCTTCTTTACTTAAATATTTACGGGGCACCTACTATTATGTGCTAGCTACTGTTGTATGCCTGAACAGTCAACAAGAGAAGCAGTCCTTGCCCTCAAGGAACTCATATTCTAAGTGAGGCGTTTCCCTAACCCCCATGCGCAGTCTCACCTGTTCTGGTCGAAGGGATAGGTGATGAACTTGGGGTCGAAGGGGATGTCAGGGAGGCTATTGCAGTACTTGACTCGGCAGACCACTCCAGACCTGGGAACACAGTGGCTCAAAACCCAGCCCCTGATGCCCCACCTCTGTTCGCAACCCCCATTGGCCCACCCGTCCTAAGAAAACACAGTGGAGCTCACCTCTCAGGCAGAGTCCGGTGAGAATTGGGCCTGGTGGGTAAAAGAGAGACACTGACAAAAGATGGAAAGAAAGGGATTGACAGGAGAGCAAAGGGGGTTTTTCCAAGCTTTTAAAAGGGAAGGAGAGAGTGACAAACGCTAATTCCTCTTGGAAGGGGTGTCCCAAGTGCTCTAATGAGAGTGTCACGTATTCCTTTCAGTGTCCCTAAAGGCTTTAATGAATGAAGCCAAGTGCTCAATCCCTTTTGAAGGAGATGTGTTCAAGTACTTTAATAAAAGTCACATGCTCAATTGTTTTTGGGAAAAGGGGTCTCCAAACGTTTGACTGGAAGAATAAAAACTCAATCCCTTCTGGGTAAAGTCCCCAAGAGCTTAATTCCAGAACTCCACGGCAGGGAAAGAGGGGGGCAACACGCCTTCTGAGACCCGCCCCCGTGAGCGGGTGAGCGCTCCGTGACGTCACGGGCTGACATGGGGGGGGCTGGTGAGGTTGTAGGCTGACAACTGGGCTCGACCCTCCCACCTCGCCGATGCCTACCCAAACGTAAAGAAAAACAGTACAGTCAGGCGCCGTATTGCCTACCTGTGGCCATCCTCGCGCTGGGCCTGGGTCTGGATAGTGGGCGCCATGGCGACGACGCGAGATAAGTCCTGACAAGAGCCTCTAAAAGGCGTGCCGACTTCGGCGCACGCCCAGTCCGAGGCAGGGCTCGGGTGGACACCGCTCTCCTCAGGGATAGGGTCGGAGTGAGGTGGGCTGGTGAGAAGAGTTCCAGCAACACTGGAGTACTACGTAGTACTCAAGTAAACCCGCAAACAACGCCAGGGACTGACTCACAGCTCCAGAACACCAACTGCCGCCAGTGCTCTGAGGACCGCAGGTCGCCTCAGGCGGCGACGCCTTCTGGGAAATAGAGTCTGATTGGAACCACACCCGGATTGGCGAGCGTCTGGGCAAAGGGCGGAGCGAGGCAATGTGATTGGCGAATCGGTATCTCAGTCTAGACGTCGGATTTGAGGGTCGAGTTGGAGGGTGGGTTCTTTCCCCCCATTGGTTAAGTTCTCTGGGAGGCGGAGCTAACCAGCACACGGGGCCTAGAGACCAAGACGCTAAAAAGAAACCGGGAAGACGCGCTTCTGACGCACTTCCCGCCCGCGAAGCGAGAAAGATGGCTGCATCCCAGCAGCAGGCTTCCGCGGCTTCCTCTGCCGCTAGTGTGTCAGGTCCGGGTTCGGCCGGTGGCTCGGGTCCCCAGCAGCAGCCACAACCACCAACACAGCTTGTGGGACCTGCCCAGAGCGGGCTTTTGCAGCAACAGCAACAGGACTTCGATCCTGTGCAGCGTTATAAGATGCTCATCCCGCAGCTGAAGGAAAGTCTGCAGGTGATTGGTCGGGAGATTTGGCTCTCTGACACCACGGGGGCGGGCGGAGGGACTATTTAGTCAGGGAGAGAGCAAAAGGAGCGTTAGGCAGGGGAGAGGAATGAGACTTGATCTTCTTCGTGAGGCCAAAGCGAAGCTCTGTGGATTGACAGTGTGAGGTGGGATCAGGGCGAATCTTGAGCTTGAGACTGACTGGAATTCGAGGGGGAGGGAATTTAAAGGAGAAACTTAGCTCTGGTCGTTAAAGCCTGAGGAAAGGACTGGCCTGTACAGAGACTGACCGTGACTGGTGGGTGAGGGAGGACTCTGAGGTATGTCCGGGAGGGTATTGGCGAGAACCCCAGGTGAGAGCGAGCCTCTGGGAAAAGACAGGTGGTTATTGCTATAGAGGAATGGAAGCCGGGGTTACTCTGGAGTGACAGGAGGGTAAGTGCCAAGTGAAGAGGAGGCCTGAGATTGGGTGTATCTTAAGGAAGAGTGTAGATCTACCAAAAGTGTCACCTCTTCTCTTTCTCCGTCTGCTGCACCTCTTTTTTTTTTTTCTTTAGACCTTGATGAAGGTTGCAGCCCAGAACTTGATTCAGAACACTAACATTGACAATGGACAGTGAGTACTCCTCTTTCTCCAGGCTGTCCTAACTCCATCCTAGTCTTAGAAACTCATCCCCCTTGCACCACACCCACCGCACTTTTTCTCTTATGTTCAAGCCTGGCTCCCTAGCGCCTGACCTTGCCCTTTTTGCCCCTTCTTCTATTAACTGTCCCCTAGGCCCTGCCTCGGGTCTCCTGGGCCTATACCTGGTTTTCTGATGGATACTTGGTTGGGTAGTCACTTAGTCCCAGAGATTGGAAATACATTCCGCACCTTCTTCTCCCGGACTGTAGGAAGAGCAGCGATGGACCCATTCAGCGCTTTGACAAGTGTCTGGAGGAGTTCTACGCACTCTGTGACCAGCTAGAGCTCTGCCTGGTAAGGGGGTCTCCTAGCCACAGGGTGACCACAACCCTGCCTCAGTTCCTGGTGCTTCAGGAACCTTCATTCAGTCAATCGACACACGCTCACTGAGCACCTCCTGCGGCCCAGACCTGTGCTGATGCTGCAGCTGATGCTGGGGGCACAATATTGCCCAATCCTTGCCCCTCACAGAGCTTCCAGTTCAGTGGGGTGACAAATATATCCTCAAACACTGACAGCTCAGAGTAGTCAGGGCTCTGATGGGAAAAGCTCAGGCCATGGAGGGCTCTGAAGGGGGAAGCATAGACAGAAGGCTCCGGGCTGGAGTCGTGGAGGCACAGGCAGAGGGGGCAGGATTAAAATGAGGGAAGCTCAGGGGGCTGTGGAAGTCCAGAGAAGGCACCTGACCCTGCCTAGGGCAGGTTTAGGGAGGAAGTGGCTCAGGGTAGACGACTGGTGGAGAGCATATCTGAGCGGAGGCTGGAACAAAAATGGAAGAAGGGCAGGAGTTGAGAGGAGGGCAAGTGTCTGAGAGCACAGCCTTTGGAGTCAGACGGACCACCAATCTCTACCTCTGAGCCTTGGGTTTCTCGTTTGAAAAATGGATTTTTGGGAAGGACTCAGCAAGATCTTGCATATAAAGCACTTAACCTGGTACTGGACACATGGCAAACGTTTCCTCATTGTCATCGTTATTTTGAACTGGACTTTGAAGGAAAAGTCAGTCTGAGGAGCCTCGTAGTGGCAGAAAGGTATCCCAGCCAGACGGAACAGCTTCTGCTTTAAGTTCCCTTTAGGAACATCATGAAATTCAGTCTGGCTGAGGTGGGGTAGGCGTTGGTGCTTGTTGCATTTTGAATATAGCCTGGAGGGTGCTGGGGAGCCATGGAGGGTTTCAAGCAGGGAAGGACGTGGACCCATTTGCTTTTTTAGGAATATGCCTCTCTGGCTGCCACATGAGGGATGGGTGCAAGGGGCTGAGAGTGGAGGCTGGGAGCCCATGGCAGGATCCAGGAGGGCCAGGTTCCACCAGAGCAGGGTCCTGAGGAAGTGGGAAAGGGCAGGTGGGAGAGATACTCAGAAGGCTTTGTGCACAGGGCCATGGGACTGACGGGCTGGGGGAGGAGCCTCCAAGATGAGGCCCGGGGCTCTAGTTGGAATGGTAGGGCCGTCCCTGAGACAGGGACCCAGGAAGGAGAGTGGTCTGGGGGGCAGAGTATGGGAACTCTGGAATTTTAGGGGAGGCTGGGTGCACAGAAGTGGTGTCGTCAGTACAGAGGTCGGAACAGTAGTGTGTGTGAGTGAGACAACCCCTAGAGGGCATGAGAATGAGAGGAGGAGAAGGGATACGGGAATTACCACATTTAAGCCTTAGATAGATTAAAAAGCATCTAGAAGGACCAGCCAGAGAAGTAGGAGGAAAACCAGGAGGAGCAGGTGCCGCCAGAGAAGCTAGTGCCAATGCCAAGCCTAGGGTCAGGACAGTCACAACAATAGTAGTTGACATTCATCAACTAGCACTTAAGTTAACTTGCCAGGACCTGTGCCTGTGTCTCTTGCACGCTGCTCTCACCATTCTCACCTTATTAGATAGTAGAAGTAGTTATTAAACCCATTTTCCAAAGGAGGAAACAGACGCAGAGAGGAGCAGCCGCATGTCTGAGGTCACCCAGCGAGTGGCAGGGCCAGGCTCTGACCCCAAGACCCCCAGGATTCCAGAGGCTAAAAAGGCTACCCCAGGCTGGCCCTTGGGGTGGGGTTGGCAGTACCCGGAGTGAAGGCTGATGCCACACCTTGCTTGCCTGCCTGCCCACAGCGCCTGGCCCATGAGTGCCTGTCACAGAGTTGCGACAGTGCCAAGCACTCTCCGACACTGGTGCCCACAGCCACCAAGCCCGACGCCGTCCAGCCTGACAGCCTGCCCTATCCGCAATACCTGGCGGTCATCAAAGCCCAGATTGCCTGTGCCAAGGACATTCACACTGCCCTGCTGGACTGCGCCAACAAGGTCACAGGCAAGACGCCTGCACCGCCTACGGGCCCGGGGGGCGCCCTGTGAGCTGGCAGGGCTGGGAGCGGGGCTGGCAGTGGTGGAGGGAATGAAGAGTGGCCTCAAAGCAGCTGTGTCTCTGACTTTTCTTCCTGCCTGCGCACTGCGGCTGGCGCCAGCAGGGGGCAACAGAGGCCAGCAGGGAGCACCCAGGGCGGGGCCTGGCCTCTGCGGGCTGCCTTCTCTCTTCCCTGGCTGAGGGTGGACTTTGGATTGTGCCTGTTGGTGACCTCTTCCAGGGGCTCTCCCCCAACCTGGCCTGGCTCTGGAACCCTGACTGGGTCCCTCTCCCTCAATCCTTCCTTGATTCTGTCCCAGTTTGGGGGTGGTCTCTGTGCCTGCTCCTTTTTCTAGCTGTTCCTCTGAGCGTCTTGTGTCATTCGATCTCTTTGTCCCCATCTCCCTGTCTCTGACCATCTCTCTCCCAGTGCCCCTTTGCTGTCTTCTGCCCCCAGCTCCTAACTGGGACTCTGTGCAGGGGGCCAGAATGGAAGCCAGAACCCCTGGCTTACCTGGGGCTAGAAGGAGCTTCATTTCCAGGGACCACAGTCACATCCAGGGATCCCCAGCACCTCCCATGTCAGCTCAACCCCCAGTCTGTTTGACCCAGGAAAGAGGAAGTGGAGGGGTCTAGGCCCTGACCTCAGCATGCCCGATCGGGGAGCAACCCAGCCCACCACCCCCCGTACCCGGGGTCTGCGTCAGCAGCACTCAAACGAGGGGCGTTGTGCAATCTGCGGTGAAGCCTGGCCCAGTTGGATGCCTGGGTCCCTGTATTTTTAGCCCCAAAGGAGAAGTGAAAAGGCCCCAGCAGGGGTGAATCATCAGTCCTGGGGAAGAAGACAGGCGCCTGGGCCCCAGCTCCGGGAAGCAGACCTTGGGGAGGGGGCTTCAGGGAGGGAGTGCCCCACCAGACTTCCCCATGGCCTTCAGGCCTGGGCAAGTACAGGGTGGAGCTACCAGCCCAGGCCCAGCTGGTGGGTGTGAAAGGCTCAAGTGACTCAGCCTGGTTGGGGGACTGACCCACCCAAAACCTTCTGTACCCTGGTTCCCATGGCACCGCCCAGAGGCCTCCTGTCCTGGACTCCACATCTGTGAGGAAAACCCGGGACCATGGAGACCTGCGATTCACCCAGAGCCTGCAACTCTGTGTGTGTGTGTGTGTCTGTGTGTACACACATCCCAGAAGTTCCTTCCCTTTCTCCCTGACCTTCCTTGAAGTGCCAGGCACATAGGGGCAAGCTCCAGGCAGGGCAGCAGAACTCTTGGACACTAGCTGAAGCTGCGGCCCATAGGTAGAATTTCTTCTGAAAGGAAGCCACAGCTCTGCCCATTTATCTGACTGAATCAGCCCCCACCCCCCCATGTGACTCCCCAGATCTAATAGGATAACCTACTTAAAGTCAACTGATTATAGACTTTAATCACATCTACAAAATACGTTCACTGCATCATCTAGACTAGTTTGATTAAATAACTGGGGACTGTAGCCTAGCCAAGTTGACACATAAAACTGACCGTCATAACCTTGTCCTTGTCAATATGGCACCCATACACATCTCCTTAACCATACGTAAGGTCCAAATAAATACAAAAACAAAGTTATATTTCCACCTAACATGATGCAATTATCTGAGTACAGCACACTTTCCCCAGAAGAGCCCAGTGCCTTCCAGCCTGTGGGCACACACCACATACTGGTAGAGATGTGTCAGTGCACAGGCCCACACACTCAGAATGAAGTACAGCTGGCCCTGTGAGGCAGCATCAACACAACATCACACACAGATGGGGGCGTGACATCCCAGCAGCCCTGACGTGGGGCCCAGCAGTGCCTAAAACCATACCCAGGGCGACTGCGGAGACACCTGGCGGGCAGTGAGATGATGGATGCACAGTTCACACAGCCACGCTGTGGAAATCGTGCCCCCGGAAGTGGAGTTCATTCAACACACATTTGCTGAGCATCTATTTTGGGCCAAGCCCTATACAGTGTGAACCAAAGATCCCTGCCTTGCTGGAGCTGATATTCTAGTGACAGTTAAGTGTGATAAAGTAAAACACAGTATGTCAGGTAATGAGAAATTCCAAGAAGGAAAATAAAGCAGAGAAGTGAGATCAGAAGTGGAGAGAGATAATAGGAGGAAAAGTAAAGTATTTGGGAGTAAGTAACACAAGATTTGCATATGGGGGCTTCCCTGGTGGCGCAGTGGTTGAGAGTCCGCCTGCCGATGCAGGGGACACAGGTTCGTGCCCTGGTCCGGGAAGAGCCTACATGCCACGGAGCGGCTGGGCCCGTGAGCCGTGGCCACTGGGCCTGCGCGTCCGGAGCCTGTGCTCCGCGACGGGAGAGGCCACAACAGTGAGAGGCCCATGTACCGCAAAAAAAAAAAAAAAAAAGATTTGCATATGGAGAATTATGTTACTTTATTGGAAAACATGAGAGTTTAGGTTGGGTAGTGGTTCACATGTATTAATGTGATCTGTAAATAGATGTTACATGTATTTATTATTTGTTAAATAGATGACAAGGTTATTTTTAAACCTGTTAAAGTCCTTGACCCAGGTCATGAAGGCCTCACTGAGAAGGTAGTACTGGAGTGAACTTGAAGGAAAGGGAATAAGTTTTGGACATTCCAGGGAGAGGAAACAGTAAGTGCAGAGGCCCTGCCTGAGGCAGAAATGTGATGGTGTGTTGGTGGAATAATGTGGAAGCCGGGGCCACGGTGAAGAGGCAGGGATAGGAGAGGACCTTAGTGAAGGTTCTTAGTGGATTATTAAACCCAGAGGGAGACTGTACAGCCTCGTGCACAACCGCCCACTCCAGGGAAGCATGCATATGAGATGCACAGCCACACAGGACAAAACAGACCATGGCAAAACACAGGCGCACATGACACCCCTCTTCCCTAGCAGAGAATGGCATAACCCACCATCCTACAATCATGGTGTCCCTGGCGTCTCCATCCTGGGGGCAGTCCCACAAACAGACTCAAGGAACAATCCAACTATGTGAATATACAAACAACCCTCTAACCACCCCTTAACCCCGCTATCTCCTACCCCATCTCAGACTTTGCCCATCACAGGCTGACTCAGCCCTGCCCTCAGCTCAATATTATCAAAAGCAGCGGAGGCTGGATTTAGATAATGCTTCTCAGGTTCGAGTGTGCGTGCGTGTTTTCCTCTGCTCTGCCCACGGAGGCCTGTGTGAACCGCAGGAGTGGGCCAGCTGCCCTCCCCATCATGTGCGCTTGTAGACGTCAGGAACCAAAGTTCAGTTTCACTGCCCTGTGACTGAGCCACAGAGGAACTGCTTCCAGACACTGGCCTCCTGGTGCTTTCAGCTACACCCCAAGGACACAGACACAGGAACACTATTCACACACCTGATGATCACACACACACAGCTGCAGGCGCCCTGCACACAGCCACAGCTGCCTACAGCCACGCACATGCTCCCACACACCCTCAGCTCCCAAGCTGTGTGCTCACAGAGCCTCATCACACCTGAGGACAGACAGCGACTCTCGCCAGCCTCCCTCAAAGAGTTACAATCACTCAGTCACTACAGAGCCCAAGGTGTTTCAGAGCTACACACAGATGTGCAGGGAGGTATGTAAGTCACACGTTCTCACGGATGCCACCTCAAAGACAGTTACAGCTGAGTACACACTCCCTCCCCCATAGATGGTGAGAGTAAATACAGTCTGGTCAGAAACACGCAGGCATAGGCGGTTTCCCGCATTTATTCTCACAGCCATACGTTCCAGGTGGGTTGTAAGGACACAGCGTTGACACAGGAAAGTGGGCGCACTTGTGTCCCACACCTAATTGCCCAACTGCACATCCAGGCGCGCCAGGGCAGCCCCACCTCGCACCTACAGCTTACACGCGGTCCACACGCCGCAGGTCCCGCGCAGCCAAGTACACTGCCAGCCCGCGTCGGCCGCACCCACTCCCGCCCAGTCAATCACGCCTGGGGCGCACAAGGCACACGTGCCGGCGCGTACACTGTCCCCAGCTCGCCCGCGCACTCTGGCCGGCTCTCACACCCCCGCGTTTCCCGTCCCCGCTTGTTTTTCTGGAAACTGCTCAACGTTCCCCTCCCCCTAGGCCGGAAGCGCTCGCCGTATTTTTAGCCTCTCTGGTTTCCGCCCCTTTCCCCCTCGGTCTGCCCGCCCAGGACCTGCCCCCTTGCGCCCCACGGGGGACCCCGGCCGTCCCCTTCCCCACCGTCATTCCAGAGGGGATTCCCGGCCTTAGCTGGTGCCACGGATTTTCCCGCTGGCTACGTGGGGAGCGGGGCGGAGCCCTGCCCTGAACTTCCTCCTGGGCTGGGTGCTCCAGGGTAGCTGGGGGCCTGGACTCCTGGGTCTGGTGAAGGAAGGGGCTGGGGGCCGGGTCTCCTGGGTCTGAGCGAGGAGGTGGCTTGGAAACCCGGACTCCTGGATCTGAGCAAGGAGGGGCGGAGGCCCGGGCTCTTAGGACCCCCGCCCCCGTCAGTGTTTCCAGGGGTAGTCTGTTCTTCATCGCGCAAAGCCCCCTCTAGCCTCTTCGAGAGTCGCCCAGTCCGAAGCGTCCTGGCTCTCGGGCCGATGACTCAGCAGTTGGGAGAGGGGAGGGGGTCAGCTTGACTCAGGGATGGGAAATGCTCCTTGTCTCCAGGGAATCGAAACTGGTATCCCTCCTCCAGGATCGCGGCCAGAGCCGAGCCGGACACCGGGGACCCCAGGGTGCCTCCCACCTCTCGTTTTGCCGCCGCCTTAGTCCCACTAGCCGCACAGGGATTTGGAGCCCAACCGGGTGGCGGGTGCCAGGCACCTCCCCTTTCCCCCTTTTCCCGTAGCCCTCGAGCGTCTGTTTACAGGCGACAGAAGCCCTGGTTACAGAGAGGAACTCTGGCATCCAGGCCTAGCCTCCTCGTCACGGCTTCCAGGAAGCCCCCCTCCCTCGCCCCGTGCGAGTGAGTCACAGGCTAGAGGGAGGCTGCAACCGTGCCAGAGCCGCCCGCAGCCGCCCAGCTCACGAGACCGGCCGGGAAGGCCCCTCGGCCCCAGAAAGCGCCGCACCAGGGATTCCCCCGTGCTCTGTCGGACGAGCAAGTCGGCGTGTCTAGCAGAATCTCCCCACCTCAATACAAGCCCGCAGCCTGCAGTCGCAACCTGCAAGAATGAACTTTCCACCATTATAACTGCACTCCGTGTCAACGGTTTATTTCTACCCCTGTGTTTTCACTCAGGGCAGCCAGCTAGCTCATCGAGACCTAGTTTAAAAATTAGTTTCTTCTCCATATCTTAAGAGAGCGTCACTCAGTGCAACCCCTTGACAATAAAAGACTTGCCAATAAGGGGAGTGATTTCTGCACATTTAGAGTTTTCTCAAGGTACAGCCCTTTATTAGAGACCCATCCGACCATCAGTTGGGGATGACCCATTTCTGCCATTCGAGACAGCTTTCCATCAAGGAAACCCACCACCATAATAAAAGATCTCCCCCTTTCCAATCTTGAGTTTTCTCTGAGCACAAACTCTTAACATAATTTAAGGCCCTGGTATTAGGCTGCTGCCATTTACTAAAGGAGGATAACTTGGCCTCTCTCTGCCAGGGTTTCCTGGTGTGTAAAATAGGCATAACAATACCTCTTTGAGTTAATGTGTGTAAATAAAGCACTTTCATGCAACAGTGCCTAGCCCAGAGGAAGCGATCAGAAGTGCCATTATCTGCGTGAGGGTGAGAAGACACAGAGGAATTGGGAAATTGGGAAAGGAGGCCCCTTTCCAGCCTCACCAGGTGTCCGGAACCACACCCACCCCCAACCCCCGTGAGTGGGGGCGGGGAGGGCGGTCCAGGTCTCCGGATCTGGGCTGTTTGAGAGCGAGACCGTGCCAGGCCGGCAGGTCTCAGAAGAGAATTCTCCACCAGGCCCGTGGGTCTCCTCTCTCCGTTTTGCTCCTGCGGAGTTCTGTCTGTGGATGCTTGTTTCTCCCAGTTTTCTCCCTTTTTCTCTGTTTCTTTATGTGACTCTCCCTCCCTCCCGCTTCCCGCTCTGAATTTGTCTCTCTGGTACTGTCTATGTCTTGTCTTTTCAATCTGTGCCTCCCCACCTCGCCTCCTCTCCTTACCCTGTCTCTCTCTGTGCACGTCTCCCTGTGTGCGCAACTCCCCCCCCTGTGTGTGTGTCCCTGTGTTTTTCTCTTTGGTCTCTCCATTTCTGTCTCTTGCTCTCTGTGCGTCTCTCCCCGCCCCTGTCGGTCAGTCTCTCGATCGCACGCCCTCTCAGCCTCTGCCCTTGTCAATTCCCCCAGGAGCCCTGCCCCCACCTCCGTGCCAGTTCCCTTGTCCGCGCCTCAGTCTCCAGCCTTTGAAAACTGGGCCGACACCCCCCACCCCACGCACTCCCCGCGGTGTTGCGACCGCCCGCAGGCCCCCCTCAGGCGAGTCCCGGCGGGGAGCCGGGCGGATGGGGTCCGGTCCAGGGCT
>NW_020175468.1:7865132-7947352 GCF_003031525.2 Neophocaena asiaeorientalis asiaeorientalis | reverse complement strand
CGCGCGTCCGGGAAGCGCCCCTCCTGGCCCCGCCCGCCCAGCCCAACTCCTCAAGGCCCCGCCCCCCTCTGGCTGGATAAAAGCGGCGGCTCTTCCTCCACACCGCAGCCTGACTTCAGCGCTCCCACTTTCGGCCTGTACCTCAGCCTTCGGCCATCTGCGCCGCCATGGATCTCACCGCCATCTACGAGGTGAGCCCCCGCTGATCGGCACCCCGAGGTCCGCAATGCCTGACTCCCTTCTCAAACCAGGGCTCTCTAGCGCCACAAACTCCCGCCCGGGACCCCTGGCTCCTTTCTCAAACTGGAACTCCTTAGTGCTTCACACTTCGGCCCGGGGTCCCTGCCTCCCGTCTCAGACCAGTGTGATGCTCTGGAGGTGAAAATGGAGCCCGTGACTTTCTGGTCTCGGTCCAAACACGGGTGGGGTGGCCCTCGGAGATGGAAAGCTGGAGAACTTTTCTCGGACGGGGGCTGTGTGCAGGCGGAAATGACCCCACACCTGGCTTACCCCTGGTAGTTGCTGAGGGTGCGGTTTTGCGCGGAGGCGTTTCTTGGGCTGGAGTCTCAGGGTGAGGGGGAGCCGACTTCTGTCTCTTCACTCCCTGACCCAGAAGACTCTGGCAACTCTAAAACCGAAGAGATCCGGACTCCTGGGTTAACTTTGCCCGCTCCTCCACTTGTGAAACTGGAGAACCTCAGACCCCTAGAGGCCCAGAAGCTGAAAATTGGAGGACAGCGGTGTGTCCTGACTTTAGAGCCCCTCTGATCCAGCCGGGGGAGCCGGGATTCCTGGGTCCCTCGGGATAAGTTTCAATCGCGAATAAACCCAGAACCTCCAAATCGGGATCCTTGCGATCCGGAACCCATGTTTGTTTTCTGCGGACGGGTGGGGCTCAGTCTGGGAGCCCACAAACCGGACTGGCAAGCTCTTAGGTGCCCTGCAGCTGGGGCGGGGCGTCACCCTGCATTTTTGGTGTCTTGACCGATCCCTGTTCCCACAGACCCTCCAGTTGCTGAGCCCTGACCTGCCTTCCGACCACGGAGAGACTGAGTCCAGCTCGGCCTGGGCCTCCTCGGGACTCTGGAGCCTCGGCTCACCCGACTCCAGCTCGTCTGGGGTGGCTGCCCGCCTGCCTGGCCGCTCCACCAGCCTGGTGGAGGGTCGCAGCTGCGGCTGGGTGCCCCCACCCCCAGGCTTCGCGCCCCTGGCTCCCCGTCCAGGCCCTGAACTGTCGCCCTCACCCACCTCGCCTACTGTGACCCCCACCACCTCCTCCCGCTACAAGACCGAGCTATGTCGGACCTTCTCAGAAAGCGGGCGCTGCCGCTATGGGGCCAAGTGCCAGTTTGCCCACGGCCTGGGTGAGCTGCGCCAGGCCAGTCGCCACCCCAAGTACAAGACGGAATTGTGCCACAAGTTCTACCTCCAGGGCCGCTGCCCCTACGGCTCACGCTGCCACTTCATCCACAACCCCAGCGAGGACCTGGGTGCCTCCGGCCACCCCCACGTGCTGCGCCAGAGCATCAGCTTCTCAGGCCTGCCCTCAGGCCGCCGAACCTCGCCACCACCAGCAGGCCTAGCAAGCCTTTCCCTGTCCTCGTGTTCCTTCTCACTCTCCAGCTCCCCACCACCACCACCTGGGGACCTTCCACTTTCACCCTCTGCCTTCTCTGCTGCCCCAGGGACCCCGGTGGCCCGAAGGGACCCCACCCCAGCCTGTTGTCCTTCCTGCCGAAGGGCCACCCCCAGCAGCGTCTGGGGGCCCTTGGGTGGCTTGGCTCGGAGCCCCTCTGCGCACTCCCTGGGATCTGATCCTGACGAATATGCTAGCAGCGGCAGCAGCCTGGGGGGATCTGACTCGCCTGTCTTCGAGGCCGGGGTTTTTGGGCCACCCCAACCATCTGCAGCCCCCAGGAGACTCCCCATCTTCAATCGTATCTCCGTTTCGGAGTGACAAGTGACTGCCTAGTGCAGATTAGCTGGATCTTAAGGGGGGCCAGTTCTCTTATGCTGTGGGTTCCACAAGGGGTCCCAAGGCTGCGGGGGAACTGAGGGACTCTTAATCAAGTAGCTCCACCCCACCTTCCAAAGTGCATTAACTCACTCCCCTGACCCTACGCTGGGGCAGGTTCTCGGTGTGCAAGCTGTTCATGCTGTTGGGGGAAGGAGTGTTTTCTGGGGTCTTAAAAAAATGTAGCAAATTGGAGGCAGTGAGGCCTCTTTCACCTCTCCCCCGCCCAATGCTGTGAATAATAAGCCCCCGCTGACCCCTTCCAATTTTTTCTAGATCCTGAGGTTCCGGTGTCTGATGGTGACTGGATCCTCCCCTGAAGGGGAATCCTGGTGCTCAAATTTCCCTCCAAAAACAAGCAGCCAAAGCCGTTGCCAACCCCCTGCTCTCCCACCCACCCACGCCTTTGGGCCTTTTATTTATGACGACTTTATTTATTCTAATAGATTTTATAGTATTTATATATATTGGGTCGTCTGCTTCCCTTGTATTTTTCTTCCTCTTTTTTTGTAATATTGGAAACGATGGACTAATTATTGTTATAAGTATACTATAATATATGAAGTAATATATATCGTTAAAATTTTATTTTTTTTGGAATTTTTAAATAAAGAAATCTGTGTGTAAACTGGAATCCTGGCTCTTCTGCGGTCTAGAGGTAGTGAGATGGGAGGGGAGGACGGTGTGGCCTTTTTTAGAAGCGGGATGAAATCAGCCGATAGCTCCTCCAAACCTCCCCGGAGCCGAGCCGCCAGCGGCCCTTACCTGGCAGGAAGTGACGTCACCTGGCCCGGCCATTCACCTGAGAGGGCGGGGCCAGGTGAGATCACCGGGTAGGAACCAGGAGAGCCAGTTCCCGGGGCGTGGGAGGCGCTCCCGTCCCGCCGGGATCCTTGACCCAGCTCTCGGCCGGGCGCGGGCGGGGACTGGATGTTTCCGTCCCCATGGGGCCGAGGGAGGAGGGCGGGGCGGAGTGGGGAGGACGGAATGTGCCGGGGCACGAGCCCAGGGCAAGCGAAGGAGGCCGGCGCGGCGGGTGGGGGAGGGGTCGTCCCGGAAGCCGGGGCGTCCTGGGGTCCCACCGCCCGGCCTTCCAGGATCGGAGAGTGTGGGGGACTCAGGCTTTCGGCATCTCGGCGGAGGCAGCTTGAAAGCCTTCAGGATTCTAGAATGTCAACACTGTGGAATCTCAGACTTGGTCTCTCGGCGACTTCTAGGCCCTGGGTGTCCCAGAACGTTTAGGAATCGCAGAACTGTAGCCTCTGGCTTTCCGGGCTCCTAGACCTTCGGAATTCCAGAATCTTGGCCTGTCGGGATTCGAGAAGTTCGGGATTGCGAGATCTCGACATTTCTGAGCCTTGGAAACTCGTGGTCTCGCGCCCCAGACGGGGTGGGGGTCGCGGCCGCGCCGGGACGGGGCGGGGCCCCCGGGAGAGCAGCGTCCTCGGACCATACAAGGCAAGAGGCGGCGGGAACCACACTGGGGCGGAGGAGCCCAGCGCCAGGAAGCCGCCTCGCGTCAGTGCCTGCGCTCCGCCCCCTTCCGTCGCGGCCTCCTACCCCTCTTCCCCCCGCCCCTCACTTCCCTCTCCTCTCCTTTTTAATATCCATTCCTTCCAGGCACCCATTCTCCGTCCTCTATCCCCTCCTCTCTTTCCTTCCAATTCCCCTCCTCCTCCCCCTTCTGGCCTCCTTTCCTTCTCTCTCCACCCATTCCTTCCCTGCCCACACTCTTCATCCCCTCTGTTCCACCTCCCTTCTCACCCCATTTCTCTTCACCCCATTCCCTCCTGCGAGTGTTCTCTTCCCCTCCCCTCCTCATGCCTCCTTGACTTCTCAGCCCTCCTTGGCCCTCTCCCCTCGCGCACTGGCAGGCCCTGACCTTTGATCTCCTCTTCCACGAAGCACCCCCGCCCCCGCGCCCCGTTTTGGGAAAGGGCTCAGGTCCCCATACTTGGAGAGGAGGTTTGGGAAAGAGAGAGAGAGAAACCCAGAAACCCAAAGACGTTGGAGAGGAAGAGCAAGCCACGCAGACATTCACAGGCACTGAAAGAACAAGAAGTAACACATCTCTGGTCCTTCCCTTTGCGAAAAACAGATTCTCTGCCCCTTGAAAACAAACGAACTAACAAACCCTCACTTGCAAAAATGGCACCTAACACCAGCTACCAGTGCCAAACACCTGAGAGTCATTCCTCTTGACTCTTTCCTCAACCCCACACCCCAATTCAATGTCAGTCCTGTCTGATTCACCTTCTAAAGAGAGATTACAATCCACCCTCCTGCCTCCTCCTCTGGCCCCCACCCTGGTTCTATCGGGCATCATCTCCCACCTGAACCATCATAGCAGCCCCTTCCTGGTCTCCTGGCCCAGGTCCCTACCCTCAGTCTCTTCCCCACTCCCCCACTGGGCAACCAGAGGGAAGCTGTCGTGACACCTGAGTCAGATCACATAAAAGCCAAAGTCTTAAGTCCTCACCAGCCTACACAGCCTGGCTCTCATCTTTGATCACTCTTGTTCTAGTCACTCTGGCTTCCAACAGTGCATTTGCCATACTTCAGCCACAGGGCCTTTGCACTTCTTGTTCCCTCTGCCTGGAATACTCCCCCAGGTATCCCAACAGCTTACTCCCCTTCTTCAGGTCTCTGCTCAAATGTTTCCTCAGTGAGATGGTCCCTGACTACTATTATTGCAACCCCCATCCTCCCTACTTTGCTGTATTTTTTCCAAGATGTTTACCACCACCTAACACATCAAATGTACTTAGATCTTATGTTTATAGCAATTTCCCTCCCCCGCTAGAATGTCAGATCCTCAGGGGCAGGGACTTTGACTTTGTCTTGTTCACTGCTGTATCACTCACACCTAAACCCTAAACAGGAACCAGTCACATAGTGGTCACAAGCTTCAGAATTTGTTGAAAAAAATAAATCGATGCAGAAATGGGGAGAGAAAGAGAAAACTCCAAGACACACACACACACAAAATAGTAACTGTGTGAAGTAATGATGTTAATTAAACATTGTGGTAATTATTTCACAATTTATACGTATCTAAAATTATCTTGTACACCTTGGACTAATACAATGTTATACGGCGATTACATTTCAATAAAACTGGGGGGCGGTGGGGGGGCGGGAATCCAAGCCAAAAAGATGGAGAAGGAGACAGTATCACATAGGCAGTTTGCTGAGGACCCACAGCCTGACACATCTCCTACTGATTTGCAGACTCAAATTCCCAGGCATCTAAGAGGCAATACCACCCTCTGGTGACCAAGAGGAAAACGGCATCTCCCCACAACAGAAAACACTCCCTAACAGATCGTCACCAGAGTCCCAGGATTCCTCCCAGCTTAAAAATTCAGGAGACTGAAACGTTTATTCTTTTAAGTGATGTAGATGTTCGGGTTGATTAATAAGATGCATAAATTGACAAAAACCGGTTAGACTAAAAGTGCTCCAGGTGAGGATCGAACTCACAACCTCGGCATCGCTCCGCTCGCACTGTTATATAAGTACCGCGCGCTAACCGATTGCGCCACTGGAGCTCTGGCCGCACCCTTGCGCCGCGGATTCCTTCAGTCATTCCTGGCCACGTGACCTTGTTGGATTGCTCCGCCTCGTCTTTGCATATACAAATAGGAATCTTTGGATTGGCCAATAGAAGAAAGTGCGTTACCAGTTCCGGATTCTCACGCCTGGAAGGCCCTTGCTGTAAAAGGGAAAAGTCCGCGAGGCTTTTGGAATGTGGGGGTGTAGCCTACCTGGGACTCGCCTTCTCATGAATATTCAGAAACCAGAGAGGCGGGGTCGTCTTAACCCTTTGTTGGCAGGCCGGCCGGAAGGCGGCCCCTCCCCCCTGCGGGCGGGAACAGGATATGAGCCGGGGCGGCTGGGGGGAGGGGAAGCCCCAGGCGACCGCCCCCCGCCCCACTGCTGGGACCGGGCTCTCCAGCCACAGATGTATGTGGCGCCGCCGCCGCCAGAGTCGGCGCCACCCATCCCGGAGCCTGAGGGGTCCACAGTCGCAGACTCCAGCCTCCCGAAACTGCACCGCGTCCTGAGGGACCCCCGAAGCCCAGGCCCCAGCGTCCAGGCTAGAGGACCCCAGATATCCAGGTGCCCAGCGCCCCCTCCTGGAGGAGCTAGGAGTCCGGGACATCAGCGCTGCGCGACCCTGGAGGCCGAGCTTCCTGCACCCGGTTTCCAAGAATTTAGGATCCCAGACCGGAGATTCCCTCCAGAGTTTCCCAGAAAGCTGAGCCCAGGACTCCCGGGGTTTGAGGAACTTGGGATACGGACTCCTAGCGCCCCATCCAGCCCGTTTGGGGTTGAAGCGCCAGCTACTTCAAGAGGACCCTGGAATTTGGGGCTTCCTGCGCTCCCTCCTGGAGTTGGTTTAATCCCTGCTCTTAGAGTTAGGGGAACTCAGGAATCCGGCACCCCCACCCCACGGCCCCATCTAGAAGACTCAAGAATTTGGGTTCCCAGCACCCCCATCTGAGACTCAAGAGTCGACGCCCCCAGCATCTTCCATTTAGAGGACCAAAGAAATTTGGACCACTGCACCCCATCCTCCGAGAGACCCCGGATTCTGGTTCACGGATCCTGAGAGCCCGAAGTTCAAACCCCTGACTTGCAGAGAGACCCAGGAGTCCCGGCTCTGCGCCTCCCCGGGGACCGTGCTAGGGTCGAATAGGAACTGGGCTGCCTCGGTTCGGGGCTGGAGACTCCCCGGGAGGTGAGGGGGGAGGCGAGGGGCCCCGGGGGGTTGGGGGAGGGGGCGGCGCCGCTGCCGCTGAACAATGAGGGGGCGTGCCGGCGGGGGGCGAGCGGAGGAGCTGGCGGGAGTTGGGGGCTAGAGGGGTGTGGGGAGGCGCTGCAGGGGAGCTGCGGCGGTGGGAACAGTGAGCGGATCACGGAGGGACTGGCTGGAGGGGGTCGAGAACTCTGGGCCAGCGCCCGAACTCGCAGCCCTCCGCGGGGGAGGGAGCCGTCTGCAGGACCCTGGCATCCGGTCCCCCAGCCTCCTCCGCCCTCCCCTGGGACCCCGCGGCCTCCCGCCCACGGCTTTTTCCCAGCCCTGCCCCTCGCCCTCGGCTCCAGCCGGAGCCCAAACGTTCCCAGGATCCCTGAGCCTCCGGCCCCAGACACAGCAGACTCACAGCTTGGACGACTCTTTCGCTCGCTTTACTCTTTTGTCTCACCCTTTCCATCTTTTTCTCAGTGTTATCTCTCCTTGCTCCCCTCTTTCTATCACTTTGCCTCTGTCTCCCCCAGTAGTTACTCCCAGGGCCCCCTCCCAGGATTTAGACCACACTGTTCATTCTCAGCCCCCAGCCTCTGAGCGTGGGGGGCAGGGAGGCCTATGGGGTCCTGATATCCAGGAAGGGGGTCTTTCTGCAGAAGCCGCTGAGCCACTCAGCCATGCCCGAAGGAGCCCGTGGACTGGGCCTGTCCAAACCCAGCCCTAGCCTCGGCCGCAGAGGTGAAGTGTGTGACTGTGCGGCTGTGTGTGAGACTCGGACAGGTGAGCCTGAGGGAGGGGTGGAGCCTACTGGGCATTCATGCTTTCATGAAAGACACTGCAACGCTCTGGGGCTGACCCAGTGCTGGCAACACAGGCTGACCAAGACAGCCCCAGCCCTGCATGCACAGAGCTCCAGGTCTGGTCCGGGAGATGGACCCATCCCCATACCAGGATAGTCCAGAGGGGAAGCCCAGCATAGAGTGGTCAGGGCTGGGATGAGGAAAGCCCCGGGGACTGTGGGAACTTAATCTGGGAGGTCCAGGGAGGCTTCCTGGAGGAGGGGACATCTAAACTGAGAATTGAAAGCTGAGGAGGAATGAGTTGAGCGAGGCAAGGAAGAGTGTTCTGCACAGAGGGAACAGTATGTGCGGGGGCACAGAGGAGAGAAGAGGCTGCTTATTTGAGTAACTGAAAGAAGCTGAGTGTGACTGGAGTCCAGAGGGTAAGAAGTGGTGTGTCGGGAAGAGAGTGGACTGCACAGGCCCCTGTGGATCTGAGGAATCTGGACTTTACCCTGAGGGCAGGAATGGGGTTATACTCATGGGAGTGACAAGAGTCAGGCCAATTAATAAAGTTCTCCCAGGATGACACATGGAGGTGGATTTAAGGAATGGAGACCAGCAGTCCAGAGAGGACCCTGATGGGAGAGGACAGGGCACAGTGAGGGGAGCAGGGAGCCCATGGGAGAGCTGTTGAGCAGGGGTGGGTGAGCGTGGGGGCTAAGCGCACTTACTCAGTTGGGGAGACCCCCTGATCGCCTCTTCCACACCCCCAGCAGCCCCTGCAACCCCCGCCATGGCCTCCCCCCGAGGTTCTGGGAGCTCCACATCCCTGAGCACAGTGGGCTCGGAGGGGGACCCAGCTCCGGGGCCCACCCCAGCCTGCTTGGCCTCCAGGCCAGAGCCCCTTCCGGGGCCCCCCATCCGCCTGCATCTGTCGCCCGTGGGGACCCCAGCTTCAGCGAAACCCTCGAGGCTGGAGCGTGTGGCCCGTGAGATCGTGGAGACGGAGCGGGCCTATGTCCGGGACCTCCGCAGTATCGTGGAGGTGAGGCGGGTAGGCACCCAAGTGCAGTGGGGACCCAGGCCAGCCCCTCCACCCCTGTAACCCCAGTCATTCCCACAGGACTACTTGGGCCCTCTGCTGGATGGCGGGGTCCTGGGGCTGAGCGCGGAGCAGGTGGGCACGCTGTTTGCCAACATTGAGGACATCTACGAGTTCAGCAGGTCAGGGACGGGTGGGATGGGCAGCAGCGCTGGCTTGGGGGGTTGGGGAGGCAGGCTGTGTTCTAACCCCAGCCTTGGCACCCCACAGTGCCCTGTCCAGTCCGGAACATGGGGCATCATGACGTTGGGCAGGGGTCATGAGCAGGGGAGTGAGGATCCAGAGTGGTGGAGGAGTGTGGTGGATGGGAGCCTGAGGGCCTAGATGTCCAAATATCGGGATGGGTCCAGGCAGCGAGATGGGGCTATCGCTATGTCAGGTCTGGGATCGTGATGAATCCAAGGCTTGTGTGGGGCCTGAGGATCATGACAGTGTGAGCATTTGTGTGACCAGCTCATCCTGGGAAACCCCTCAGTCCCAGACAAACCAGAATGGTTGGCCACTCAGTCCAAGGAGCATGACACCGAGTGTCTTGATGACACCTAATTACACTTATTATTTTTTGGCCACACTGCTTGGCTTGTGGGATCTTAGTTCCCCAACCAGGGATTGAACCCGGACCCGGCAGCGAAAGCGCGGAGTCCTAACCACTGGACCACCAGGGAATTCCCTAATTACACTTAAAGTTACTGCAGGAGGTTCGTGAGTCACGACAAGGTCTCGGGGTCACAGTGGGATCTTAAGATCATCACAGCTCTGAGCGTCCTGACACCCCTCTCCCTGGGTTGTGCCATGAGACGCCCCAGGCTCATGCCAGCTGTGACAAGATCTCAGGCCGAGGAATGTAATGGTAACCAAGGACAAAGTCTGAGCAGGTTGCCGTCCCCCATGTCGCGATCAGAGGACCCTTCGTATGGACATGACATCCCTTGAGGGATCCTGGCAGCCACCAAGGCCCCAGTCTCCTGGAGTCCTCCCATGGGGGGCTGGGGGCCAGGGCACCCCCTCACCCTTCCTCTTCCCTCCACAGTGAGCTCCTGGAGGACCTGGAGGGCAGCAGCAGTGCCGGGGGCATCGCCGAGTGCTTCGTGCAGAGGGTGAGGCGAGGGCCTGGGCTGGGGCCTGGGTAAGGGGGGAGCAGGCCTGGGCTAGGGGTTGTGGGGGGGTCATGGGAAGTCGGGAACTGAGGTCTCCCTGACTCCCTTGCTGTCCACAGAGCGAGGATTTTGACATTTACACGTTGTACTGCATGAACTACCCGAGGTGAGGGCCAAGGAGCCCCTGCAGGGCCCCAGGCTGTGCCCACGAGCTGATGTGCCAGCCAAGCTCCCTCCACCCGGACCCATCCAGCTCCTAGCCCTGCCATACCCTGATAGCGCCCAACCTCTCCCTAACCCACCCTGACCCTGGTGGGCCCCTGAGAGTTCCAAAACCCTGGCCACTCCCTGACCCCTCCCAGCCTCGCCCACTGTAGCTGCAAGTCTCCCTGACCTGTGCTGTGCCCCCAGCTCCCTGGCCCTGCTCCGGGAGCTGTCAGTGTCTCCGCCAGCAGCCCTGTGGCTGCAGGAGCGCCAGGCCCAGCTCCACCACTCACTGCCCCTACAGAGCTTCCTGCTGAAGCCTGTTCAGCGCATCCTCAAGTACCATCTGCTGCTGCAGGTCAGCTGTGGCCCCTGGGGGGCTGCTTGGGGAGGGGCAAGGTCCTGTCCATTGGCCACCTGGTGGAACATCTGGAGAATGGACCCTGGACGAGTTGGGCAAGGCCTGGGGAGGCATCCAGTCCCTAGAAACTGGGCCGGTGCTTGGGGCAGGGTCTTGCTGGCAGTGGAGGCTGGCGCCGGGTGATTTCACTTCGTGTCTTTGCCTGTTTGTCTCTCTCCGTCTCTGCCCCTGCCTTTATTTCTCTCTCTCTCTTATCCTTGTCATTCTTTCTTCCTCTGTTCCTCTTCCACTCCCTGGGTGCCTGGTGGCTGCCCTTCAGGAGCTAGGCAAGCACTGGGTGGAGGGCCCAGACGCCGGGGGCCGCGAGTTGGTGGAGGAGGCTATCGTGTCCATGACAGCGGTTGCCTGGTACATCAATGACATGAAACGCAAGCAGGAGCACGCTGCGCGCCTCCAGGTGACCCCGGGAGAGGGCTGGGACCGGCGGCATGGGGGGCAGCGGGCGTGAGGGCCTTTGCGGGGGGTCGGGCTGGGACAGCGCAGTCTGGTTGCTAACCCCCCTGTGTTGGTATGCGTGCACCGCCCACCGGTGTGTTCCTGTGCCCGCTGCACCCGGCGTGGTCCCGGCAGGAGGTGCAGCGGCGGCTGGGTGGCTGGACCGGTCCGGAGCTCAGTGCTTTTGGCGAGCTGGTGCTGGAGGGTGCATTCCGAGGTGGTGGAGGGGGCGGCCCCCGACTTCGAGGGGGTGAACGGCTGCTCTTTCTGTTCTCACGGATGCTGCTCGTGGCCAAGCGCCGGGGACCAGAATACACATACAAGGGCCACATCTTCGTGAGTTCAGGGATGGGGCAGGGCCAGAATGTTACCTGCCAGGTATGTTCTATACACATATACCTGTAGACCTAAAGGCTGGGGGCAGGATCCGCAAGGAGGGACAACCCAGCTTAAAAGGGCCATGTTTTCTTGAGTCCGAGGAGGGGGGGCAGGGTTTAATAAGGAGGGGTGAGGCCAGTGGGATGCACGGGTGGTGCGGGCCTGAAGGGGGAGGACCTGTATTTGCCCACCAGACAAGCATCTTCATGGGCACGCACGTCTTCTTGATCCAGATGAGGGGGGAAGGGCTGGTGAGAGAGAGCTGAGCCCAGCCTGGTGGGGAGGGTTGACAGGAGGAAAGGGGACATCTTTCTAGGGGGTAGGGACCCAGATACACACGAGGGGCACATGGATGAGTCTGAGGCCTCTGAACTTGCCTCCCCTCTCTGCCCCTCACCCAGTGTTGCAACCTGAGTGTGACTGAGAGCCCTCGAGACCCTCTAGGGTTCAAGGTGTCTGATCTGACCATTCCCAAGCACAGACACCTACTCCAGGTGAGCAGAGGGTGGGGCTGGGCGGGCAGGGATCCCCCAGTCCCTAGACCTCACCCCTGGCTCCCCATTCCACCCCACCCCGCCCCCAGGCCAAGAACCAAGAAGAGAAGAGGCTGTGGATTCACTGTCTCCAGCGCCTCTTCTTTGAGAATCACCCCGCCTCCATCCCTGCCAAGGTACAGCTCCTGCCACTGCGGGGGGTCCTCAGGGTGCTGGAGACTCCCCTCCCCCAGTAACACCGAAAAACCCTGACTGCAGGGGGTGCCGTCTTAGAACATGGTAGTTAAATTGCAGTGTTGCGTTGCCTGGGTTTCAATCCCAGCTCCATCACATCCCTGCTTTGTGACTTTCGGCAAGTAATTTAACCTCTCTGGCTTCAGTTTCCTCACCTGGAGGAATGATAGCATCAGCCTCATAGGGTTGCGGTGAGGATTAGTCATTATCAGTCATGTAAGGCGCCTGACATGTAGCAGCACCCTTTTTTATTTATTTATTTTTTTTTGCGGTACGCGGGCCTCTCACTGTTGTGGCCTCTCCCGTTGCGGAGCACAGGCTCCGGACGCGCAGGCTCAGCGGCCATGGCTCACGGGCCCAGCCGCTCCGCGGCATGTGGGATCCTCCGGGACCGGGGCACGAACCCCTGTCCCCTGCATCGGCAGGCGGACTCTCAACCACTGCGCCACCAGGGAAGCCCAGCAGCACCCTTTAGTAGGACCATGACTGGGGTGCTCAGGGACCAGCCCCCTCATCCCTCATCCTTGTCTCTTTCAGGCAAAACAAGTTCTCCTTGAAAACAGCCTGCACTGTGAGTTGGGGCCCTGTGTTGGGAGGTTGTGGCAGTAGAGGAATCACTTCTAAGAAAAAGTAAAGTGTTAGCCCCAAATCTTTCCCTGCAGGTGCTCCTAAAAGTAAGTCTATCCCAGAGCCCCTGACACCTCCACTTGGGTCTCCCCGACCTCGAGATGCTAGAAATTTCACCCCTGGACGAAGGAACACAGGTAAAAGAGATGGAACCCTGAGTTCCCCCTCCCTCCACTCCTCCCCCAGAAGCCTGGAGCTGGGCTCCTAACAAGGTTCCGATCCGCCTCTCCCATAGCTCCATCTCCAGGACCCGCCACTACCCGCCGTGGCCGCAGACAGTCTGGTGAGTACCCTTCACCTAAAAGTGAACTAGGCATCAGGTGGGACCTGGCCCCTGACATCACTGTGTCCTCCCTCCAGAGCCCCTGAAGGACCCTTACGTCATGTTTCCACAGAACGGTGAGGGACCACCCACCCCGGCCTGCTCCATCCCTGTCTGTCTGTCTGTTCCCGGGGATGCCCAGAGTTCGTGAGGGAGGGGTGATAGGGGCAGCTCATCAATGACAAGGAATAACACTTGTTCTTACATCTCACTCTTTTCTCTTTCTCATCTCTTCATCCCCAGCTAAGCCTAGACTCAAGGTGAGAAACATCCTGGGACAGGGTTGTTTTGGGTCCTGGACTCCTGGGTCTGAGGGAGGAGGGAGCTTGGGTTCCAAAGTGCTGGGTCTGAAGAAGAAGGGGGCTGGGAACTGGATTCCTCTGTCTCAGGGAGGAGGGGGACGGGGCCCTGGACTCCTGCCCTCCTTCCTTTCCTTCCTCACAGCACACTGGCAGTGAGGGGGAGCTCTACCCACCCTTAGAGCCTCTGCCACCAGTTCCAGCTTCTGAACCCCCTGAGGACCTGGAGGACACTGGGCCCCCCACGCTGGACCCCTCTGGGACCTCAATCACTGAAGAAATCCTGGAGCTGCTGAACCAAAGAGGCCTCCGGGATCCAGGGGTGAGCCGGGCATCCCCTCACGGTGTCCTTGGGGCTCTGGGCCTGGGCAGGCAGAGCCTGGGGGTCGGGGGGCCAACCCACCCTGATACCTTTGGCTTCTTCCTCAGTGCCCACTACAGCCACCCCCCCATGACATTCCCAAGTTCCCCGGAGATTCCCAGGTGCCAGGCGACAGTGACACCCTCGCATTCCAAGCCCTGCCCAGCCGGGACTCTTCAGAAGAGGAGGAGGAAGAAGAGCTGGATATGGATGAACGGGGCCCTTCCCCACTCCACGTCCTAGAGGGACTCGAAAGTTCCAGTGCGGCTGAAATTCCTGACATTCCCAGCCTTTCCAAAAGTCCTGATGTACCCAACCTCCCTGAAATTCCCAGCCTTTCTGAAATTCCCCAAATGCCCCGCCTTCCCAGTCTCTCTGACATTTCCAATGTTTTTGAAATGCCCTGCCTTCCAGCCATACCTAGTGTCCCCAACATTCCTAGTCTCTCCAACGCTCCCACCCTCCCCTGTGACTCCTGGCTCCAGGGACCTCTGCAGGAGCCGGATGAGGCTCTAGCCACCAGGAGAGAGCTCTTCCCTGGAAGCAGTTCTGGAAAACTGGGAGAGCCCTCCTCAGAAAGCAGGGCAGGCCAAGAGGAGGGTGAAGGAGTATCATACCCAGCTTTCCAGCCCCGGGATGTCACCCAAGGTCAGGAATTCCCAGATGAGCTGGAGTTCCGCCCTTGCTCAGAAATCCGGAGCGCCTGGCGGGCACTGGAGCAGGGGCAGCCGGCCCAGCCAGGTTTCCCAGAGCCGCTGCTGATCCTGGAGGATTCAGATCTCAGTGGAGGCAGCGGAAGCGGGAAGGCAGGACCCCCAACTTCGGAGAGGTCAGCGTCCCGAGTGCGAGAGTTGGCCCGGCTTTACAGCGAGCGGATCCAGCAGATGCAGCGGGCTGAGACCCGGGCATCAGCCAACGCCCCCCGCCGCCGGCCACGGGCTCTGGCCCAGCCGCAGCTGTTGCCCTGCCTACCCCGGGAGCAGGCTGAGCCAGGTGAGGTCCAGGTATGTGGTTGGCAGACGCAGCCCACGTGGGGGCATCCGTCCTAACTCTATCCACCTTGCTTTGCATACAGGGCCCCTGCCTGCCTTTGGACATGTGCTCGTATGTGAGCTGGCCTTCCCGCTGACCTGTGCCCAGGAATCTGTCCCCCTAAGCCCTGCTGCCCAGGTTCAAGCTGCCACAGCTGTGACTAAGCAGCGAGGCTGCCTGGACGGCCAGGGTCTAAATGCTTCAAGTTTGCCTGAGCGACAGCATCTGGGCATCCAGGTTCCAGCTGCTAGCCCTCTACCTGAGCGAGGAGGCCTCTGGAACATCCGGATTCCAGCCACCACACCTTTGCCCAAGCAGGAAGGCGCCCCCAACAGCCAGACGCCAGCTATTACAACTTTGCCAGATCAAGAAGGCCACCCGGAAATCCAAGTTCCAGCTGCCACTCCTTTGCCCGAGCATAGAGGCCACGTGGATATACCGGTTCCACCTACCACCTCTTTTCCTGAGCAAGGATGCCACGTGGACATCCAAGTTCCAATCACCCCAGCTTTGCCTAAGCGGGGAAGTTGCTCTGATGTCACGGCTTTAGCCGCCACTCCTACGCCCAAGCGAGAAGGCCACCTGGACAGCCAGAGCTCAACCAACACCCCGTTAACTAAGCAAGGAGATTCTAGGGCTGTTCAGTCCCCAGCCACTGCCTGTGGCCAAGCCGTCGATCCTTTGCTTATACACAGAAGCAGCCTAGACCCTCAGATCCCAGCTGACACCCCACTACCCTTGCAACACGACCTCCCCGACATTCACGTTCCGGGTACCTCACCTTTGCCTGCACATGGAGGCCACCTAGACCATCAGACCCCAGCCAACACTCTGCCGTCCTTGCCCCAGGACCTCCCACACTTTCAGGTTCCAGCTGCCACACCTTTCCCGCAGCCACAAGGCCTCACGGACACCCAGGTCCAAGCCCTCCCACCTTTGCCCCAGCAGGAAGGCCTCCCGGACATCCAGGGTCCAGCTGCTGCGCCCCTGCTTGAGGAGCAAAGCCTCACAGACCTCCAGGTTCAGAAACTGACACCTTTGTTGGAGCAGAAGAGCCTCACCAACGACCATGTTCCAGCTGCCCCACCTTTGCCTGAGCAAGGGGGCCCTCGGGACATTCAGGGCCTGTTACCCACCCGAGTCCAGACCACGGTGGTTTTGTCTAAACAAGGAGGCCACGTGGTCTCTCACGTTGCCAGGTCAGAGTCTTCAGACTTGAGCCCACCCCACAGTCCCCCACTTGCAACCCGGCAGCTCCTGGGCTCCAACGCAGCTGCCCTCTCAAGATACCTGGCAGCCTCATACATCAGCCAGAGCCTGGCGCGGCGGCAAGGGCCTGGAGGAGAGGCTCCCCCAGCCTCCCGGGGCCCTTGGTCCTCTTCCGCCCCCACGTCACGGGCACCTTCACCGCCACCCCAGCCTCAACCCCCAGCGCCCCCAGCCAGGAGGCTCAGCTATGCCACCACGGTCAACATCCATGTCGGGGGTGGCGGGCGGCTACAGCCAGCCAAGGCCCAGGTCAGGTTGAACCACCCTGCTCTCTTGGCAACGCCCCAGGAATCAGTGGGCCTTCGCAGAGCCCAGGGGGCTCCCGATGCCCCTTTCCACATGTGAGCCAGGATGTCGCGCTTCTTGAAAAGCAGAGACTTCAGCCAGATGCCACAGACCCTCAGAATTCACCCGGAAGTCCAGACGCTGAACACAGGTCTAAAAATTGCCACAGCTTTCCAACACCTGGAGTCTTTGGCAAATGGGCCTTATTAACCTGTATTAACCCAACAGGGATGGGGAAGGGGATGTCATTAATATTTTGTTAATATTATGAAATTATGTATCTTTCCCCATTCTGGGGGCCGTGGGGGATGACAGAAGACGACAATGAATGGGAAGGTCTGATACAGCACAAATCGGTCGTTCTGAAAATTTGGGGAATCTCAAACTCCTTTGAGAATTGCTGAAGACTGGACCCATTACAGTTTGGTGTGTGATGTTAGAGGGTTTATGAACTGCTTGATGCCTATCCAGGAAGGCCAAGTTAAGAAGCTTTCTCCCAAGAAGATCCCTCAAAATTCATTCTCTTAGCAGTTTATCCAGTTGATGTGTCCCACCATCGTCTATTCCTCCCATCTACTTAGCCAATTCTATCCACCCAGCTATCTCTCCGTCATCTCCCTCTGTCCATCCGTCTTCCAATCCATCATCCCACCCATATGTCTTTATTCAACTTTCTCTACCCTATTCATCCATCATCCTACCCCACCCCCCATCTAGCACCCGTTCCTCCGTCAATCCACTCATCTATTATCCCACCTGTCCATCTTCTCCAACCAACTCTCTCCATTCATCCATTTGTCCCTCCATATTCCCATCTATGTCCATTCATTCATACATCTCATCACTCAACCATCTCCTAATCCATTGAGCCAACTGTCCATTTAACCATCTCTACCACCATCCATCCAACCATTTTAATCTCTTTACATCCATTCCTCCTTAATTGGATTCTTCTGGGTCTTGGTACTACAAAATTTTGGAGACAAGTTCCCCGCTAATGCCAAAATGGATCAGGTTTGGGGTTCTGGCGGAAGTGTCCCACATCTGCCTTATTTCTCTTGGCAACCACTCTCCACCCTCCTAAGTATTCTAGTTCTTGTACCCACCCATCGAGTTCTTCTATCAGATCTCTTTACTCCCTCTCTCTAGTTGGGGACCTCTACAGTGCCTCAATATGCCCCCACACCCCAAAGTAATTCAGGTCTTAGGAACAAAGGCTTTTATATTAAGATCGTTCTGTCCTCCTCCCATCAGTGGTATGCCCAGGGAGCAGCACAATTTAAGCAGTTTCTTTGGTCATATTAGCTGCTTTTATCGAACACTTAACCCCTTGTGCTTTAGTGCATCGTCTATTTAGTCTTCCCTGGAATTCTCTGAGACACCGCAGCATCATGGCTGAGTTGAAGTCCCAGCTTTTCTAGTACGTGGTGTGTTGACTTACCTCCGAGCCTCGGTTTCCTCAATATCTGCCTCGCAGGATCATCGGAACGTTTCAGTGAGCGTATCCTTACTTCCCAAATGTATTTAAGCCTGACTCACTGAGGCAGTGTTCCAATCAGATGCCCCAGGATCTAGTCCCAACCCATGGAATGAGAACCTCCAAGGCAGGAGCCTAAGAGTCTGGTTTTAACAATCAATTAACGGCAACAACAAAAAATGCTGTTATGAGTACTAACTGCATACCACAGGCATTAGTCACTTTATTTGAACTCGTTCGCTTTGAGTCCTCACAACATCCCTAAAAGGCAAGTGAGGATGATTTTTACCCCCCACTTTAGAGATGAGGAAACTGAGGCACAGAGAGGATAAGGGACTTGCCCAAACAAGTGGGAAGGAGCAGAGCTGGGACTCATCCACACTGCCCAGCCCGTCGGCACTTTTACTTGAGTGTGTCGGGCGCTGTTCTTGTCACTGGGGGCACAACAGGGAATAATTCCTTGCCCACGAGGGGCTTGCAGCCTGGTGCTCTAAAGGCCCTAGGTAATTGGTCATTAGCTGGGTAAACTGAGTAAGTCCTGGCTCAGTAAGTATTAGCTGCTGGCTTCTATTCAGTTATTGAGTGGTTACCATGCCATACACCAGGGCCTAGGCCGAGTCGGCTTCTTGGCCTGGACCTGCTCCGCTGCAGCCTCCCAACAAAGGTCAGGATTAAGGCTGGCCCTCCCCTCTTCCGCCCCCGGCTGCACATTCCCAGCTGAAAGAAAGTTCCCAGCCTGGCCTGGGCTCCCAGCGGTGCCGGAATTCCTGGTATTTGAGGAGGCAGCAGGGAGGAAGGAGGCCGTCTACTCCAAGGCTCGGAGTGAGGAAGGAGAGGCAAGCCCCCTCAGCCACTCCAGATGCGTCCCAGCTGTGCCTCTGGGAGGGGGCTAAGAGTCTCAGTAAAGGGGTCTCCGGACCCCGTGCGAAAACCCTGGGCACTAGGCCTGCCTCGGGCCCTCCTACTCCCTGCCCCTGAATTCCATTCCTCCTGCCTGCCCGACTCCTACCTCTGCTTCATAACCCCAGCTCCAACGCCTCCTCAGGAATACCTTTCTTGCTGGTCTACTACAGCCTGCCTTTTGTAAACTGTCTTTAGAGCTGCAATTAAGACAGGCTTGAAAAGGGAAAGGGCAGCTGTCCACTGCCTTCTTTGGGACACTGCTGCCCTCCTTGGGATGTTTAGGTTAATGCCAGCCAAACCCAGTTAACCCGAGTTAACTCCAGCTCCAGTGCAAAACTTGGTGAGGTAGTTATTTAGCCACTAGGCTAACTTTCTCACCAGCTAACACGAAGACACCTGCCTGTCACCAACCTCACAGGGATGTTGTAAACACTTAGCCTGGCAACCAGATGGAGCTCAATCAACCCCACTCTCCATCTGTAAGAAGCACTTTGTATGTTTTCTCTGTACACCAGTGCTGTCCCACAGAATTTTCCTGTGACAATGTTCTCATCAGTGCAGCCCAGCTTGGCGGCCACAAGTGGCTATGGTTTTGGTAGGGCAGACATACAAAATGGGCAACTAGTCAGTAAATCCCAAGGTCCTTCTCTTATAAAGAAAATTTGTAAAAAAAAAAAAAAAAAGAAAATTTGTGAAACTCTCCTTGATTAAGTGTGTAATGATGTTCTTGCCAGTACTCAGCAGGGGGAGTAGTGAGGAAGCCCACTTGGGGGCAGATCGCTTAAGTATCCAGGTTGGCTGCAAAGGCTGGTATGGAAGCACAGATGCCCTTCCCACCCCAATGATGTTCACTAGCTTCCTTTAAAAATGGGGAAAAACTGAAGGCAACTTAATTCCCCAACAGTACTTCCCAATACGTATTACCAGGGCCATCCCACAGAACTTTCTTCCATGATGGAAATGCTCTATCATCTCTGCAGCCCAGTGGTAGCAACTGAGAGCCCACCTAAGTCAGCTATTATCATCCCATGGCAGACACAACAGATGAACAAGTCCTCAGACCTATATGTTCCCAGGCCCATAAGGATAGTCACCACACTGAGCATAACTGGGACCTGCTTTAAGGAGGCCATGGGGGTGTGGCAGACTTTCTCAGGAGTTATTGTTGACATCCTGAAGGATGTGGCCAATCGGGGAAATCATGCACCCATCCACAACGGGGTGGTTACAGCCCCCTGCCCCAATCTCAATCCTATCTACACTAGGCATTTCCTTGGCATCAAGGAAAATTCCTTTCCCAACACAGGCATGGATGGCTCTTAGTTGCTGACTTAAAGACTCCATCCAGGCAGTTTCTCCTCACTTTGTAGTAAAGATTATTGATCTTACACATTTCCCCTGCTCTTCTCTGACATGTCATTAAAACAACAGCAAAGAGACTTCCCTTGTGGTGCAGTGGCTAACACTCCACATTCCCAATGCAAGGGGCCTGGGTTTGACCCCTGGTCAGGGAACTAGATCCCACATGCCACAACTAAGACCCGGCACAGCCACATAAATAAATAAATATTTAAAAATAAATTAAAAAACAACAGCAAAAAGATTGGGGAAAAAAAAACCTCACAAGGATACCCCACACAACCAATGACCTAGAACCACACCCACCTCAGCTGTGCCAACACACTGGACTCTACTGGAGGTGCACAGAAACTGAGACCAGGTCTGCTCCCACCAGCCTCTCCAACCCAACCCATCTCCTACCAGAGTGGTAGCCTCTAGAAAGTCTTCTGGGGCATCTCCTGTATTCCTTTTAGACAAAGACCACAGCATAGTCCTTGAAACCTTAAATCCCATAACATTTTTATTATAAAGGTGAACCCTGATCTTTACGAAAGGCTTATCGGTAGGATTTCTGGTAGCGAGCACGGGCACCAGGACCTCCAAACTTTTTGGATTCGCAGCGACGGGGATCAGCTACCAGCAGGGTCCGGTCATACTGGATGAGGATGTCTTTGATCTCCTTCTTGGAAGCCTCATCCACGTCTGGGGATTAAAGTAGGGGTGAAGATTTAGATACGCCAGGAAGTGTCCTCCTGCTCTTTGTGACTAAATGCAAGAGTGCCAGAGCTAGACCTTGACCTGCCCCCCCCCCCCACACCTGATGGGAAGGACCCACCCTCACTCACATTTCTGGTAATAGGCCACCAAGGCTTTGGAGATGGACTGGCGGATTGCTGTGAGAAAGAAACACACACACAAAAAAGGTACATCAACTTTAGGGACACCCAAGGGTAGGACCCACCTTCCACCCATGTGCCCAGTTCCTGGGACTCACCATAAATCTGAGCTACATGACCGCCACCCTTCACTCGGACACGGATGTCAACACCAGCAAATCGCTCCTTGCCCAGAAGCAGAACAGGTTCCAGTAGCTAGAGCAACAGGAAGCATGACAGGATTTTAGATCACAACCTGGGCAGCCAAGCCACCTCACTGAACATTCCTCCACAACTCTCTCCAAGTAGCTTCAGCCACCACTGGCCTCAAAGTATTAGTGGAAGAGGGTTGGGCTGTTACTCAAGGCACTCTGCACAGCCAGCAGAGCAGGGGCGTTTCCAAGACAGAAGAGATCGCTGAAGGCAACCTGAAACTTGAGGTGGGCTACCTCCTGTGTTTCCCTCTGGACATCAGATTACCCATCTTTAAAACTGATTCTTAGAATGCTGGCACTTTAGCCCAACACTAAGGAACACCTCTGCAGCCACCAAGGCTGCCCCAAACAGTGAAAAGCCACTCCTGAGCTACGTCACCTGCTTTCCCCACCTGAGCTCTGTGCCCTCCCTTTGAGCCTCACAGATTTCCAGAAAAATTACAACTATGCTATAACCCTATTTTGTTTTTTTTTTTTTCCTATTTTGTTTTACCTACTTCAGGCCTCAGCTCACAAGTCTCCCCCAACCCTGCTCTGACGCTTCCACCCAGGTTTGAGCCAGAAACCTTCTCTGGGCTCCTGTACGCCAGCTTTGACTACTTTGGAGCAGTGTCTGGTATTGGGGTCCAATGTGTCTCCCCCACTGGATTGGGAGCTCTGTGACGGCAGGCCCTGAAGCCATCAGGGTCACTGATTTGTCTCCAGCTCTCAACACAGGCTGCACACACAAAGCCTTCGAGTAAACTGACAGTAAAAATAAGCCACAATACTCAATTATCTGCTATACAAAGGAATCTCCGACACCACCTTATTAAGTTTTAACTAACCCTGCAACGGAGATGTTATTCTTCACCTTTAAAAGCAATAGACTTAACAAATGCGTTCTCACACACACCAACAACCTCACAAGGAAAATCCAATTTACCCTCACAACAGCCCTCCAAGGTAGGAATTATTCCTATTTTACAGAAAAGGTAAGTTACTGCCTCAAATCACTCAGCTAGAAACGGCAGAAATCAAACTCGGATCTCTTTCCATTCTGAGCCAAAGAAACTGAGACCTTCCAATAAAACTTTATTCAGGAAAAAAAAAAAAAAAAAAAAAAAAGAAACTGAGGCTCAGACAGGGAGAGGAGGAACTCCTTTCACAGCCAAGCAGAACAAACTCAAATTCTTATAATGCTTATTATGTACAATATTCAAACCCCACTTTAATCACAATGTTTCGAAGAACAAAACATTGATTCCTGTTGTCGGAGAGTGTATACTACCCTAAAAGTCACAACATTAAGAAATAAACAACCTTATGTCCGCCATTAACTTATTGCAAGAAATCAGACCACATAAACTTGGGTAATCCCCGTGCCATCCGGTCCCCAAAACTGAGTGAGCTTCCAAATAACCCAGTTAAGCACCTGCTTAACCTTCAACATCCACGTTTTCACTCTCAATTCAAGCTTTTGTAACATCGCCTGAACCCCCAACACCCAACTCCATTCATCGATAAATACCCCATTTTTCTGTCCCCTACTCAGCTTCTAAACGTCCCATTATTGACACCAGACCCTTCGGCTTCCAGGATCGACGAACTCCAGGAACCCACTTACTCCAACATCTCCATCTCCAGAACCCTCCACTCAACCCAAACAACCATCCTTAATTCCGGTACCTTGTACTGCAGCGTGCGAGGTTCGATCATCTCCAGGGGTCGCCCGTTCACCTTGATGAGGCCGTTACCTCGTTTGCAGTGCGCCACGGCCGTGGCCGTCTTCTGCGGAAAGCGAAGGGAAAACAACGGAGCCACGTGAGCTCCGGGCCCCGGCTCCCAAGTCGACCCCAGACCCCTGCCCACAAGCCTCTCCCTGACCCAGGCCTCCCCTCGCCCCCACCATCGGGAGCCCGGCTTACCTTGCGTCCGAAGACCTGCACCGACTGCAGAGGGCCCTTAGCCGGCATGGCTGCGAGCGTTCACAGGAACTCCTCACCGCGCGGCGCCGCAACTGGAAAAGGAAAACGCAGGCCCAACCTGGCTGCTTTTCAGGGTCTGCGCAGGCGCGTTGTGCTCACCTTCGCGACAGGAGGGAGCTTTACGGCTAGTGGGCGGGGCTTTGGATTGGCGGCGGGAAGGTGGGTCCAGAGAGCGGAGGGGGCGGGCCCCGGGAGCGGAAGGGGCGGGGCTTGAAAGGGTGTCGGGGGTTGACAGAGAAGGGTGCGGACAAGACGAAGTTCACATCCTTGGTCTTCCTCGATCACCGCCAGTTCTCATTTGCATTTAGGCTCTTTAATAACCTCCCTCCGCTCCCATACGCAACCGATTATCGCCCTTTTCGAAGGAGGTTTGTGTTACTGCTTCATCATCGGCAATCTTCTTCCCCTCTAGAGTTCCCTTCTGAGAAACCTGGCAGGATTCAGACTCCCCCTACGTCCTAGAACCCACCTCCTTAGAGAGTCCCCCCAGAATCCTTTTCCTCTTAGAGGCTCCTACCCCAGAGTCTGACTTTCACCAGAACTTCCTTTCTTTTAGAGTCTCCTCCTGCCAGAATTTTTCTCTAAGAGGTCTTCTCCCAAAACCCCCTCCTCAGAATCCTCACACTAGACTCTTTCTTTCCCTGAATCTCCCTCCACTCAGGGCCCTTTCCTCCCGCCATAATTCTCCCCAGAATCTTTCTCTCCTCAGACCCACGAGCCCTAGAATCCCCCTTCTTCAGAAGCTCCTTCTCCCCCAATCCGCTTTTCCCGCAACTGTCCCCCTAGAACCCGTTTTCACAAAATCATCACTTTCAGAGCCCCCCCCTCAAAATCTACCTTTCCCAAGAATTTGTTTTCCTTCAGAGCCTCCTCTCCCCAGCAATTGTCTCCCCTGAAATTTGCCTCCCCACTAGAATCCCCCACTCCTTGGAGACCCTCCAAAATTCTACTCTTCAGAGTCTCTATCTGAGAACCCTCTTTCTCCGGACACCCCCAAATCACCCTCCTCTCTAGCCCCCTCCCACACAGAATTCTCTATCCCAGGGGTCCCCAACCCTCAGGATCTAACGCCGGGTGATCTGAGGTGGAGCTGATGTAATAATAATAGAAATAAAGTGCACGATAAATGTAATGCACTTGAATCAGCCCGAAACCATCCCCTCCCCACCCCCGGGCCGTGGAAAAATTGTCTTCCACGAAAACGGTCCCTGGTGCCAAAAAGGTTGGGGACCACTGCTCTATCCCCAGTCCCCCCAGCCCATCTGAGGAACCTCAGGATTGGGTAGCTCCCTGGCCCCCCACCACTCAGGATGCTCCCTTCCTAGCCCAGAGCTCCCTCTCAGGGCTGCAGGGAGCCCACCGTTGCCTCAGTTTCTCTGGCAGCACTGCGTCTGGAGTCCAAAGTGCAAAAGGGTGTGGTGGCTCACCTGTTCCTGGAGGGTCCAAGACAGGGTGGAGATTGGCGGGCAGGTCAGGGGCCGGAGGGAGGATCCTGCAGCTCAGAATCCAGCTCCTAAAGGGTGAGAGAGGGAGAGGAGCCAGGCCCCGGGGAGAGAGGAAGGGAAGACCCAGTGGCTGACTTGGAGGGACCCACAGACAGGTACACAGCACAAGAGAGAGACAGGCACACATGGAGGAGAAGGCAAAGACGGGACCAACAGAGGAGAGGAAAAAGAGAGACACCAGGTCAGTCAAAGATAGAGCCAGGAGACACAAGTGACAGAGATCCAGAGGCAGAGAGGCCCACCCTCAGAGAAAGAAGACCGGCAGGTACAGGCAGGCACGAAGATTCCAAGACACTTTCAACAGAAATATAAGTAGAAAGCAGACCAGAGACTCCCAAATATGCACCTGCAGACACAGATAAAGCCTAACCCTGGTGATTTCCAGTGAGAAGACAGGCCACAGAATGCACATGCTTTCACACACTCTGTACTACGTTATGGGCCTGTTTGGGGGGCAGGGGAAGCTTCCAAACTCTCCAGTCTCTCCACGGTGATCCTCGTAGCCTTGCTAAGTCTGGTATCTTGGGTGGGGGGAAAGAAGCAGGTCTGGGAGTCCCCTGACCTAGGTCCTCGCTACTCTAGGGTCACCATCTCCTCCAACTTCTTGGAGTACATTTCCTGGGTATCTGTGGATTGAGTAAAGCTGGAAGGGAGGGAAAGGGGGCAATTCCCCTCACCTATTCCAGTTTTCCAATTTGCTCCCACTCTCTGTACCTCTTGTTTCCAGGACCCCAGGCCGGAACCAGAGAAAGTCTGGGGGTGGGCAGGGTGCCCATGTGGCCTCTCTGGACCATCCTCCTGCTGGTGCTGCCCTTGGGAGGCCTAGGACCACCCTTCTGCCCAAGGGAGACTTTCTGCTTCCTCATTGCCATCATGAAGTTGCTGGTGAGGAGGGAGGGAAGAGCCAGCAGACAGGGGCAGGCTAGTTAGGGAGTGGGTGGGGGGCATGTTTGAGGAAAGGCCAGTCTCTCCCTTCCACCAAAATCTGATTTTACTCCCTACCTCGCCATTGCAGGGAAGCAAAAATGATGGCACTCTTTACACCGCAGATGATCTTTTGGTGGGTATCTCATTAGCTCCTTACTGAAGTTGGAAGTTTAGGGAGAACCCACTAGGCTCAGAACATGCACATGTTAAGGCCAGGAGACAGGCATGCTGGTATTCTGGCTGTCCAGCTCCTGACTCACCCCAGCCTTGACAAATATATATGGCCTGCATTGTGTCTTCATTGCTGCGCGCAGGCTTTCTCTAGTTGCAGGGAGCTGGGGCTACTCTTCGTTGCGGATTGCGGGCTTCTCATTGCGGTGGCTTCTCTTGATGAAGACCACGGGCTCTAGGCCTGTAGGTTTTAGTGGCTGTGGCACTTGGGCTCAGTAGTTGTGGCGCATGGGCTTAGTTGCTCCGTGGCATGTGGGATCTTCCCGGACCAGGGCTCAAACCCGTGTCCCCTTCATTGGCAGGCGGATTCTTAACCACCGCGCCACCAGGGACATCCAACAAATATATTTTATTCACTGCTGTCTCCAACACCTGCTACAGTGACTGGCACATAATCACAACAAAGGATGATGGTGATGATTACAGCTATTCTTATATAGTGCTTACCCTGTGCCAGGTACTCGTCAGTATATTTGCTTAATTACTCTTCACACTGACCCTATGAGGTAAACAAGGCCATCATGTATGGATGTGAAGGTGTACACTGTACAAGAATCCCACATCTACAAGGACAGTATTCTCATCCTGGATATATTTGTCAATTTCCAGCAGACGGCAGTAAAGTATCTTGTTCTAACAAAATCAGCACTTAGAAGTACTTTAAGGAAGGAGTGTCTTTTTCTAACTTACACAGGTGCACTTCCAGTGAAGGTAGCAGGTAGGGATTATTCAGAGCTCCACTTTACAGATGAGGAAACTGAGGCTCAGAGAAGTGAAGGGGCTTGTCCCAGGCCACAAGTCAGAAATTGTGGGGGTGAGGACTTGGGATCAGCCCTTGCCCAGAGACACCAGATCATTCTGTCCCCACAGGTGTGTCCTGCTGAGGCTCTAGGATGCTTCTGGCTGGAGCTGTCTGTGATTGGGTTTGAGGAGGGCCCATCCATGGAGACTGCTGTGTTCCGGCTACAGTGCCTATTGCATGCCCTCGGGTCCTGGCTGTGGGTGACTGGCTGGGGCCCTTGTCCACCCTGTGGAGAACACCCTCAGAGACCTGTCCATCTTTTTCTGGCCAAACTCTTGGAGTTATTACAGGGGGCTTGTGCTCAGCATCTGCCCTCAGCACGAACCTGGGAGGATACAGACTCCCTGGTACTCCCGGAGAGGCTGCGTGGAGAGAGGGAGAGGAGATTTGGTCTTCAGCCCCAGTTCCAAAACCTCAAGCCTTCTCCTTTTAGGCCAGAGGACCTCACCTGGAGCCCCAGAAGCCAGGGGAAGAGGAGAGAAGGTAAAAAATAAGGTGAGATCTGAAGCCTGAAGTCTCTTGACCTACTGGGGCAGAGGGTTGGATAAATTGCCCACACCTGTCCCAGTTGCTCTCCCTCTCTTTCAGATACTCCCTCCTCTCTCCTTTTCCAGGAAGGGACCGAGAATTGCACACCTGTCCTCCAAACTCATCCCCATCCCTTGAGGACAGGAAGAGTCTTGTGGCTCACATTTCTGGCTGCAAATAGTCACCACCTGGAAAACTTTAAAGTGATGCTGATGGCCAGGTCCCAGCCCAGGGAATTTGACAATTGGCCTCTGGTGAATATTGAACATCTATATATGTATTTTTTGAATTTTTGAATTTTATTTATTTTTTTATACAGCAGGTTCTTATTAGTTATCTATTTTATACATATTAGTGTATATATGTCAATCCCAATATCCCAGTTCATCCCACCGCCCCCACCACCCCCTGCTGCTTTCCCCCCTTGGTGTCCGTACGTTTGTTCTCTGCATCTGTGTCTCTAGAATTTCTGCCCTGCAAACCAGTTCATCTGTACCATTTTTCTAGGTTCCACATATATGCGTTAATATACGATATTTGCTGAACATCTGTATTTTTAAAATCAACTTTATTGAGACATAATTTACATACATTTTTAAAAATATAAATTTATTTATTCATTTATTTAGTTTTGGCTGCGTTGGGTCTTTGTTGCTGCGCGCGGGCTTTCTCTAGTTGCGGTGAGCGGGGTGGGTTATCCCCTGCATCGGCAGGCGGATTCTCAACCACTGCGCCACCAGGGAAGCCCTGGCAGGTGGATTCTTAACCACTGCGCCACCAGGAAAGCCCCTACATACATTTTAAGTGTACATTTCAATGAGTTCTGACGAATGGATATATACCACCACATTTCCATCACCCCAAAGCATTCCTTTATGCCTCTTCCCAATCAGTCTCCATCTCTAGTCCTAGACACCCACTAATCTGCTTTCTTTTTGTACAGATTAGTTTCGCCTGCTCTAGAATTTCATATGAATGGAATAATACTGTACATATCCTAGTGTCTGGCTTCTTTCACTCAGCTAATGTTTTTCAGATTCATTCATATGTATATCAATAGCTTGTTATTATTCCATTGCATGTATGTACTGCAACTTGTTTATCCATTTTCCTCATGATGGACATTGGGTTGTTTCCAGTTTGGGGCTATTATACATCTCTCTCTCTTATCTTCTCAACTATTCTGATGTGCTGCCAGGTTGAGAGTTGAGAACCACTGATACACCAAAGAAGAGCTTTCCACAGGGAGAAAATGACAGTTCCTGCTCCTCCCTGGAGTAAATGTCTTCCTGCAGAAGTGTCAATAGGCATTTTTAAGTGGACTCCTATTTTAAAGAACTGCTGTTTAAAGGAACCAAGCTTATAGAAGGCGAAACTTTTTTTTTTTTTTTTGGCCTCACCCTGTGGCATGTGGGATCTTAGTTCCCCAACCAAGGATGGAACCCACGCCCCCTGCAGAGTCTTAACCATTGGAAGGCCAGGGAATTCCCGGGGAAACATTTCTATTTTGTGTGCAGCCCCTCCCCAATCTGTCTTGGGTTCATTTTGGGGTTGGAGGGGAGACTGTATGCTTATGCAGAGATGCACCTGTGATGTATACTCACTCCATGGACTACACGTCTTATGAACCTGCTGCCAGTCCAACAGCAACTCATTCCCTTTTAACTAACTAGATGTATATTAAATTTCTGTAAATTGAATCCGGATGTCTCAATGCTTATGTGGGAAATTTTAGCAATGTGTTCTAAAAGCTTCGATTATTTTTTCCTCCATCAGGTTAATTTTTCATATCTCTACCTCATCATACTTGGTTGTCTTTGCCATCTCTCTGACAAATAATTACTACTATGTAAATTCACATTTCAGTCAATTTAGGGAGATTGCTAAGGAAAACAAGGGCTTTGGGGTTACCTAACTTGGGGAGGAGTCTTAGGTCTGCCACTTTGCAGTTACATAGTTTATTTTTGAGCTTCGGTTACCTTGTCTGCAAAGTAGGGGTATCTACCTCCTAGGAATGTTTCAGAGGCTGTGAGGTAAAGTCTGACTTATTTGCAAATTTGTTATTATTTGCTAATCCCTTGCTTCCTCACGGCTTGGCACACCACGTTAGTGATCTGGACTAAATTCAAGCAAGCACTTACTTCTGGCTAGAAAAGGCCGATCCCAGGGTGTTATAACACTACGATTTGACCATCCCAAGATGTCAGCTCCAAGCTCTACTTTAAGACAACTCTGCCACTCTCAAGATGGCGTCCTGGAAGTGCGTCACCGGGGATGAGCCCCAGAAATCTCGCGTTAGGCGGGGCCAAGTGGTAGGTTCTCGCGAGAGGCACGTCAGTCTCAGCCTGGCGTCGTGTGAACGGCAGCTGGTGCCGAAGGCGGAGGTGGCACCTGAACGGTGAGAGGTTGGGTTGGAGGCCGTGGTAGCAGGCCCGGGAGTCGCCGGGGGCCAAGGAGGTGTAGAGACCGGATTAGGGGACTCGGGAGGTATAGCGGATGGCGTGTGTCGGGGGGTGGTCCCATTTCGGGATCACGGTTGCCGGAACGAGGCTGCCGGAAGTGCGCTGAGGGGTTTTTCTTCTCCCCGGGAACCCGAGGGGAAACTGAGGCTCGGGGTGGGGCTCGGAACTGGGGGAAGCGCTGAGGCCGCCGTCTTTTCCTGCGAGCAGAAGATGTCGGACAGCGAAGACAGCAACTTCTCCGAGGAGGAGGACAGCGAGCGCAGCAGTGACGGCGAGGAGGCCGAGGTCTGTGGCTGGGACGCTGGGGGAGGCATTGCGCCTGGGGACAGGACCAGGGCAGAACGGCCCATGTGGGAGCTTAGCGGGGATCAGAAGGAGCTCTGGCCTCTGGGAGCTTCCAGGTTGTCGGGAGAGATAGGGAAGTAGGCAAGCCCAAGTCAAGCAGAGGCTCAGGTGCTGGAGACCCGGGATGTTCCAGGTCCAGTGAGATAACAAGTGATGTGTTTGAAGGACTTGGCATATAGTAAGAACTCACTATTAGTTTTTATATTTAGGTGTGTTCAGTCATTCCAGAAATATACTTCTAGTGTCTACTACACGCTAGACGCACTTCTTTACCCTTGGGCTACGCCACTAAACAAAACAGATTTTTAGAATCTTTCTTTGCTCTGGTGAAGGTAAACAAACATGACTGAGAAGTAAATCATTTAGTTAGCTAGAAGGCACTCTGGAGAAAAGTAGAGTTGAGAAGTAATAGGGAGTGCTGGTTGCACTTTGAGTAGGGTGATCATGGTGAGTCTGGGAGGGTGCCATTTGGAAAAAGATTTGTGAGGTGAGTGAGTAAGTCATGTCATGTGGAAGAAGGGTGTTCCAGTAATGGGGAACTGCAAGTGCAAAGTTGGGAGCATGTCTGTGGTGTTCAGAAAGTGACAAGAAGTTCAGTTTGGCTGGATCAGAGTGAGTGCAACATAGAAGTAACAGGAGCCAGATCTTGTCGAATCTTAAAGGCTGTGGTGAGGAATTTGTCCTTAACTGAGTGAGATGAAGCCATGAGAAGGTTTTGAGCAAAGGAAGCATGTGATCTAATATTTTGAAAGGATCACTTTAGCTTCAACCCAAAGAGGTCTGTTGAATGTCACTGTTTTAGGAACCAAATAAACATTTCCTGGGGCATAGCTGATTTCAGATATTATTTTATTAGCTATTAGCCTGTTTTATTTATTCCTCATTCACTCGTTTGTTGAACAGGTAAATGTTTGAGCATCTATTGCTATGCTCCAGACACTTCCTAGGCGTTGGAGAGAGTGGAGCAAGGCAAATTTCTGCCTTCACAGAGTTTACACTTAGTAGGCAACAATTACAGACAAACAAAGAGATGGCAGTATGATTATAGAAACGTTAACTTATTGCTTAAGTTAGTTGCCAACACTTGTAGAAATTTCATGTAAAAATCAAGCTCTCTTGCTTTTCTGGGACAATGGGAAGAGCCAGCAATCTGAGTGACACCCACAGCAGCACTTTTCTCAAGAAGTGGCACCCCTTCTTTAAAGTTAGGAATTTTCTCCAGTTCCCGGGATATATTAATTGCCATTTGTCATCATGCAGATTTAAGAAAAGGAAAGATTTCATAAACCTGTGTTCTGGAAAACATCAGGTAGGTGAAGAGTGCCATAGGTTTCCCTTGAGCTGCCCGACTTATTTACGTTTCCTGTTTGCCCTCTGCAGGCATTTGATTGTCAATTTTTGTTGTGTCCTTTGGGGAGTCCTCAGCTTGCCATGGTGGGAATGGGACAAGAGGGAAGATGACACGAAGGGCCTTTACTTGAAGCTGTCTCACTGAGTCCTTGGTCTCTGACTCATGGCTTCAAGACACTTTGCTTGTGGTTAAAGCCTGATGGTAATGAGACCCTCATGAGCTCTCTGTCTTGAGGTGGAGGTAGTTTTATAAGCAGATGGTTACTCCAGGGGATGCTGAGGACGGACTGTGTAAGAGCACGTTCAAGCCCTGAGGTAACATAGAGATAGTAGTGAGAGCTATCTCCTCAGAGGATGCGGAGCCAGGTTTGGAAAGAAGACTGCTGGGACTGAGCCAAGGGGGATGATGACAAGGTTCCTAGAAGTCAGGCTGTGGTCCTCCTGTAGTGTGAATTGTTAAAGTAAGGGACATTGTGGGCTAGTTAGGATTCTGTACTAAGCAAATAGAATTGACCCTTGAACACGACGGATTTGAACTGCTTGGGTCCACTTATTTCTGGATTTTTGTTCAATAGTAAATTGTACTGCATGATCCAAGATTGGTTGAATCCTGAGATGCAGAACCGTGGATACGGAGGAACCTTGTATTCGGAGGGCTGGCCATAAGTTATGTGTGGATTTTTGACTACACAGAGGGTTGAAGCCCTTGACCTCCATGTTATTCAAGGGTCAGCCTTATTTTTTTAGTCATTTTCTGTTCCCAGCCCCAGGCTGGGTGGTGTGTTAGGGACCCAGCAATGCCTGAGCTAGCATGGGCCTTTCACTTAGGGAGCTAGCTCTCGGTGGTCAGGGCTGTGATGGAGGAAGCCCAGAGAATGTGCCTGACTTTCCCTGGTGGGGAGAGGGCAGGCATCACTTCCTGGGCATCACTTCCTGGAAGAGAGGGTATTTTTTTTTTTTGGATAATTTTATTCTTTTATTAATCTTTGATATATATATGTATTTATTATTAAAATTCAAAGTTGCTATATGGAGAAATAGCTTTGTACCAATATTGTCTTTGTATGTGTTTATCAATAATGTATGAGATTGCCTCCTATGCTCCTTTTCCTTTATTCTCTTGCAGGCAGTAGATGTAGTTATCAGTTGTTTTTAAAATTTCTAGGCAGCCAAAGGACTAACTAGTATCACTTAAATAAAGAAGGCAAATTGTTCCAAAGTAGGAACAATTACCTTCATTATGGAGCATAGAGTCCTCATATGAAGGGAGAAGAATTTCATAGCTAAAAGCTTTCAACTACAGAAGATTTATGAGTAACTATGTATGTTGTTTCAAAGTGGACTCTCTATAATTAATGTCCAGGGGTTATCTTTGGTATACGATGGATTTTGATTTTTTAAATATTATTAGATAATATACAAAAGAATATATTTAATTGTATATAAGTTATGAGAAATAATAAAAAGGAGAGGGTATTTTGATTGAAGTATGAACAAGAGGCAGAAGAGAAAGGCTTTTTATGCTGAGGACCAGCATGGATGATGGACAGTGCTATGAGAGCATGCTGCAAGTGGTTCATTGTGGCTCAAACCTAGCATTTAGGAGGGGGAGCCCAGCGAGGCGGGATGAGAGGGAGAGGCAGAGGGCACAGTGTGCACTCCCAGACCAGGCTGCTAGGGAGCTGGTTCTTTACCTGAGGGCAGTGGGGAGCCGTGGCTGTGTTTTAAGCAGGGCACCAAATGATCAGATTCATGTTTTTTTGTTTCGGTTTGGTTTTGTTTGTTTTTGTTGTTTGGCCGCATGGTGCGGCATGTGGGATCTTAGTTCCCTGACCAGGGATTGAACCCGTTCCCCCTGCAGAAGTGTGGAGTCTTAACCACTGGACCGCCAAGGAAGTCCCCCAGATTCGTGTTTTAGGTCATAGTTTCCCAAGACTGTAGGATGTTTTCCAGGTGGGGAGTAATGAGAAGTGCTTTTAGGTGGAATAAGACTAAGACCTGAAGCCACACTGACTCATTTATTTTCTTTTTAGTTGCACATGCTGTCTTTTAATTGGGTCATGGAGAAAGTTTCACTTTAGTGCTACTGTGTCTTGAACACCTTTCTGAAATTTGCTAGTCTCTGTGTTTGGCAGGGAGAACAGGCCTTAGACTTAGCCTGCAGCAGGCAACAATGTCATGTTGGGACTTAGTAACATTGTTTTGCTTTTATCTTTATGGTTACTTTCTGTTTATAACTAGCTAACCTTTAAAGAGTTTTAACTTCCGAAACATTTCAAAACAAAAAAGTTTGCCTCAGAAGTAAAAATTTTGGTGAATTTAAAGAAAATATTAGATAAATGGGTTGTACCGATGTGGACATGGCAAAAAGTCATGAAGTTAATGAGGGAAAGGTTGAAATTTGGGGAACACTGTTTTGTGTGGGTCATTGCCTTTTGTGGTTTGTATGAAAAAGAGGGATTGGAGGCCAAGAGACAAGAAAGGAAGCTGGGGCAAGGATTCAGATTTAGAGGGCAATGTTCTAGCCTAGGCTAGGGGCTGTGCAGATGGGGAAGAAGGGACGGATTGAAGAGATGCTCAAAAAGCAGAAAGGTCAGGAATTTGGTGCCTGATGGGAGCTAGAGGAGGCAAGCACAGGTCTAGGGGAAGACACAGAGGCCAGTTTGGGGTGTGGTGGTTGTGAAGGGCTCAGAGGACATCTGAGGAAGGTATCCAGGAGGCTGCTGGCACAGGAGGGTCTCTAGTTCTGGGAAAAAGTAGGGGACTGGAGACTGATGGGATGTCATCTACAGAGACAGTAAGTGAGATCGTGGAAGGTAAAATGGCCAGGAAGAGAGTACATGGAGGGAGAAGGAAAGTGGGCCCTTGGTTGAACCCTGGTGATTGAAGCCAATATTTGAGAGGTGAGCACAGTAAAGGGAGCCTGCAGAGGAGCAGGCGGAGAGGTTGGAGAAAAGCCAGGAGAGCGCGATGTGGCAGACACCAAGGGAAGAGCGTTTCCCTGCATAGAGAGTGGTCGGTGGTGTGAGAGGTCTTATAGGTAAGGACCAAAGAATGTCCATAGAATAGCTGTGAGAGGCGGTCAGTGGCCTTGGCAGCAGTGTGGACTGGAAACAGATGTGGGAGTCGTCACAGAGATGTCCACCACAGCCAAGGGAGTGGATGAGATGGCCCAGGGGAGTTGTAGCATGGAGAGAGACAAGAGCCAAGGACCAAACCTAATGGAGTGATAACATTTAAAGGCTCGGTGGAGGCTAGCAAGGAGATCTAGTTTGGGGGGGGGGGTCAGCTCCCAGATATTGGTTGGGTGGATGGCGGTGCTGTCACTGAGATAGGATGGCTACCGGGAGGCCTGGCCGGGGTGGAAGGACATGTATGCAGAGCAGAGGGGGCTGTGATCGTCCAGGCAGAGCTGAGGTCAGATTTAGGGGTGGAGAACATGGTGTCTGGATTTGGGGGTTTCAGTACACTGGTGCCCCAACCCTACCTGACCCTGCAGGTAGAGGAGGAGCGGCGGAGTGCAGCAGGTAGTGAGAAGGAGGAAGAGCCTGAGGAAGAAGAGGAGGAGGAAGAGGAGGAGGAATATGATGAGGAAGAAGAGGAGGAAGATGATGACCGGCCCCCCAAGAAACCCCGCCACGGCGGCTTCATTCTGGATGAGGCTGGTATGTGACAGGGCTGGCGAGTGCTGAGCAGAGGCTGGACTTCCACCTTCAGTTCTATTTCTCCAATGTACTTTTTAAGCATTTTCTTTTGGTAAATGTCAAACACACAATCGTAGGGTAGTTTACGGAGCCCCCTTCTGCCATCACGTAGCATCAGTAGTGAACAGCTCAGTGCTGCACCTGTTTTGCTTATTCCTGCTCACTCCCACCCACCACTGGATGATGTTGAAGCCAATCCCAAATACACAATTTAACCCCAAAATATTTCATATGTATTCCTATAAGATAGATCCTTTTAAAACCCAGTTACAATGCCATTATCCTCCTTTAAAAAACTACTAATCGTGAAAAGCTCAGATGACCTAGAAGTAGGCAGCTGGACAGGGTAGTGGAGGTTGACAGATGCAGGTCCCTTCTGGCCTTGCTCTGCTCTTTTCTCCACGTGGCCCTGGGCAAGTTGCTGCCTGCCTGTCTGAGCCTCTTTTCCCCCTTGTACAGGGGGACAGGCAGTTCTGCCGACTTCAGCAGGGATGTTTTGGGGATTTGGGGGACTATGCATGTAAAGCACGTCAAGCTGATGGCAGCCCAAAGTATAATGCCCAGCCTGCAGTAGGCCCTCAGAAAACAGGGTTATTATTTATGTTACATAGACCCACAATGTCTCTGCTGTTCTATAACTGCTTTTCTGTTCAATGCTTGTGGAGGTAGATATAACATAGATAGTTGAGGTTAAATGAGTTAATTCTCGGAAGGAAAGTTTTCTGAACATTTGGCAAGTACTCTAAATTTTAGCTGCTCTCATCATCATCATCATCACTGTTGAAATATCTGTTTTTTTCCAATGGCTGCACATTGTTCCATTCTGTGATGTGCTTTATTGAACCAGTCTCTTGTGGGACATTGATGTTGTTTGTAGTTTTCAGTAGTATAAGCAGCACTGCCTTGAGCATCTTCATATAACACTTAGACTCACATATGCAAGTTATTACCTAGATCAGGCATTCTTAATCTTTTTTGTACCGTGACCCCTTTTGGAGTCTGGTGAAACCTATGGAAGTGTGATTCCCTGACCCTTCTCAGAATCATGTTCTGAAATGCATTTAAAAAAATATACAGGATTCCAAAGAAAACAATTATATTGAAATACAGTATCTAAATAATAAGAGAACATTGTGATGTATGTGCTTCTTTTTTAGCACATTGAAATAACAAGATTTAGTGGAGGATCTCTTAAGAATCTAATTTTGATGTAACACTGATTGTGAGTAATATTTTGAGATATTTATAGCGGTACTGTGCTATGAAAATATCAGATTTCATGGCTGACACTACTGTGGTTTGTTGCCATTGCGCATAGTTGATGTTGACTAAATTTTGTTGACATAATTGATGTTGACTAAATTTCACTTAGAGATTAGTGAAAATGAAGATGTAGTTTTTTCATCTAACAAACACAGACGTGGCAGATTTTTTACATGGTAAATCCCTATAAGTCAAATTGCTGGACAAATGGGATGCATATTTTTTTTTTTTGCGGTACGCGGGCCTCTCACTGCTGTGGCTTCTCCCGTTGCGGAGCACAGGCTCCGGACGTGCAGGCTCAGCGGCCATGGCTCACGGGCACAGCCGCTCCGCGGCATGTGGGATCCTCCCGGACCAGGGCACGAACCCGTGTCCCATGCATCAGCAGGCGGACTCTCAACCACTGCGCCACCAGGGAAGCCCGATGCATATGTTTTTAAAGCTTTTTCTTTGGCCAATTATCAGCTCCTGAAAATGTCGCTACTTGATACTCCCACCATCCATACATGAGAATGCTTGTTTCCCACACGCAGGTAAAGAGGAGCGACTTGAAACACCACGCTTCATTTTCTTGGGACCTTCTAACCTGAGAGGAAGCCAGGGAACAGAGGGGCAGGAGATGCTCTAGGTGTTCCTGGTTCTGAGAGAGCTTCGGCCCTTTTCTGAAAGGCTGAGAGGGAGGGAGTCCTTGCTTAGAGAGAAAGTCTTAGACAGCAGATGGGCTCAGATCAAAAGAACGGATAACATGCCATGTGACAAAGATGTGGGCCACTAGGGACACCTACTTGGTGGTGGTGGGAGTGACATTCAGCACTGCCTGTGGCGGTGCCCATTAACATCTACCACATCAGGACCCTAGATCCAGCAATTCCCTTTTAGGAGATCGAGGGATCTCCAGGTACATAAGGATACAAGAACAAAGACACTTGCTGTGATCCTGTTTGCAGTTGCAAATGTTTGGTGACCTAAATGTCCATCGATGATAAGGGCCTGGTATAATGAACTATAGGACAGATAATGAGGCGTGTGCTGCTATGGAAGAACTCCAAGCTACTAGTATTGCTTTAAAAAAGAGGGTGGGACAGAACAGTGTGTTAAAAAGTTGTGTGGAAGGGGACTTCCTTGGTGGCACAGTGGTTAAGAATCCGCCTGCCAATGCAGGGGACACGGGTTTGAGCCCCGGTCCGGGAAGATCCCACATGCCGTGGAGCAGCTAAGCCCATGTGCCACAACTACTGAGCCTGCGCTCTAGAGCCCGCGAGCCACAACTACTGAGCCTGCGTGCCACAACTCCTGAAGCCTGCGTGCCTAGAGCCCGTGCTCTGCAACAAGAGAAGCCACCGCAGTAAGAAGCACACGACCACAATGAAGAGTAGCCCCCGCTCACCACAGCTAGAGAAAGCCCGCGTGCAGCAACAAAGACCCAGTGCAGCTATAAATAAATAAATAAGTTTATAGGGAAAGAAATTGTGTGAAGGGAAAATAGTGGTGGGGGATTTATATGCGTTTCTTCTATAAGGTCAGATTACCTCTAGACTAGAAGCTGGTCACACAGTTGCACCTGAGAAAGGGGACTGACGGGTTAGAAATGGGAGGGAGACTCACTGTACACTTACACCCTCTGTGCACTTTGGATGTTTTCGTTGTGTGTTGTTTCAGTTTTTAGTGTAATATTCAATACATACAAGAGCATGTGTTATGTAGTGGAGAGGTTAAGCGCATGGACCCTGGAGCCAGACTGCCTCTCAGGTATCAGCTGAGAGTCCTTAGGCTAGTTAGGTGACCTCTCTGGGTCTCAGAGCCCTTACTGTAAAATTAGAACAATGGTGGTACCTCCCTTAGGGTTGCCAGGATGATTCAATGAGGAATTTGGGAAGTACTCAGAGGAGGGCAGGGCACGCAGTACGCTCTCAATAAGGGTTGGCTGTTACAAATGTAAGCGAATAATAATAAAACCAACAAACCACAAACCCTATCTTTAAAAAAACAAACAAATAAAAAAAACTATATACCAATTTTCCCTTCCCTTGATAGTTGGGAGGGGACTTTTCTGCTTGCTTATTTTTAAAATGGATCTGTGTGTGGTAGGGGGAGGGATGACTTCCAGAGTCAGGTGGATCTGCACATTAGACCTGACCCTGCTGCTTGAGGCAGTTCTGAGGCTTTGGATGAGAGCCTCACCTGTCCGAGCCTCAGTGTGCTGACCTGTGAGGTGGGGATTTGTAGTGCCTGTTGCCCAGAGGAGATGTTTCCTGGGAGCTGTTGTCATGAGGTCATCTTTTCCCTGGATGCCCTGCTGATCACCTGGCGTTCCCGTTCCAGATGTGGACGATGAGTATGAGGATGAGGACCAGTGGGAGGATGGAGCAGAGGACATCCTGGAGAAAGGTGTGTGTGGGCCCCACCTCTGGGAGACCACTGGGGGTGTGGCCGAGAGGGCCTTGAGAGCCCACCCCCACCCCCATGCCCAGAGCCACCCCAACCCACACCCTCCTCACCTTGCTTCTTTCTGTCGTTGCCAGAGAGGCCAGCTCCGCACCCTTTTCCTTTTAGGCCCATGAGTTGGGGGGATGGGGGCTGTGGGGAGAGGACTCTGGGCTCCTAGGGCCCCAGTGAATCCCTTCTGGGGGCTGTGGGGGTGGGACAGGCTCTATCCCAAGATACCCCCCACTTCCTGGGCCAGTGCCACCCCTTCCCTGTTATTTTCCGTTCTGTGCGCCTCATACATTTCGGCTTCTCCCCCCACCACCTGGTGCCTGGCCTTTACTTTTGATTTTCAACCTTCTTGTGTCCCTCCCTTCCCCTTCCCCCAACCCATTGGTTGTCCCACCACCACCACCACCACCACCACCACCACCACCACCACCACCTCCTCTTCCTCCAAGTAGAAGAGATTGAAGGTAAGAACCTGAAAAGTGTGCTTCCCCGACCCTCCTCCCATATCCTGACATCTCCTCCTTCCTGCCTGTGGCACCCTCCCTCACCCCTGACCCCTCCCCGGCCCCGGGGGCTCTGACTCACGTAGGGTCCAGAGGCAGGGGGTCTGGGGCCAGGTCTCCAGCAGTTGTTGGCCTGGGAAAGCGTGTATGTGTTTATGTGTGCGTGTATGTGTGAGTGTGAGCATTGCCGGTAGCAGGGTGAAGGGGTTGGGGGGCTGGGACGGAGTTCAGGATGTGCTTAGGCAGTGGCAATGAGATGGGGAACAGCTGGATGTCCCCAACTGCTGGGCCCCATCCCCAAGGAGGACACTGAGAAGCAGGATGCTGAGTAGGCCAGAATAGGAAGATGAGGGTTAGGGGTTTCCTCAGTGAGGCATCTGCCGCCCCAGGACCCACCTCTGACCCCCTTAACCCCCACCGCTTTCTCCAGGCCCCTGCTTGCTCTTCATCTCCCCTTACTCACCCCATCTGCCCATTTTTTTTGCAGCCTCCAATATCGACAATGTTGTCTTGGATGAAGACCGTTCCGGGGCTCGCCGCCTACAAAACCTCTGGAGGTAAGCAGTGAGGGGAAAGGGAGGTTTGGGGGCAGGTCAGCCCACCCTCCTCTCCTCAACCTTCAATTCTTGTTTACTTTCCCCCTCACACCCCAGGGACCAGCGAGAAGAAGAACTGGGCGAGTATTACATGAAGAAATACGCAAAGTCATCTGTGGGAGAGACGTAAGGGTGTGGGCTGGGCTGATGGGAGGCTGGGAGCAGGTGGTTCCTTTCCGAGAAGGGTCAGGGGTCTGACAGACCCCTTCCTTCCTGACGGCCCTTCTCTCTCCAGGGTGTATGGAGGATCCGATGAGCTCTCGGATGACATCACCCAGCAGCAGCTGCTCCCGGGAGTCAAGTAAGGGGGTGGGACAGGAGGGCCGAGGTGGGAATTTTTACTGGGGTGATGTGCCCACACGGCTCACTCCCTGAAATAAATCAGGTCACAGTGTCACACAGACAGAGTGGTGTATGGTGGGAAAAGAGGGGAAGGGCAGATTGGCACTGTTCTCCTCTCTGCTTATGGATGGAAGGATGGAGAAGGGAGAGGGTGTGGAGGGAGAGGAAGAAGGATGGGTGTGGTGATTTGTATGTTTCATGATGAGGAGACAGTTTCACTAAAAGGCTTCCTTTTCCTCTCCTGTCAGGGATCCCAATCTGTGGACTGTCAAATGTAAGGTATGTGCTCTGGCCTCATGGCTTGGGGGAGGCAGGGGAAAGGGAGAGGCGGCCTCGTTGGGGGGAACTCTCCTTCTGTCTTTCCGGGGTCTCCTTGATCTGTCACTCTCTTCCTTCTGTCTGCCTCTACATCCGTCTCTCTCCCCCCACCCTCCTCCTCCCCTCCCCTCTCCCTCCCTCACTCAGTGTCTCCTCCCTGTTTTTCTTGCTGTCCATTACTCTTGCTCTGTAATCACTCCATCTCTCTTGCTCCTCCCTCTCTCCTACTTTTTCTTTTTTTTGGCCTTTATCTTTTTTTTGGCCACGCCACATGGCTTGCAGGATCTTAGTTCCTCAACCAGGGATTGAACCCAGGCCCCTGGCAGTGAGAGTGCCAAGTCCAACCACTGGACGGCCAGGGAATTCCCACTGTCTTACTTTATCTTTTTTGCTTGATGATTCTTTCTTTCTTTTTTTCATTGAGGTATAATTGGCTTACAATATTATGTAAATTTCAGGTGCACAACATAGTGACTCACAGTATTTTAAAGCTACTCCATTTATAGTTATTAGAAAATACTGGCTATGTCCCCTGTGTTGTACGATATGTCCTTAAAGCTTTATTTTATTTTATACATAGTAGTTTGTACCTCTTAATCCCCTACCCTTATCTTGCCCTCCCCCGACTCTGTCTTTCTTGCTGCTGTCTCCTGCCCCCTTTTCTATGTCCTGTTCTCCATCTTGTCATTTCTCTTAAGTCTGCCTTTCTTCTTCCAGATTGGGGAGGAACGGGCCACAGCCATTTCCTTGATGCGCAAGTTCATTGCCTACCAGTTCACAGACACGGTAAGTTGGGTAGGCAAGCAGCTCGTGGGTGAGAGACAGGTAAAGCCCAGAGTGAGGGACAGTACAAGTTCAGGGGTTCCAGATACCCCTTGCGCTGAGCCACACTGCCTGGTAGGTGAGCTGCTTCAGCTAGAAAATGACTACTTTCTGGATCAAAGTGTTCTTCATGCCTTACAGAGGTACTGTCTTCATTCTTTCTGCATTTCTGGCAGGATTTCCCAGCCTCTGCACCCCTCTGGAAGTCAGCCATCTAGCTCCCTGAGCCTTTTCTGCCTGAGAATGAGTTCTGCCTGTTCACCAACCCTGGTGGGCAGCTGTCACCCTCTTACTGTTCGGTTGCGAGTCCCACCATAGGGCAGTGTGGCTAAGTGCATCACAGAACAGGCCTTTGGGGAGGAGAATTCCTTCCTTCTCTCTTTCACTCAGTTATCAAAATCCACTGAGCCCCTCCTCTGGGCTGGTCCCGGCATTGGGAGATGCTGAGGATACAGCCGTGACCATGCCAGAGCTGGTCCCTGCCCCTTAAGGGCTCATTCACACACAACACACAAAACATGAAGTAATGCTGGCTGCGTGCAAGGCAGCAGATGCTGCATTAAGGGCACAGATTTTTCTTTAGACTCCTGGGTTTTGAATCCTGCCCCTGCTGCTTCCTCACTGTGTGGCCTCTATCAAGCCGCTTCCCTTCGTTGTGCCCCTTGCTTGCCCCTCAGCATCGTTAGGATTAAGTATATTTGAATATGTCCAATCCTTAGCCGGGACTTGTTCTGCAGCTTGTGTTCAGTAAATGTAACTGTTATCATAGGCGTAATTGTTAGTTTTGGAACCAGGACGTGCTGGTTGGTAACTTTCTCACTGAATATGATTTGTGTTAGGCTGAGTGCATAGCTTTTACCTGCCAAAACAGTGGGTGTGTGTCAGTGGGACCAAGTGGACAGTTGCAGGATTTGCAAATCATGATGTTGAATGTGCTCAGACTTCTGCCCTATGCCCTGGGCAAGATTCTAGTGACCCCATTTGAGATGGGACTGAAGTGGTACATGTATATCATGAAAGCCAAAATCTCTCCATACGCAAGTTCCATTTTTCAGAAGTAATTACTGTTGGTTTGTGTGTCTTTCCAGACTGTCTTCTCTGCATATTGAAAAATAGGTATTTAAAAAACAAAAGGTATTATATACGTATCATTCTGCAGAGAGCCTTTTGTCAATACCATAGTCATCTTTCCATGACAGTAAGCATAAGGTGGTTTCCATTTTTCACTATCACAGCGAATATGGAAACAAACGAGGTGCTTTTTAAAAAATTGAAATATAATTCACGTACTGTATGAAAACATGTTGCTGGATTTGGTCTTCTATTTCATTACAGATTTTTGCATCTATGTTTATAAGGGATGTTGGTCTGTAGTTTTCTTAGGATGTCTTTGTCTGGTTTTGGTATCAGGGTAATAATGGATTCATAGGATTAATTGGGAATGTTCCCCCCTCTTCTATTTTTTGGAAGAATTTGTGAAGGAGTGGTATTAATTTTTTAGATGTTTGGTAGATTTCACCAGTGAAGCCATCTAATCCTGGGCTTTGGGTGTGTGTGTGTGTCTGTGAGTGTGTGTGTGTGTGTGTGTTTATGCTTTTTGCTTATTAATTCAATATTTTTACCTCTTATAGGTCTATTCACATTTTCTATTTCTTTTTGAGTCAGTTGTAGTAATTTATGTCTTTCTACAAAACATTCATTTCCTTTAGATTATCTAACTTATTGTCATGCAGTTATTCATAGTATGCCTTAAAATTCTGTAAGTTTGGTTGGTAGTAATGTCCTTTCTTTCATTCCTGATTTTGGTAATTTGAGTTTTTTCTTTTTTTTCTTGGTCAGTCTGGCTAAAGGTTTGTCAAATTTGTTGATCTTTTCAAAGAACCAACTTTCGGTTTTGATGGTCTTCTCTATTGTTTTTCTAACCTCTATTTTACTTATTTCCACTCTGATCTTTATTATTTCTTCCTTCTGCTTGCTTTGGGATTAATTTCCTCTTTCTCTTCTAGTTTCTTAAGGTGGAAGGTTAGGTTATTGATTTGAAAAAAAATTTGTTCTAAATTGGTGTTTACAGCTGTAAATTTACCTCTAAGCACGGCTTTCTCTGCATCCCATAAATTTAGTATGTTGTGTTTTTGTTTTCATCATCTCAAAATATTTTAAAATTTCCCTTACGATTTCTTCTTTGAAGTGGTTACTTAGAAGTGTGTTCTGCATATTTGTGAACCTTGTAAATTTCCTTTGATTTCTGACTTCATTCTGTGTGGTTGAAGAATATATTATACTTGATATGATTTCAATCCTTTTACATTTGAGACTTGTGTTGTGGCCTAACATATGGTTTATCCTGGAGAGTGTTCAGTGTGCCCCTGAGAATTCCACTGCTGTTTGACAGACTGTTTAGCTATAGATGTCTGTTAGGTCTTGTTGGTTTGTAGAGTTGCTCAAGTGTTCTGTTTTCTTGTTGATCTTCTGTCTAATTGTTCTATCCATTGTCAAAGGTGGGGTATTGTAGTCACCAGTTATTATTGGTGAATTACCAATTTCTCTCTTCATTACTGTTGGTTTTTGCTTCCTATATTTTGAGGCTCTGTTGTTAGGTTCATATACATTTATAATTCTTATATCTTTTTGATGGATTGAACTTTTTATCATTATTAAATGTCCTCTGTCTCTGGTAACAATTTTTGTCTTTAAGTCTGTGCTGCTGTTAGTATAGTCACTCCAGCTCTCTTTGGTTCTAGTTGCTTTTTCCACAGAACATATGTTGGATATCTTTCTGTGTCACTACATATAGATCCATCTCATTGTTTTTTTAAGTACTACATTGTATTTCATGGTACAGGCAGACCTCGGAGATACTGGTTCCAGACCCTCACGATAAAGTGAATATCATAGTAAAGCAAGTCACATGAATTTTTTTGTTCCCCACTGCATGCAACAGTTATGTTTACACTATACTGTATTCTATTAAGTGTGTCATAGCATTATGTCTAAAAAAACCAGTGTACATTCCTTAACTAAAAAGTAATTGCTGTTGGGAAAATGGCACCGATAGACTTGCTCCCTGCAGGGCTGTCACAAACCTTCAGTTGTAAAAAACACAATAGCTACAGAGTGCTATAAAGCCAAAGAGCAGTAAAACGAGTTATGTCTGTATGGTTATTCCATAACTTAACAAATCCCTCTTTGGGGGCATTTAAAAATTTCCAGTCTTGTTTGTTGTCTATGCTAAATGGCTCTGCAGTGAATGTCCCTGTGTGGGGGTCATTGCACAAACATGTTTCTGTGGGATAAATTCCTAGAAGAGAGACTGCTGAGGTGGCAGTCATTACTGGTACCAGCAGTCGTGTCTCACTGTCTCTTTTCACTGGCTCGGCCCTCCAGCCCCTGCAGATTAAGTCGGTAGTGGCACCAGAGCATGTGAAGGGCTACATCTACGTGGAGGCCTACAAGCAGACCCATGTGAAGCAGGCCATCGAGGGCGTGGGCAACCTGCGGCTTGGCTACTGGAACCAGCAGATGGTGCCCATCAAGGAGATGACAGATGTGCTCAAAGTGGTGAAGGAAGTGGCCAACCTGAAACCAAAATCCTGGGTCCGCCTCAAGCGGGGCATCTATAAGGACGACATCGCTCAGGTGTCTGGGGCTGGGCTGGGCTGGGGTGGCCGAGGAGGCCAGGGCTCTCTGTTCTGTCCTCCCCTCCTTTCTCTTTGTCCTTTCCAGCCCCCTGACTAGTGCAGAGAGCAGAACCCCACACGGATCAGGTGAAGCAGAGTCTGGACTTTGTTGTGAGCACACAGGAAACGGATGACCATCTTCTGTGCATGTTCTATGCGTGTTGAGTAAAGATCTGAAGGTGGTGAGGGAGTGAGCCACGTGGAGTTCTCGGGGAAGGGGTGTGGCAGAAGGCAGCCCATGAGCTAGGACCGTCACTGGCCGAAGCAGAGTGAATGAGGATGAGAGTGGCAGGAGATGAGTTCAGGAAGGCAACGGGGCCTGTGTCTCATCCTAGAGCTTTGGCTTTTACTGGAGTCAGATGGGAGGGTTCTAAGGGATACAGTGTGGCTTGGATTTTGATAGGATTACGCTGCTGACTGCATTGGGACTAGACCACTGGTTCTCAAGCAGGGGTACCCCCAGGGGACCTTGCACAATGAATGGAGACATTTCTGATTGTTTCACCTGGGGAGGGAGTTGAGTCTGATATCTAGGGGCTAGAAGCCAGGGGTGCTGCTAACATCCGTCAAGGCGCGGGACGGCCGCCACAACAAAGGCTTACCCAGATGAGAAACCCTGCAATAGACTGGATGGGCCACGGGAGCAGGGAGACCAGTGAGGAGACTGCTGCCACAGCCTAGGTGGCAGGTGATGGTAGGACAGGACTGAGGCTGCAGTAGTAGAGGAGAGGGGAGAGGTCAGAATTTTTGAAGGCAGAGCTGACTGGTTTGCTACCAGGTTGGATATGGGTATAAGAGAAAAAAAAGGAGTGAAGAATGCGTCCCACGTTGTGTGCCTGAGAAGAAGGAAGGATGGAGAGGGACAAGATGGGGAGAGGAGTGGGTTTGGGGCAATCAGGAGGTTAGTTGCAGTTATGCTGGGTGTGCGGGACCTTCTAGACATCCAGGTGGAGATGTCAAGATGGCAGTGGATATTCAGTTTCAGAATGGAGGGAAGACAGGCTAGAGAGTGAATTTGGGGGACTTGTCAGCAGTTTCATTTCTTCCCCATCACCCTCTGTCCCTTGCCCTTCCTGGCATCTCCTTTCCCTTTCTGTGTCCGGGGTCAGGAGGGGAGGGCTGGGCCCCTGCTGACCACCTGTCTGGCCTTCTCAGGTGGATTACGTGGAGCCCAGCCAAAACACCATCTCCCTAAAGATGATCCCGCGCATCGACTACGACCGCATCAAGGCCCGAATGAGCTTGGTATCATGGGGATGTGCTGCCAGTGGGGAGAGGGGGTGCTTGATACCCCTGCTGGTGGCCAAGCCCTCGTCCCTCACCCTTCCTACTCATGCCCCTTTTCCTACACAGAAAGACTGGTTTGCCAAAAGGAAGAAGTTTAAGCGGCCTCCACAGAGGCTATTTGATGCAGAAAAGATCAGGTGAGTGTCCTTGGGCTGGGCCAGGCTGGGTGCCCAGAACTGTGGTGGAGGATATGCCTTTGCAGGTTCCCCCACAGGGCTGGGCTCCCAGAGCAATCTGTAGTTTGTGAGTGGTTAGCTTGGCAGTATAGCCTTAGCCATGTTATTTAACATCCTTGTGCCTTGGTTTCCTCTGCTGGAAAGGTTATAATAGTAACCCCCACTTCCTAGGATTGTATTGAGACTCAAATGATTTAATATGTGTGTGTACCCAGAACAACACTTGACACCTAGTAAGTGTGATTAATGGTATCACATATTGAAATGAGATTTATCAACACATCAGGCTTTATAAAGTCTCTTACCCTCATCTCCTGATGCCTGGACACCTCAGTTGTGGGTACAGAGCCCCTTCCACTCAGGGTGTCTCCCTCCCCCTCCCCGCTGGATAGAGCATTGGAGCAGCCCAGGGTTTCCAGTGTTCCAGGGCTGCTGGGGGCTCCAGCGGGAGGGCAGGAGAGGAGGAGTTGGAGAAACGAGAGCCAGTGACGCTTTTCCTCTGGTCCTGTTCCGGAAACACATCATGAGCAGCCAGTTTTTCATTCTGTTAAAGGCTGGACTGTAGAATGAGCCTTTTGATTTGCCAGCCTGGGCTAATACCTCCAGGCCAGGCCAGATTAATACTTCACATGCCTGAATTGGACTCCTTTACACCAGTGGTCTCCACCCGTCTGGACATCCCCTGCTGAGCACAAACTAGAGTGACCCTTCCCTGCCCCCCAGTAGCCGGTCTGACGCAGTGCCCAGACATGCGCAGCTGAGCAGTCTTGCCTCTTGCCAAATGTAGCGTGTGAATGAGAAGATGATTGAGCATTCGGCAGGAGGAGCTCAGCCTGCTCCCCAGCGCTCCGTTTTTGAGAGCGGGGCAGGCTTTCCCTCCCCACTCTAGAAGCATGGGCAGGAACTAAGGTCCCCCTGTCCCACATGCAGGGCCATTAGAGTTAAGCACAGGCTTGGGAGTCCCGCCCCCCTGCATTTGAATCTTGACTCTCAGACTCAAGGGCTCGGCCATGTTGGCCGTGTGGTGTGCCCTCCCTGAGCCTCGTTCTCTCATTTCCCTGGAAACAAGGCTCATATTACTGATGTCATGGGCTTTGGGGAGGAGTCGGTGAGGTCATATGTGTCCGTGAGTGTTAACTGTTAGCAGTGTCTGATACTTTGTCTAGCTAGTACTCACCGAGTGCCTGCTGTGTGCCAGGCCCTGTTATAGGGGAAATAGTGAATAAAAGATGCTAAGTCCCCCCCTTCTGGAGCTGCCATTCTAGTTAGGAAGATGGGTCAAACTTGCTGTAGTGGAAAATAAAGCAGGGACGGGGGGCAGCAGGGTGCAAGAAGGTGGGTGCTGTGCGCCCTTCCGTTGAGGCGGGGCCTTTGGGCTTTGTGAGAGGTCACTCTCGCCAAGGGGTGTGTGTTTTGGGAGGGGATGGCTCAGGCATCCTGTGTCCTTTTCCCCCTTTGCCAGCAGAGGAGACTGAGGTACAGCAAGATTCTCCTCTTAACCTCCGCTTCCAATGTTCTCTCCCCCACAAACTCCCAGGTCCCTGGGGGGTGATGTTGCCTCTGATGGTGACTTCCTCATCTTCGAGGGGAACCGTTACAGCCGGAAGGGCTTTCTGTTCAAGAGCTTTGCCATGTCTGCTGTGGTGAGGGTCCCAGAGGGGGTCGTGCTAATGGCGTTGGGAAGCGGGGAGGCCAAGCTTTCTCCCTCCTGCGGTCCAGGCCCCAGAGCAGTGGGTTATCTGGGCTTGTCTTGGATCCTCAAGTTAGGAGCATCCCCAGGGGATTAATCTCACCATCTCTCCAGTCTGCTCAGCTGGGCTGTGACGCTGACTTTCATCCACTTCCTTCTCTTCCTCTTGTCTCTTGGGGCTCAGATCACGGAGGGTGTGAAGCCCACACTCTCTGAGCTGGAGAAATTTGAGGACCAGCCAGAGGGCATCGACCTCGAGGTGGTGACTGAAAGCACAGGTATTTGGTCCTGGTCAGTAACCCAGGCCAGGGAGGGGGCGGCCCATGGTGAGCAGCCCTCAAGTTAGCCCTGTGCCTCCCCCCACAGGGAAGGAGCGGGAACACAACTTCCAACCTGGGGACAATGTGGAGGTGTGTGAGGGTGAGCTCATCAACCTGCAGGGCAAGATCCTCAGCGTGGATGGCAACAAGATCACCATAATGCCCAAGCACGAGGACCTCAAGGTGGGTACCATGCTGCCCGTATGTACGTGGTGGGTTGAGGGCATGACGAAACCATGGAGTAATCTTGAGGTCACTGGTTTTAGTTTGCTTAGGGGTGGTTGTGTCTGAGGCTTGTCTAGGCCCAGCATGGTGTGTCTGGGGTGAGGCTGTCTCCAGGTGGGTCTGAGGAGGTGTCTAGTCTGGTGTCATATGTCTTGGGGACAGGCTGTCTCTGTGCGGGGTAAAGGGTTGTCCAGGCTGATGTCCTGAGTCTCCGGGGCAGGCTGAGGTTGGTCCAGGTGGCCTGGGGTAGTCTGTGGTTGGGGGTGTGAGCCTGGAGTGGGTTTTGGCCAGGGTCTTTCTGAGACTACGAGTGGAATCTGAAGATGGGGAGACAGATGGGTTGTGGTGACTTCCCCTGACTTGCTTGTTGTCCTCACACCCGATCCCTAGGACATGCTGGAGTTCCCGGCCCAGGAACTTCGGAAGTACTTCAAGATGGGGGACCACGTGAAGGTGATTGCCGGCCGGTTCGAGGGCGACACAGGCCTCATTGTGCGGGTGGAGGAGAACTTCGTCATCCTCTTCTCTGACCTCACCATGCACGAGGTAGCTAGTGGAGGGCTGGGAGTGGGGTGAATGTGCCAGGAGGAGACCGAGGCCGATGAGCCACGTGGACCCTGCTTCACCCTTTCCCGTCTCCCACAGCTGAAGGTGCTCCCCCGGGACCTGCAGCTCTGCTCAGAGACGGCATCAGGTGTGGATGTCGGGGGCCAGCATGAATGGGGGGAGCTGGTGCAGCTGGACCCCCAGACCGTGGGTGTCATCGTGCGACTGGAGCGGGAGACCTTCCAGGTGTGTGTGCTGCACGCAGAGGCAGGCTTACTCTAGGGGCTTCCTCTCCCTCCAGCTCCTCATCCTGGGAGGTGGCCGCGCATGGTGGCTAAGATCCCAGACTGCGCAGGGTTGCAGACCTGGCTCTGTCACCCATGGCCAGCTGTGTGGTATCAGACAAGTGCGTGTCATTTACCCTCTCTGTGCCTCAGTGTCACACCCTGTAAAAAGAAGATAGCAGCAGCATATACTTCGTTAGTTGTGACTGAATCCGTGACATCAGATGCGTACCCAGGCATTCGGTGCTTTCTCAAGGGCTGGGTGCTGCTGGTGCCTTCCTCCCCTTCACTGTGCATGTGGGAGCCACAGAACATAAATGCTTAGGACCTTGGGCTCTGGATTCACATCTCAGCTCTGTTGCTCTGTGCTGTATGACCCTGGGCTAGTAACTTGCCCTCTCTGGGCCTGAGATTTCCCCTCTATAAAATGGGAATTGTGACAGCATCCATCTCAGAGGGAAATTTTGAGGCCTCAGTGAAATCTTGTGTGAAGGATTTAGCATGGGTCTGGCACAGAGTGATGGGTAGACATTAGCTATTATGTTAACATCTATTCCTGTGCTCATCTCTCAGGTCCCTGATGCTCAGTTGGAATGGAGGCTCCTCCCAGAGGGTGTTTTGGAATATGACTGGGGACATTTTCGGTTGACCCAGTGCCTGGGGGGTGGTTCCCTGACATTACCTGCCCCAGAGTCAGGGAGTCTAGACGTCCTGCAGAGCTTGGGACAGTCTCCTACAGGAATAATCATCCCACTGTAGGGAAGCCCTGCTCCACATCACCCCTTTCTACTCTCATCCCCTCAGTATCCCCTCCCCTCCCTCCATAGGTGCTGAACATGTATGGGAAGGTGGTGACTGTCAGGCACCAGGCTGTGACCCGGAAGAAGGACAACCGCTTTGCCGTGGCCCTGGACTCAGAACAGAACAACATCCATGTGAAAGACATTGTCAAGGTCATTGATGGCCCCCACTCAGTGAGTATAAGCTCCTGCCCGTCTGTCACATCTGAAAGAGTTGGGGTGGGGCATGGCCACGAGAGTGACTGTCCTTCCCCATCCAGGGCCGAGAGGGCGAGATTCGCCATCTCTTCCGCAGCTTCGCCTTCCTGCATTGCAAGAAACTGGTAGAGAACGGGGGCATGTTTGTCTGCAAGACCCGCCATCTGGTGCTGGCAGGGGGCTCGAAGGTGAGACAGGCGTGGTGGCACCCTGTCTGTTGACCACCTGACTCGGCTCTCTGACCTACCCTGGCCCCAGGAGTGACAAGAATGGGCTTGTGGAGGATTAGGAGGGCAAGTGTCAGTGTCAGGCCCTTGGCAAAGTATGGGAAAAGGGTTCTGGGAAAAGGGTTCTGGGAAAAGGGTTCTGGGAAAAGGGTTCTGGGATACTGAGCTATTTACCAAATAATTTGTTCATTCAGTTTTATTGTGCACCTGTTAGGTGCTTGACACTGGGGGTACGGCAGTGAGCAAGACAGAAAAACCTCTGCCTTTCTAGTGCTGTTGCTCTGGAGATGAACAGATAAATAAATACATGCATGATACACCTGGGGCTGATGGCAAGCACTGTGAAGAAAAATAAAACGGGACAAGGAGACAGAATGATGGGCGCTGCTCCAGGTGGCATTGGAGCAGAGACCTGAAGGAGGGGTCAGAGAGCCACCTGAATGTCTCAGGGGAAAGCAGTTCCTGAGGTGGGATTTGTAGGGAAGTTGTACAGAACCAGGTATCAGAAAGGAAATCAAACCTGGGATCTGGGGAGCTGGGACCAGGAGATGGTTTTCTCAGGCCCTGCAGGTGGAATGCTGAATTCCCATGGCTTGCAGTTTCTGTGTCACTGGGGGTTTAAATTCCTGACTACCACATTTTAGTCTCACTCCTTGCCCAAGGGAGGCCTGGGCCTCTTGATTGACAGGCCCACAATGGCATAGGGGTGACTGTTTTCCCAAAGGGAAGTTGAGGCATCGTGACCAGAAGGAGGGAGGCATGGCTGCTGGGCAGGTTCAATCAGGAACTGTTCCCAAATGGCAGCAGGCAGTGTGGTGTGGGGGCTGGGAGCCTGTCATCCAGGCCCTGCCTTCCTGTTCACTTCTTGCCCTTTCCCCAGCCGCGAGATGTGACCAACTTCACAGTAGGTGGCTTTGCCCCTATGAGCCCCCGGATCAGCAGCCCCATGCACCCCAGTGCTGGAGGTGAGGGGAATTTGGGGTGGGGATATGTCTGGGGGGTGGAAGAGAGAGGCTGTTCAGCCCACACTCACTGAGTGTCTGCTCTGGGCTGGCCCGACCGTGATGGGGCTCACAGCCCAGGGGAGACCCGACCCCTACCACAGTGCAGCCCAGGGTGGCTAGGGCCGTGATGGGAAAGCCCAGGGCTCTGGTGGTGGGCCCTCAGAGGAGCCTCCTAACCCAAGGGTGGAGGGTGAAGAGGGGGCTGGAGGGTACCCTGACTGTGGGCACAGCACATGAGAGGATGGCCCCAGGGACTGGTGACAGACTTCTTCCCCAGGTCAGCGTGGTGGCTTTGGCAGCCCAGGTGGTGGCAGTGGCGGCATGAGCAGGGGCCGGGGGCGGAGAGACAACGAGCTCATCGGCCAGACTGTGCGCATCTCCCAGGGGCCTTACAAAGGTGACCTGCAAGACTGTGTGGAGGCCTGGGGAGGGGCACGGTGAAGGAGAGCCCACCCAGCCTGACCTCCTGCCTCCCCACCAGGCTACATTGGCGTGGTAAAAGATGCCACGGAGTCCACAGCCCGCGTGGAGCTGCACTCCACCTGCCAGACCATCTCAGTGGACCGTCAGCGCCTCACCACGGTGTACGGGCCAGGTCAGGGCTGGGAGGGAGGTTGTTGGGTAGTGCAAGGACTCTACTCACCCCACTTGTTCTCTGTGTCTACAGGGGCTCACGGCGCCCGGGCGGCATGACCTCGACCTATGGGCGGACACCCATGTATGGCTCCCAGACGCCCATGTACGGCTCTGGCTCCCGCACGCCCATGTACGGCTCTCAGACGCCTCTCCAGGATGGTGAGCACTCCCACGGGACGGGGATGAGGGGCAATGTGGGGGGATCTGGAGGCAGGACAGAACTGATGGACACACATCTCTCCCATTCCAGGTAGTCGCACCCCGCATTATGGCTCTCAGACGCCCCTGCATGATGGCAGCCGCACTCCTGCCCAGAGTGGGGCCTGGGACCCCAACAATCCTAACACACCATCACGGTGAGGGCCAGGAGCTTGGGGGCTGGGGCAGGGTTTCCTGAGCCACTGGATGTGTGTGCCCATGTACGTGAATGGTTCTGCTGTGTTTCTGTGTGATGGACGGGTCTGTGTGGTCCACCCTGTGTTCTCTGCTCTCAGCTCCAGGCTGGTTATGTGAAGGGGTAGGCAAGGCTGGGGCTGGGGGCAAAGTAATCTCTCCAGCTCCCATCGTAGTAGCATGCTGTGGTCAAGACCTGGGCTTGGAGACAAATTGTGTGATCTTGGTCATGTCACTTTGGGCAACCTCATCTCTATTTCCCAAGTCTCCTCACCTGTGAAATGGAGGCCTCTGGATGGGGCTGTTTGTGAGGATGAAGTTGCCTTGGTTTTGCCTGGTGTTCAGCGCTGTTCTGGAAGCATTTGCTATATCATTGCGATCACCACAGTCATTCTCAACAGACGTCTCTCCCCAACAGGGCTGAGGAAGAATATGAGTACGCGTTCGATGATGAGCCTACACCATCCCCACAGGCCTATGGGGGCACCCCCAATCCCCAAACACCTGGCTACCCAGACCCCTCGTCCCCGCAGGTCAACCCACAATACAACCCGCAGACGCCAGGGACGCCAGCCATGTGAGTCCACTGGGGCTAGGCCTTATCACCCGCTGTCCAAACCCTCCCCACTGCCACCACCTCCTTCTCTCCCCTTCTAATGCCCCCAGCTAATGCCCCGCACCTCTCCTTATCTCTGCAGGTACAACACAGACCAGTTCTCCCCCTATGCAGCCCCCTCCCCGCAAGGCTCCTACCAGCCCAGCCCCAGCCCCCAGAGCTACCACCAGGTGGCGCCAAGCCCAGCAGGCTACCAGAACACCCACTCCCCAGCCAGCTACCACCCCACCCCCTCGCCCATGGCCTATCAGGTACTGCTCACTTGGCATGCCCTTGAGGGTGGTGGGCTAGGATGGGCCTTGGGCCTATAGGGACAACCAGGCCAAATAACCTGTTCCCAATGACCCCATCCCTTTTTCCCTACAGGCCAGCCCCAGCCCAAGCCCTGTTGGCTATAGTCCGATGACACCTGGAGCTCCCTCCCCTGGTGGCTACAACCCACACACGCCGGGCTCAGGCATTGAGCAGAACTCCAGCGACTGGGTGACCACGGACATCCAGGTGAAGGTGCGGGACACCTACCTGGATACACAAGTGGTGGGGCAGACAGGCGTCATCCGCAGTGTCACGGTAAGCGCCCAGGCTGGTGGGTGGACGGGCATCCTTTCCTTTGGGGTCCCCAGTCTCTCTGGTTACTGTTTTCTGTTTTCTTTTTAACTGTCTATCCCCATTTTCCAGTACTCATTTATAGCTGGAAAAATAGATGTGGAAAGGTTTGGCATGTAAGCTCTACAGGCCAGGGACTTCTGCCTTTTGTGCTCATGGCTGGGCCCCCAACGGCCTGGGACAGTGACTGGCACCCAGGAGTGTGGTTACTTTTTGACATACTCTTCTAAGATCAGTTCAGTAACATGGACTAAGTGCTCCTCTGTGCCAGGCTTCGGCTTAGCGCCAGGCACCCACGCCCCCCGGGCGTTCCCAGCTCCAGCTCTGCTGGCCTCTCTCCATTCTTCTCAGTCACTGAATTCTCTGCAGCCTCAGGGCCTTTGCTTATTACTTTTCCCTGTCTAGAGAACTCTCTTCCTGCCATTCTTTGTCTAGTTAACTCCTACTCATCCTTCAAGAAAGCACTTGGGCTGTCTCAGATCTGTCTCTTATGGGTCCATGTAATTCTTTTTCATGTTATCTACCTGTTTAAAAGCTTAAAGTTTACCCTGGTGTGGTTCTTTGATTACCAAGCCTATATTTTCTTCCCAAGTAGCCCCAGTTCCTAGATGAGGGACTGACACCTTGTTGGCCCCTCAGTAAATATTAATTGAATTAATTAAACACCAGAGAGGAAGACAGCTCCAGGCCCTACCCTCACAGATTTCACATTCCAGCGGGCGAGACAGACACATCTCCAGACAGTGACAGCCCAAGTGGCCAGAGCTGGGATATAGGAAGCCCAGAGGGCAAGGGGAGCTATGTGAACCCAGGGAGGCACCTTATCCAACTTTGGAAGGGATCAGGGATGGCTTCCGGGAGAAGGTGACATCTGCGCTGAGACCTGAAGAATGAGCAGGAGTAAGCCGAGAGCAATGGCTGGGGAAGGGGTTGAGTGTGTTCTAGATAGAGTGCACGTGCAAAGGCCTGGAGGTGAGGGAAAGCCTGGCACATTTGGGGGGTTGAAGTCTCTTCATTGTGGCTGGAACATAAAGATTCAAGGGGGAAGGTGAGTGATGAGGCCAGAGGAGTGGCTGGAGCTGGTCACATGCCAGCCTGGGGAACTTGGATTGTGTCCTGAGGGCACTGGTAGGTGGTGGAGGAATCTAAGCAGGGGAGTGGTGGGATCAGATCCGTGGTTTGGAATCAATTCACTATGTTGCTCTCTCATAGTTGGATCAGGGGCTGGGAGCCCAGAGGGAGGTCAGGCTGTACTATAGGGCTGTGGGGAGGAGAGGAAAGAGGGAGGTGGGAGAGACCCCTCAGGAGGCTGAATGGACAGGCCTCAGAGCTGGAGGTTGTTGGTGAAGTTGCTGACTAAGACGAGGTCTAGAGCTCTGGCTGGTGCCGGGGACCATGAGGCCATCCTTGAGACGGAGACCCAGGATGAGAAGCGAGTGTGGGGAAGAAACTGAGGCCAGTTTGGGACACGATGAGTCAAGAGCCTGAGTAACAGTCTCCCTTTTGGCCTAAGTTAGCTTCATGCTGGAGCTTTCCTTGCTGATCTGATCACCCTGCCCCCATACACCACAGACCCCAGGCCTTGGAACCAGGCCCAGCCTTCACCTTTCCTGCCCCTGTGTCACTTTGGGAAAGTGACTTCTTAGAATAAGCCCTGATCCTATGTCCCTTGGGGGGGGGGTGGTATCAGTCCTGTGTTGGGAGCAGGCCAGGCTGACCAGGCTGTCCCCACCCCCAGGGAGGCATGTGCTCCGTATACCTGAAGGACAGCGAGAAGGTTGTCAGCATCTCCAGTGAGCACCTGGAGCCCATCACCCCGACCAAGAACAACAAGGTAAGGGAGGACAAAGGGATGTGGGGGCATTGGGCTGCTGCCAAGGACCGTGACCCCATGTGTCATGTCGTCCCCGCCCCCCCCAGGTGAAGGTGATCCTGGGTGAGGATCGGGAAGCCACAGGTGTCCTGCTGAGCATTGATGGCGAGGATGGCATAGTCCGCATGGACCTTGATGAACAGCTCAAGATCCTCAACCTCCGCTTCCTGGGGAAGCTCCTGGAGGCCTGAGGCAGGCAGGGTGGACTTTGGCAGATGAATCTGGTAGATGGAGAGTGTCCCTCCTTCCTTTCCTGGCCCTTGGCTCTGACACAGGATCTGGGCCCTGGAGCAGGGCTAGCCGGGTTGATCAGGATTTCTTTTATTTTCCTTTCTGGGTTCCTGTCTCCCTCCCTGATATTCATGGGAATCAGAGTAGAGTCGACAGGGACAGTCCCCACCTTCCCCAGCTTTCTTTTGTGTTACGATCTTTCAATAAAAAGCTGTTTGGTCAAAAGTCGTGTGTGTGTGTGTGTGTGTGTGTGTGTGTGTGTGTGTGTGTGTGTGTGTTCTGGTTTGTAAGTGGGGTCATTTGCAGACCCCACTTACTTCCACGCTGTGTGGTCTTAGGCAAATAACAGTCCTACAAAAGCCTGTTTCCCCATCCAGAAAATGATACTCTCTACTCCAGAGGGCTGTTGAATGTTTAAGACATTGGAAAGAGATTATTAGAACAGAGCCTGCCATGTGATTGACAAGTTACATCTTACTCATGCTCGAGTTAAGTGAAAATCAGTGAGTATCCCTCAGGAAGCCTAAATTGCTCCTTTGGTGCAGGTTACAGCATTTGATAGTTTTTTCTCTTGAGCCCACATAGCAGTGACACCAGAACTGCTGTAGCTTGTGTAAGGGCGTGGGGATGGGGAGCAGTGTGGAGAGTGGGCTTAGTACTTGACCTTCCTTCACTTTCCTCATTTGATATTCACATGTCTCTTTACAAATGTAATATAAACTGTATTATGAAATAGTTCAGATGTTTAAAAAGGTATGTCAGGAGCACCCATGTCCCCACCACCCAGCATAGGAACCATATGTGTACCGGATAGTAAGGACCCACTCGAGCAGCACACCCAGTCCATTCCCCTCCAGAAGTAACCGCACCCTGAATCCTGTCTTTTCCTGACTTTGTACATTTACTACATTAGTAAATGTTCCTAAATGTTGTGTGGTGATTTACATGTTTTTAAAGTTTACATAAACAGTATCAGACTTGTTTTCCTCTCAAAATAATTTGAGGAAGATTCATCGTGGTTCCTGTAGCCTCTAATTCATGGATTTCCTCTTAATACCCCGAGTCCGCCAGATACGGGCAGCTGTTCTTTTGGCTGAACCTCCATGAAACTGGCTGGTTTTCCAGACCCATTTTAAGAAGCTCACGGGAGGAGGGGCAAGATAAGGGTTCGGAGAATGGGAAGGAAGACGGATGAGGCCTCTGGGCCGCACGTGAGTAAGAACGTGTGTGAAGGTGGCTTTCAGGTTTTAGGACAAATCACGCAGCCACAGGTTGCCTCCGTTAGGGCTTCCGCTTCACCTCGGAGCAATGGGTGTCCGGCGCCGACCTGGGGCGTGGGCGGTGGAACGCAGTCCGGCGCGAGGGGGGCGTGGTGCCGTCTGTCTCCCAGTCCTAGTTGGAGTGCCCGCGGCAGTGCGCCCGCAGCCCTTTGTCTCTCTCGGGCTTCCGTCCACCCGCCCCTCTCCTGCACCACCCATTGGCCGCGGCCCCGGCCCGGGGCGGGGAGAGAGTGAGGGGGCGGGGTAGCGTGGCGTCAGCGCAAGATGGCGGCCTCAGCGGGGCCGTTTCTGCGGTTGCGGAGCGGGCTCCGGCAAGGCGCGCGGGGGCTGTGCGCGAGGCTCGCGACGCCGCCCCCTCGGGCCCCGGACCAGGTGAGCGGGGTGGGGGTGGGGGTGGCCTCCGGGTGCTGGGGCTCCTTCCTGGAGTTCCAGGCGGACCTCCGCCGCCCGGAGGTTCTGGGACGCAGCACCTCAGGGTGCTGAATGGAACACCGCCAGCATTTTGGGTCTCTTCCCCGCTTCCCGGGGTAGGCAGCGCTTGCGTCCCGGGCTAGATGCTTGGGGGCTCAAGTGCGTCCTCTGGACCCCACCTCCTCGACAGCACGTGGGCGCCGGGGGAGGGGAGTCATCTGTTCCCCCATCTCAGTGACTGTTCAGGTAATACTTGAAGGGGAGGATCCGGGGACGCTGGAGTCCCAGCCTGGCCTTGCGGGTATTTCCCCCGCGGTGGTGGTGGTGGTGGTGGTGGTGAGGTAGATGTTCGGGCTTCTGATTTGACCTGCCTCCATCTTGACAGAGACCCAGTCATTCTGACCTCCGGGTCCATTACTTCCGTGCCCTAAGCCCCAGCAAGCGATTGCCCCTCCGGCCCCGCTTCCATTCTCTCCCCGTCCATACCCCGCTACTGTGAGCCCCAGGCGTCCGGAGGACTTAACTCTCCGTCCTATCCCCTTGAGTGTCCTTCATTGTCTTGCTCCAGGAATCCCAGTGTTCAGCTAGGCTCCCTCATCTTATTTCCCTGCCCAGCTTTTTCCGGCTCCAGGCCCTCCAATCTTTTGCTTTTGGGATCCCGGGCACCAGAGCTTGTCAACTCTTGAACCCCTGGGATCCTGGCGCCAGACAGTTTAGTTCTTGACCCTTCTGAGAGACCCAGTCTCCTGCCTGCCCCTCCAGGCACACAACACCTGGAGGCCATGTGGGTGGTTGCTTCCTGGCTCCCAACCTCGATTCTTCTCAGACCAGGGTGCCCAAACCACCCTGACCTTCTTTCTCTCCTCTCTTGGCCAACCTACCCCCTTTCAGTTGCAGGCTACAGAGATTGGGAGCCGAGCAGGCACTAAGGCCCAGACCCAGGGGCCACAGCAGCAGAGGAACTCGGAGGGTCCCAGCTATGCCAAAAAAGTCGCACTCTGGCTTGCTGGGCTGCTCGGGGCTGGTGGGACCGTGAGCGTCATCTATATTTTTGGTGAGGAACATATCCTTGCCCACCAGTTTTGTTCTCTTGGCCCACTATTCTGCTTGGGAACTTCCCCCTCTTTCCCCTAAGAGCTTCACCCGTCTTCATTCCCTGGCTCCTCCCTCAATAGGGCAGCCAACTAGAATTTGGAAATGAGGGAAGTCTCCCTACTGCCTCTCTACTCAACGTTCTACTCTTTCTAGTTGGTTCCTGCACTAAGCTATGGGGAGTCCATTGGAAGAGAAGGAAGGATAGGCTGGGCCCACCCCCATAAGCTACCTCTTCCCTCAGCACCCAAAACTCCAACCTTCCCCCTAGTGCCTTCATTCCTCAGAGACCCAGGAGACTCTGCCCCAGCCCTTCTTGTCTCAGAGGCCCAGGTATCCTGGCTACCAGCCCCCTCCTCTCTCTCAGGAGGCCATGATGCTCTAGCCCGCTTCCCTCAGACCCAGGAGGCTAGGCCCCCTGCCCTTTTCCTTCCGTAAAACCCAGGAGACTGGATCCTCAGTCCTCTCATTCACCACTATCTGCCTTACAGGAAACAACTCTGTGGATGAAAATGGTGCCAAGGTGAGCTGGAGAGAGACCTAGAGCCTTACCAGGGGTCACATCCTGTGGGTCTTCTCCCACTTGGCCTGTTCAGGCTCATTTCTGGTCTGGGGTGAATCTCTCCCTCCCAGGGACCTTTGCCTACTCTTCCCAGGGCCCTGGAGATTCCTTTTCTGGGTGTGATGGGGTTCTGCCTCTGCCATCCCAAACCCTCCATTTTTCTCTCTACCTCCCAGATTCCCGATGAATTCGACAACGGTGAGTGAACAAGCGCAGATTCTGGGGTCCCCTGACCCTCTCTACTGTGCCCTCCCCATTTGGTGCTCCCCCACCCCTCCATTGGGAGGTAGGGGAGTCAGCAGCTGGATGGCTTGGGGGGAGGGGCATACAAAACTCCAGTCCCCTTCCCTGGCCCCTCAGCCCAAGAGCAGATGGTCAGGGACAGATAGATGGGGGAGGGGAATCCTAGGTGGGTGGGAGTGCTTGGGGAGAACTGGGCTTTCTATCGCCAGACACATGACTTCCTGTGCCTTAGATCTGAGCATCTGCAGCCCCTCACCCCCTTCTTTATGACAGCTTCTTTTTTTCCCACCAGGTCCCTACCCCATCCAACTCCTCATTTCCGAAACAATGCCTCCTTCCTTCCTCCCCCTTATGATTAACCAGCTCTTAGGGAGCTTCTGACAAGTTGGATAATAGAAAGTAGTTGTTAATTCTATCACACCTGGTCCCTCCCAAGAGAAATATAAAATTGGTAGGTCCAGAAAGCCACTTGTGGTAGGGATGTTTGCAAACTGGCATGTTAGTACATTGATTGTTTTAAACTAGGCAGGTAGGTAAGTATGCTGTTTTAACTGGGCAGATGTAGAATCATACTGGTTTAAAGAAGGCAGTATACTGATTTATGTTGGGCAGGTAAACTTGTAGTTTTAAAGTGTGTGTGTTTATTAGCTTAAGTGGTGTTTCGATATTTTGGTTTCAAAAAGGCAGGCCCACAGACAGTTTAACTGCACTAAAAATATTGTATTGAAGGAGGTAGTCATGTAAGATTTCTGTTTTAAACTGGATATGGTGTATTCATTTATCCAAGATTTGTCAACCTCAGCCATTCTGATACTATAGATCATATAATTCTTTGTTGTAGGGGAGTGTCCTATGCATTGTAGGATGTTTAGCAGCATCCTGGGCCTCTATCCACTAGATGCCAGTACTGTGACGGTCAAAAATGTCTCCAGACATCGCAAAATTTTCTGGGAAGCGAGGAACAAAACTGCTTCTAGTTGAGAACCACTAGTTTAAAGTGTACAGACGTGTGTATGTTTATCGTGGCTTAACTAGATTTCACATACTTGATTAAAGTGGGCACATCTGGAAACCTAGAGGTTCAAAATGGACTAAATATACTGGCATAATGTCAGCAGATTTATTTATATGTATGTGGGATTTAAGTGTAAGCATTCTGTTTTATACCTGGGGTGGTGTGTGGATATAAGTATTCAGATTAAAACTTGACAGGTGAATAAAAACGTTTGTTCCTACCTGGCAGTTAGATATGTCATTGCTTTTTATCTTTGTACTCGGAAGTGAGCTGTTTCAAACCAGGTGGGTATGTAGACCTGTTTGTATCTGGTAGATAAATAAACCCCTGGTTTGTCCAGGAGGTTGAGCAGTGGCTTATCTTGGAATCCCTTTGTGCCCTGGTGTTCTCCTAGATCCAATTCTGGTACAGCAGTTGCGCCGGACATACAAATATTTCAAAGATTATAGACAGGTGAGCAGGAGCCCTGGGCCCAGTCCCTATCCCTTCACCCCCAGCCTCCTGCCTCCTTGTCTGAGTGCCCCCATTACATCTCTCTTTCACAGATGATCATCGAGCCCACCAGCCCCTGCCTTCTCCCAGACCCTCTGCGGGAGCCGTACTACCAACCACCATACACACTGGTCTTGGAGCTCACTGGCGTCCTCTTGCATCCTGAGTGGTCGGTGTGTCCTGGGGAAGGCAGCGGGTTAGGGACACCAGATAGTGCTGGGTGGCCGGCTTGTGATGATGTGGTTAAGAGCATAGACTCTGGAGGCCCCAGTTCCACTCTGTGATCCAGGGGAAGAGGTATCACCCCTCATTGCCTTGCTTCCCTCAACTGTGCAACTCCGCAGCCCGGAGGTGGTTGTAAGTGTGCCTTGGCACACAGTAAGTGCCATAGGGGAGTCACATCCTCCATACTCCTAGACCCTCAGTCACAGCCATGTACTCCTGAACCCGTCCGAGAGCCACAGAGATGGAGAGAGCATTCTGGTTCCGGGAATCCCCCGAGACTGGGTCTTTGTCCTCTTGGGGCTACAGGGACCTCCGGGTCTCAGTGTTTCACTGTTCTCACTGCCTTTCCAGCTGGCCACTGGCTGGAGGTTTAAGAAGCGTCCAGGCATCGAGACCTTATTCCAACAGCTCGCCCCTTTGTATGAAATCGTCATCTTTACATCAGAGACTGGCATGGTGAGGCCCCCGGGGCAGGGGCGGGATGGTCGATGTGGCAGGAGGTGAGGGAGAGCTGCAGGGCCAAGGCTCAGCCTGACCTTGTTCTCCCCCTGACCCCACCCCCCAGACTGCCTTTCCACTCATCGACAGCGTGGACCCCCATGGCTTCATCTCCTACCGCCTGTTCCGGGACGCCACGAGATACATGGATGGGCACCACGTTAAGGTGCCATGTGGGGGCCATGGTGGGGCTCTGGGATTTGGGGGAGGGCTGGCACTTCCCAAAGGAAAGAGGACCTAGCTCTGACCCCAGCCTCAACCTGTTTCTGGTTGAGAAGCAACCGGCTGCTTCCGGTTCTGCCCCAGGTCTGATTCTGGCAGGACACTAGCCTGCCGCCAGCCTGGGCTGGGCCTCTATGCCCTTTTCTCTGTCCCGGAATCTGGGAGTGGGAGCAGGGGAAAATGGGGTCTCTCCAAAGAAAACAGTTGGGAGTACGGGGTAGGGACATGACATTTGGAAGTGGATTTTTGTCTCTGTATCTGGAGCTGAGTGTCTCTGGGACTATGTAATTATAATAGTTTAAATGAGACTGTGTTGGAATTTGACTTGGGGTCTGTTATTGTGACCAGTGATATATCCAGGGGTCCAGGAGTCTGTGGGGATGTGAATGGGCTTCTTTGTGGGTCTTTGTCCAGGTATCCATGGGTCTTGGTGTCTGTTGGGTTTCTCACTGTGTCTTGGTGGGTCTGGGGGTCTGTGTAGTTTTTCAAGGTTCAGAAGGACATGGGCTGTGATTGAGGGTCTTGAAGGGTCTGTCTGGGTACCTGTCTTTGTGTGACTCCCTGTGTGTTGCTGTGGATCAGTCAGCACCTCTATCTGTGAGAAGTTTACAAACGTGCAGCTTGTCACAATCACCTGGGGCAGTGGTTAAATATACAAGTGCCCACCTCCCTCCCCAGGGAACCTCCAAATCAGCCTGCCTGAACACCAGGCCCTGGGTCTAGGAATCTGTGTGACTAGCTCCTCTGCTCCCTGCTAGGTTTGATGTCTTCATCCCAGCCTGGTCTTCGGGAGGCCGTGTCGTGATGATCCCAGTGTGTGATACCAAGTGCATGTGTATTCTGTCCGCCTCTCTCTCCCTCTGTGGGTTCCTAGTGGGAAGGGAAGGAGCACGGGCCTTGACCTGACCTGTCACCCACTTCCAGGACATTTCGTGTCTGAATCGGGACCCAGCCCGAGTAGTAGTCGTGGACTGCAAGAAGGAAGCCTTCCGCCTACAGCCCTACAACGGTGTCGCCCTGCGGCCCTGGAATGGCAACTCCGATGACCGGGTCTTATTGGACCTATCTGCCTTCCTGAAGAGTGAGGCTGACCCCTGACCTCCTGGCCTCTGACCCTGGAGCCCTTGACATTCAAGAGGAATGATAAGATGCTTGATTCTGGCTTGTTTTTTATATGAAACCAGGGACTTGCGATGCGGGAGATCCATGAGCATCTTGCAGTTTTTAGAAGCTTCTTAGAATGTTTGGGATGCTTCTCTGGAATGTTTAGGGGGTGCCTGGGAATATTCAGGGGAATCCCTTTTAGAATGCTGAGAAATGTTCCACGTAGCTCTGACCCCACCCCGGTCTGACCTTTACCCTTGCGGGCCCTGCCTCCCTCTGACCATCAGCTGGCTGACCCCCACCTGCTATCCCCACAGCCATAGCTCTGAATGGTGTGGAGGATGTCCGAACTGTGCTGGAGCACTATGCCCTGGAGGAAGACCCACTGGAGGCTTTCAAGCAGCGGCAAAGCCGGCTGGAGCAGGTGAGTCCTCAGCTTCCCAGCGTGGGTGGGGGGTGTCACCGTCAGTTCCCCAGGCTCTTGAAGGCGGAGCCCTGGAGCAGCTTGTCTCCACTCCCGCTGTGTGACCTTGAGCAACTGCCTTCTCTTTCACACCACCCGTCCCAGGGGGCCTTTAATGAGGGGCGAATTGATTCTGCAGCCTGCGCTGAGCACAGGAGGCAGGAAACGCCAAGCATTTGAGATAGGTCCAGAGGCCTTGATGGTCTGGGGGTCCTGGTATTTTGTGGGGTGGGGGTTTGGATCAGGTCTGGGAAGAGGGATCCTTGGACACTTGGCCCAAGGGTTTGGGCAAGGAGTTCTGATGACCTGTGATCCTCTAATTTGTAAGTGGGGATAAGAATATGAATTGAGTCTGAGAAAGAGATTCCGAGGAGTCTAGGCTGAGGTTGATTGAGTTTGGGGTTGTGTTCCTGGCTAGAGCTCCTGAGTACCCAAAGGAGCAATCCCTGGAGATTTGGGCCTGGGGTCCCTCAGCATCCAGACAGGGGTCTTAGGGCTCAAGACTGGGCACTGGGGGCTTAGGGAGTAACATGTTGTAGTCCAGTGTAGGGCCTGGGTTAGGTTCCCAGGGTTCAGGGGACAGGCCCCCTGGGATTTGAGTCTGGGCTTCTGTGGCTCAAAGCTGGCTTTTGCCAGTGTCTGAACTGGGTCCTTAGGTTCTGGGTGCATCCTGTGTCTGGGCTGGGCAAAGGTTTAAGGAAGGTGGCCCTTGGGCTGACTCTCCCACTCTGTCTGCCCCCAACTCCAGGAGGAGCAGCAGCGCCTGGCTGAGCTCTCCAAATCCAGCAAGCAGAACCTCTTCTTTGGCTCCCTTACCAGCCGCTTGTGGCCTCGCTCCAAACAGCCCTGACCTCTGGGCCTCCTCAAACTCAGTGCCTGGGTTCTGGGCCCCAGGCCCAGTGCTCCCAGACCACGGCTTGGCCAACCACATGTCCAATAAAGTTCATCCCAGACGCCACACTGCTGTGTCCGGAGAGTCTCCAGATGGGGGCATCAGGGTGCAGTGTGGGACTCTTTGGGGGGTCGTTCCACAGTGGCTGATCAGCTGCCGAGCAGCAAGGGCACTCTGGTGGGTGATGGTTGGTTTTTAACTCTGGCCTGGGAATCCGAAAACCTGTGTAGGGCCCTGCCCTGGCCGTGTCTTCCCATGTGCCACGTGGTCTGTGAAAGTGCATCTCCCTCTTTGGCCCCAGATTCCCTATGGAAAAGAGAGGACGGCACTGTGGGTTGAAATACAGGTAGCCGCCAGGCTGCTGTGTAAATGTGTGAAGTGTGGGCGCATGGGGCTTCGGTGGACCAGAGGCTGCCCCACCCCATCTCACGAGGGCAGCTGCTGCTCAGCTCTGCCAGCCATGGCCCTGTGGGAAGGTGGGCCTAGAGTTGCTTGATCTGCTTTTTCAGTAGAAGCCAGGAAAGGGGTGGTTATATTAAATCTCCCAATTTAAAAATGTTGGCTCCTAACCAAAACAGACTGTAGCAGCACTCTGTAGTGGAGTTTTCCGCGGTGTGTACCCCGTGTCATGTATCTCCACTGTCCAGTAGAGCAGCCAGTGGCCTCATGGGGCCATTGAGTACTTGAGATGTGGCAAGGGTAACTGAGGGATGAGATTTTTAATTTTGTTTCATTTTAATTAAATAGCTGCATGTGACTACTGGCTCCTGCAATGGACAGCACGTTTGGGTATTATTTAAGAGTGTTGAGTTCCAGACTGGTTTTTATTGGCCGCGCAGCAGCACAGCATATGGGATCTTAGTTCCCTGACCAGGGATCAAAGCCTGCTGCAGTGGAAACGCGGAGTCTTAACCACTGGACCGCCAGAGAAGTCCCTCCAGACTTTTATAAACCCAAATCCAAGTTCGGATCCAAGCTCTATGCCACGTCCTGACTTGTGTGATCACAAGCAAATGAGCAAGTTACTTCCCCTCTCGGTGCCTCAGTTTCCACGTCTGTGAAATAATAGTACCTACCTCATAGGCTAGGCTTGAAGGCTGAGTGAGGTCCCCCAGGTAGGCACTCAGATGGTAGCTGTATGCACCTTGGGAGCACCTTTCTGCCTCCCTTTCCTCATCTCTAAAATGGGGGCGATGATAATACCCATTGTAATAGAGTGGCTGCGAGGAGTAAATGGGACAGCTCATGCTCAGGCTGCATGTATATTCAGTGGGGCTTATTGTTACCAGGCCATGTTGGTTCTTCCCAGACTGAAATATCCTGTACCATTTTGGCAGTCGCCTGCCCCCTGGCTGTCTCAGCCTCTCCTGCTCTAGCCAGCATTTAGTTCTTGTACCAGTTAGATACTTTAAAAAACCCTTCCCTGGTATTTGTGAAAAGAATTAAAATGTATTTGAAACTGTGTGGGCCAGATTGAACTTGAACTCTGGATTTTTAAGCAAGGCTCACAGATGTCTACAAATAAGTAACATTTGCAGCCCTCCACCCCCACCCTGAGGTGTACCATTTGTAATCCAGGAGAGAGTTTCCTCGATATCCTCAGGATTCCCTAGCTTGAGAGCATCTGCAGGATTGAGGGAGGGCCTGTGTTTCCTTTGCAGGTGGCTTTGAGTGTTGGAAACTCCTAACTGAAAGCAAGGTATCTGGGGAACATGATCCTGGGGAGAGGGTTTGTGGACGGAGGGAGCCACTGCAAGTGAGTGCTCGCCGACCACCGGGGGTGACCCATGGGACCTTCTGAGAAGCTTTTGAAATGTGACTCAGATCTGTCCATCCACGGGGCATGAAAGGAGGAAGTACGCTTGTCCATTGGCCCGTGGCCCTGGGGGTTAAGGTTAGCACTCTGGGTGGCACATGTTTCAGTGTCCAGTGGGCTCCTCCAAGGCCTCTCCCCGACATTGATGCTGGTTCAGGGATGGTGCTGTCTGTCAGGTCACACCTGCTTAAAGCTGGATGGGAGGAGAAGGTTTGACTTGTGCCAGGTGGCCTCTGAGACGCTGCTTACGTGACATGGCGTAGGATGTTTATATCAAATGCTCGGTGCTAGGGCTGCATTAGGGCGTCATCCAGTGGGCAGGATTGGGCCAGTGTTGAGGCATATCCCAGCAGGGGCTGAATTCCCAGGTTGCACGCCACTTGCAAGCCCTGTGACCCTGGGCAAGGTCTCAAGCATCTCAGTTTACTCATTCATAAGAGGTTAATAATAGTACCTCTCATTTGCTTACTCAACAAATATTTCCTAAGTACTGACTGCCAGGCCTCATTTTAGGCACAAGGGTACTGGTGAACAAACTAGAGAAAAAGCTCTAGAAAAAAAGGAGCTGATGTTTTCATGGAGGAGACAGAAAGTGGTCAGATATTTCTTGGGGTAAAATAAATGCATACAGGAAAGCATGGTAAGGAGATAGAGTGGTTTGGGAACAGGAGTGCTGTTTTAGATTGAATGGGACAGAGAAGGCCTCTTGGGAGGGTGTATTTGAGCAGAGACCAGAATGAAATGAGACAAACCATGGGGATATCTGGTTGTGCCGGGCATGGTCACCCCAGGGCCTTTGCACTTTCTATGCCCTCTGCTAGGAATGTTTTTTCCCCAGGATCCATATAGCTCACTCCCTCCCCTCCTTCAGGTCTTTGCAGATGTCACCTCAGCATAGCCTTCTGTGGGCTCTAAGGTGGGCACATAAGGAAAAGTCCTAGATAGCCAAAAAGATGCTTGGAAATCCCTTAAAGTACACATACAGACTTGAGAGAATTCACATGAAACACTATCATGCCTGGCAGAAACCCTCAATAAAGGCTGGCTATTTTTACAATCTTTAAAAATTTTGAGATATCTCAGACGTGGAAACTGTTACCTCCCCAGTTATTATCCACGGCAGGAATTTGCCTTCTCCCACAGCTTCTAATAACTGTCCAGATCTCATTTGAATAGTTCCTATAATGGGAGGCTCACTCCTTTACCTACCCCAGTACAGGCCCTAATTTGCCTCCCATTAACTGGGGTCCACAAGGTCTGGCTCTGTGCTTTGGGGCCACAGAACCTGTTTGAGTAGGGGGATGTGGAGGGAGGGCCTTAAATGTCAACCTTAGAATTTCAGAAGCTGGGAGGCACTGGGGAGCCATGGAAGAGTCTATGTAGGAGAGGGACATGGTCAGATTTGTGCTTAGAAAGACCTCATAGGCCAGAGTGGTTGGGGCTGGGATAGAGGAGTCCCCAGGGGCTGTGGGAACTCAGAAGAGGTGCCTGACCCCCTTGGGGGGTGTTAGGGAAGGCCTCCTATAGGAGGTGAAGTCTGGTAACAATTTAAAAAGAAGGAAGTGGAAAGAATATATCAAGTAGAAGAAAAACCTGTGCAAAGGAACCTGGGATGTTCTGCACAGTTGACCATGGCCCTCCCCTGTTCAAAACCCTTCCATGACTCCCATCCTCAGGATTATGAGAAAACTGTTTAGATTGAGTTCTTTCATTCACTAAAAGTGACTGAGCACTTACTGTATGCCTGGCTCTACTGGGCTGTGCTTTATTGAGCACCTTCTCCAAAAGAAAAATATGTATGTATATAATTGAACCTGTATTTCCCCCTATAATTATTAGCTTCTAAGTGTTACATTTTTTTCTTCTGGATAAAAAAAAAGTTTACTCCATCTAAAGGGCTTTGCTCAGCACCTGGCAGAGTAAATGATTAGGACCGGAGGGCTGGAACATCTGCTCTAACTGGCTTTCCTTGCGGTGGTCCTGGAATACTAAGGAGCTTCTGGAGGGCGCCGGGTGCCCCCCCGCCCCCCATTCATCCTGGAGTGAGGGAGTGGGCCCCTGATCTGTGAGGACCGAATTTCCTGCCCATTTGCTGCTCACACCTTCCGGAGGCCAAACGGGCAGCCCAGCTGCGGCCCAAAGGGGGAGGGGCGCGGCCGCCCAGCAGATGGCAGCATTTACATACAGCTGGGAGCCCCCTCTGAGGCGGGGGCTCCTCGCCCTAGCGTCTGGTGCATCCGTGATGTGGGTTTGGGGACGGTGGCTTTGTTTTGGGGAGGGGAAACACACTCGAGCACGCGCGCGTGCACACACACACACAGAGACACACACGGGTCCACAAAGAACACTGGATCTTCATCGTATCCACACAGGGCTACACTCATGGACCTCCCACACCCAGCCTCCTTCACACACAAACCCTCAGCCATTCACAACCTTGCACAGACCTTACCACACACACAAACACACACAGCCACCTAGAGGCACCTGCACAGACCACAAAGTCACAGGTTCCTATGACTACACACAGTGGTCCAGGAGCTAACACATTTTTGTACACCTGAACAGAGAAGCATCTACACAGCCACAGAATCTCAAAAGTCACACAACCATGAAATCATGTACATCTCCATTCTCCCATGCAGGTGTGTGTGTGCGTGTATACACACACACACACACACAGAATCTTAGAATTAATTACAACCTCACAAAGAGGCTTAACAATATACAATTTCAAGCACATGTGGAGCCACACAATCTGACCTAGACACACAATCACAGTCATGTACACCCTCCAGTAGCTCTGGCTCACACACCACACACAGAGTTTTAAAATCATATCCAACCTCACACACAAGCTTAACCCCCCCCCACCCTATCCTCAGCCACACAAATCATACCCACAACCGCATATAAGATGTACACTCACTGCATTGACTGTGGCCACGACACAGTCTCACGGCTGCTCCAGCACGCTCTCCTTCCCCTGCGACCTCCTCCCCTAGGGTCCCCTGGAGCCGGCGGCTGCCCGAAGGGGCGGAGCTGTCCTCTCAGATATAAGGCTCCGGAGCCAGCAGCTGCAGCTCCCAAGACCTCCGGAAGGCCATGGTCTCCCCGCAGATGACCCACCTCCTCTCCCCGACGGTGATCCTGGTGCTCTTTTTCCTTCCCCAGGTCGGAGCCCGAGTGGAAAGGGTGGATGGGAGGGTGTGCGACCCGGAGGTCTTGGGGAGGGGGCGCGGGGCGGATGAGACGTCTGGGTCCCCGCAGTCCCCTCACCCTGTACCCCTTTCCGCCCCAGACACGGCCGGCCGGCGTCTTCGAGCTGCAGATCCACTCTTTCGGGCCGGGACCAGGCCCGGGCGCCCCGCGGTCCCCCTGCAAGGCCGGGGACACCTGCCGCCTCTTCTTCAGGGTCTGCCTGAAGCCAGGGATCTCCGAGGAGGCCGCCGAGTCTCCGTGCACCCTGGGCGCGGCGCTGAGTGCGCGCGGACCGGTCTACACTGCGCAGCCCGGAGCGCCAGCGCCTGACTTGCAGCTGCCAGACGGCCTCATGCGCGTGCCCTTCCGGGACGCCTGGCCGGTGAGACCCAGCCCCGGGGCACGCTCGTGCTGGGGGCCTTACCCAAACCTCGACTGCCATCTGCCCTCCAACTTCCAAGACCCTGCCCCCTGGGGACCCCAAATTCCCGGTAACTCCATCATCTGGAATCTCACATTCTCAGACCCATAAACCCTACCCATAAACCCAAATTTTCTGATTCCGAATTTCCCTCTAGGGAATCCCAGATCACAGCCTTGCATGCCTGGAACCCTGAATTCCCAGAACCCCAAACTCACCTTCTAGAAATCCTCAATTCACAGGACCCTACCCCTGTTCCTTGGGGATCCTTAAACACTGGTATCCTCATCTTTGTCCCCAAATTTCCTTGCACCTAGGGAGACTTTCACACTCTGTCTTGGGGACTCCCAATATCCTCTCACCTTATCTCTTCTCAGACTTTCCAGTTGGGGCCTGTATCCAGGACTTTTTCACCTCCAAAATCCTACTTCCCATCCCACAACCCCAAAAGCATAAAGGTGAACAGAATTGTTTTTGAATTCTAGATGCTTATGCTTTTGGGCAAGTGACTTGCCCTCTTCCAGCCTCAGTATCCTCATCTGTAAAATGGGATCATCATGGTACATTACAGTGGTCCCTTTTGAGAGATTCAACCAGGTATCTTGAGTATAGTGCTTACCACATAGTAAGTGCTCAATAAAGAAAGCCAAAACAGTCATTCCTTGCCTGCGCCAGCCTCTGGGAGTTGTCCCTTGCCTGTCTGGTCCCTGGAATGGTCATCACTCTTTACCTCTTAAAATCTGGGCTTCATTGAGTACCTACCTGCCCTGACCACTGTCTTCATTCTTTGCTCTCCACCTTCCTCCACCCAACCAGGGCACCTTCTCTCTCATCATTGAAACCTGGAGAGAGGAGTTAGGAGAACAGATTGGAGGTGAGTATCTTCAATTCTGGGACTTCAGTGTAGAGTGTGGGAGATCCAGGGAGTTGGGGCCCGATGTGAGGTCCAGGAGGGTGACATGGGGCTGTCTGTAGGGTGGGGCATTCATGGGATTGCTGGACCCATGATGTCATCACAGCTCCCGGAGTGTGGTGCTGGGTGTTGACAGCCCCAGGGCTCTTGGCATGTCGACACAGAAATGTCCTGATACCAGGCAAAGCGGGGTGGGGGCAGGGAGAGGCGGGAAGAAGCTCTCTTATTATCTTGGAGTCGAAGCAGCAGCGTTTCACAGTCCTGCTCTGTCACCATCTGATTTTGAGAACCCAGGGTACAATATGAGTTACTTTCTGGTTCTTGTAGGCAAAGCTCTGTCACCTTGTCCATACAGAGGGCCTCAGGACCCCTTTGGGACGTTGCAGTTTCACCAGAGAGGTTTCAGGGAGGGATATGGGATGATCTTAACCTTAATTCGAGGGGGACTTTGATGCTATATAAGGCCCAGAGGGGGGGTTCTGTCACCATTTTGATATAGGAAAATCCTGAGGCACAATTTGGGGGGTGTTTTTGACCTCACTTCAAAGACCTGTCATTGCCCCTTGGCCATATTAGGGATATCATATGTCCCAGGGTGTTAGGGGTCTCATAGCTACTTTAATATACAAAGATTCTGGGGCAAAATATAGGGGCACTTCGGCTTCTCTGGGAGAACTGTTATCATCACGATGGTCATAGGGTTCGCGTCATCGAAGATCCCAGGGCGCATTAGGGGAGTTTGCAGCCTTGCTAAGTAACTGCCATTCTCAGGACTCAAAAGGGGTGTTTTGGCTTCTTAAGATGGGAAGGGAGAGTGCGAGCCTGCGCGCTCCGTCTCCATCCCGAGACCGAGGCGGGCCGCAGCCTAGCACATCTCCCTTCTCACCTCAGGGCCCGCTTGGAGCCTGCTGGCGCGCGTGGCGGGCCGGCGTCGCCTGGCGGCCGGGGGCCCGTGGGCCCGGGACGTGCAGCGCGCAGGCGCCTGGGAGCTACGCTTCTCCTACCGCGCGCGCTGCGAGCCGCCGGCCGTTGGGGCCGCGTGCGCGCGCCTCTGCCGCTCGCGCGGCGCCCCCTCGCGGTGTGGCCCGGAACTGCGCCCCTGCCCGCAGATTGAGGACAAATGCGAGGCACCGCGTGAGTCCTGCGTTCAACCCCACCCCATCCCGTCACGGCCCCTCCGGCTCCTTTCACAACCTAGTTACCCTCTTCAGGGAACTGGGGACCCGAGAACCCCTCGCCAGCTTCACTCATGGTCTTCAGCCTGTTCCCATGATCCAGCTACCACTTTCTGGGAAGCTAAGGACCCTAGACTTCTCTCCAGCCCTGCCTGGGCACTCCAGCCCCCTTCCCTCTTCCCAGCACACTTGTCTCCCCAAATAAGAACCGCACACCCATTTCCCATCCTTGTACCCCCAGTTCCTCCCCTAATCCATACTCACACCCCTTTCCAGATGCTCGGACCCCAAAGCTCTTCTAATTCTGGGGCCCTCCCTACCCCCACTCAGGAGGTTTGGAAGCTCCTCCCATCCCCCTCAGGGGTTCCCCCATCCTCCCTCCCTGTGATTACACTCTAGACCCCACTGCGTTCTAAAGCTTGGGGTCCCCCAACCCACCCTAGATATCCCAATGTCTGAGCCCCACTGAAGCCCCTAGGACCCCCAGGCTTATCCAGATCCTCCCAGACCTCCCCTAATCCAAGGCCCTCCCATTTCCCCTGAAAGGCCAAGGGTCCCTCCTCAATCCTCTTCCTTCATTCTCCTCTCTCCAAGCTCAGACCTGGGAACCCCCACTCCATTCTCCTTCCAAGAGCACAGACTCTGGAACTCATTGGTCTGGATTCAGATCCTAGCTGTGCCACTTCCTAGCTGGGTAAATCACCCTGCCTCTCAGGGCCTCAGTTTCCCTGTCTGTAAACTGGGAGTCACAATACCATCTAGCCCATTGGGTTGACAGTCACAAAGATGAAACAAGTGATGCACGGAAAGTGCTCAGAAATTTCTCTGATTTCCTATCCTCCCTTCATCAATATTCCTCTTCCCTCTGCCTCTCCTTCCCCCATAGCGGCATGTCGAGCAGGCTGCAGCCCAGAGCACGGCTTCTGTGAGCAGCCCGATGAATGTCGATGCCTGGAGGGCTGGACTGGGCCCCTCTGCACAATCCCTGTCTCCACCAGCAGCTGCCTCAGCCCCAGGGGCCCATCCTCTGCTACCACTGGATGCCTCGTACCCGGGCCTGGGCCCTGTGATGGGAATCCGTGTGCCAACGGAGGCAGCTGTAGTGTCAGTATCACACACACCCCCACCCCCCGATCCTGGGTAATACTTTTCCCAGGGAGTCCCCTGTCTGGGGCTCCATGAGACAACAGCCTTGGCGGGGGGGGGGGCGGCTGGGACAGCTATCAGGGAGGGCTTCCTGGAGGTGTCCAGCCTGCATCTGGGGCCTTGAAGTAGGATGACATGTTGGGGAAAGCAGCCCCAGTGGGTGGCACCTAAAGGTGTAGATGTGGGAATGATGAGGGGTCCTATCGGGCCACAAACTGCCCCGCCTATGGGGTAGAGAACAAGTCAGAGCTCAAGGTAGGGGTGGTGGGGCCGAGTGGGTTGAGGATTAGGGAAGGGCAGGCATCAGAGAAGGCTTCTGAAGATGGACCCGGGCTGGGGCTTTAAGCCCCATTTGGCAGACAGGAGGCGACTGGAGAAGCTAGACCGGACAAGTGGCCTGGGGGAAGCGAAGGTGTGGTGGTGGGAGTGAGCCTGGGATGAAGCAGAGCCTGGTGTGGGCCACCTGGACACTGCCACCACGGGACAGTGAGAAACACTCAGCGTTCAAATTAGGGGGAGGGCCTGAGAAGGGGAGATCCAGGGAAGGCTCCATGGAGGAGGCGGGCTCAGAGCTAAGACCTGGAATTAGGCCTGGGCCATGAGGACAGCATCGGGGAGGGCAAACAGGGCAGGCAGCATTTGGCAGCAAAGGTGTAGAGGTGGGAACGGGATCTCTCCGGGCCTCCAGAGCCTCCCCTCTGTGGGGTTGGTTGTGCAGACCCAGAAATGTGGAACAGAGAGTTTGTCTCGGCCTCAGGGACTTCCTCGGTGAGGCCCCTACACCCTAGGAGGTGGGACTAGACCAGGAGCAGCCCCCCAGTGGTCAAGACTGAGGAAGGGGGGACTTCCCTGGCGGTCCAGTGGTTAAGACTCCGTGCTTTCACCGCAGGAGGCATGGGTTCAATCTCTGGTCAGGGAACTAAGATCCCTCATGCCGCACCGAGCAGCCAAAAAAAAAAAAAAAAGACTAAGGAGAGGGATGGGATTTCTAAGGAGATGCTGACCTTGCCTGTGCCTCTTGCCTGTGCCCAGGAGACCCCGGGGTCCTTCGAATGCACCTGTCCCCGTGGGTTCTACGGGTTGCGGTGTGAGGTGAGCGGGGTGACATGTGCGGATGGACCTTGCTTCAACGGCGGCTTGTGTGTGGGAGGTGCGGACCCTGACTCTGCCTACATCTGCCGTTGCCCGCCCGGTTTCCAAGGCTCCAATTGTGAGAAGAGGGTAGACCGGTGCAGCCTGCAGCCATGCCGGAATGGTGAGGTGGGGAGCACAGAGCGGTGAGGGTGGGGAGTGGGGGTCCCTGCATGGTCAATGGGCAAGAGCAGGGCTTGGCTCACACAGTCCCGGGTGGGGATCCTGACTTTGCCTCCTCTCGGTCTGCGGCTGGGCTCCCCTCTGCCCAGCCTCAGTTTGTTCTTCTGTAAAATGGGCGAGGTGACATTCCTATCTCATAACTATTTGTTGAGCATCTACTGTGTGCCAGGCCCTGTTCCGGGGATACAGTAGGGAATGAGATGAAAATCCCCACCCTCACAGAGCTGATGGAGCAGAGAGACAATAAAGATCAATAAGTAAATATAGGAGGTTTTGTGGTGATAAAAACTAAGAAGAGGGAATCCCCTGGTGGTTAGGACTCTGTGGTTCCACTGCAGGGGGCATGGGTTCAATCCCTGGTCGGGGAGCTAAGATCCCAAAAGCCGTGAGGTGCCGCCAAAAATAAAACAAACAAACAAACAAACAAAAAAAAAGAAGGGGGATGAGAAGTAGTGTGTATGGGGTGGCAGGTTGACATTTTAGCTAGAGTGGGTAAGGAAGACCATGCTGCAGGTAGGGAGGCAGCCGTGTGGGGATCTGAGGGAAAAGTATGTTCCAGGCAGAGGGATGAACAAGTGCAAAGACCCTGAGGTAGGAATATGCCTGGTGTGTTCAGCATCGCAGGGAAGCCAGTGTGGTTGGAGCAGAGGAAGTGAGGGTAGGCTGGTGAGAGATGAGGTCAGGGAGGTGACTGGGACAGATCCTGTAGGGCTTCATGGGTTATGGGGAGGATTCTGGTGTTACCCTGAGATGGAGCCAGAGGAGGGTTGGGATGGAGGAAGAATCGGATGGCTTTCTGGAGGAGGGGACACCTGAGCACAGACCTGGAGGATGAGCTCGAGAAGAGAACAGGTGAAAAGAATAAGAGAAAAGGAGGAAGGGAAAAGGGAGAAGAAGGCATGGGCAAAGGCCAGATGGTTCAAACCCGTCGTTCCAGAACTGTTGAAACTATTTCAGTACGGTTAAAGCCGAGAGAAAAAGAGAGAGAGACCCAGAGAATCAAAGAGGTGTGAGGCCGAGTTAATCCAAGACTTCACCAGGGGGAAAAGAGGCGGGTCGGTTTTACAGGCAAACTCCCAGAGGCTGGCCCTAGAGTTAGACGGTAGAGGGGCGCCCAGAGAAAAAATGAGGGCGGGGATCACCGAGCTGAGAAGAAATCGCGGGCGGGCTTCGAGCGGCGGGCCTGGGGTACTCCCCTCAATCGGGCCGCGCCCCTGACGCCCTCTTCCCCACAGGCGGGCTCTGCCTGGATCTGGGCCATGCCCTGCGCTGCCGCTGCCGCGCGGGCTTCGCGGGGCCACGCTGCGAACACGACCTGGATGACTGCGCCAGCCGCGCCTGCGCCAACGGCGGCACCTGCCTGGAGGGCGGCGGCGCGCGCCGCTGCTCCTGCGCGCTGGGCTTCGGCGGCCGCGACTGCCGCGAGCGCGCCGACCCATGCGCCGCGCGCCCCTGCGCCCACGGCGGGGGCTGCTACGCGCATTTCTCCGGTCTCGTCTGCGCCTGCGCGCCCGGCTACATGGGCGCGCGGTGCGAGTTCCCGGTTCACCCCGACGGCGCAGGCGCGTTGCCCGTGGCCCCGCCGGGTCTGAGGCCGGGGGACCCGCAGCGTTTCCTTTTGCCACCGGCTTTGGGACTGCTGGTGGCCGCGGGCTTGGCCGGCTCTGCGCTCTTGCTGGTCCACGTGCGACGCCGTGGCCCTGGCCGGGATACTGGGTCTCGCTTGCTGGCGGGGACACCGGAGCCATCGGTCCACGCGCTCCCTGATGCACTCAACAACATGAGGACGCGGGAAGGTGCCGGGGATGGCCCGAGGTGAGGGGCTTGGCCGCAGACGTAAGCCTTGTTGTCCCTCTCGGCTTCTTGCATCAATCTCCGTAGTGCAATTGGCCTGATTCCTTGATGGGCCTTCCTTGATTGGTCCCTTTCTCTTATCCCAGCTCCAACCTTTTTCTGGTTGGGTCGTTTCACAATTCCTCTGGTTGACTTTGGGTTCCCTTCCTTGGTGGGTGGGAAAACAAGATATGAGAATTTAAAGTGTCTGGATCTTACTCTTTTCCTCCCGCAGCCCGTCCTCAGATTGGAATCGCCCTGAAGATGGAGACGCTCGTTCGGTTTACGTCATATCTGCTCCTTGTATCTATGCTCGGGAGGTAGTTACCCACCTTTCCCCACCCTGCGCACGTTGGGCATGATGGGCAGAGGCAGCTCCTGCTTTTCCTGTAGCTCTCCTTTATCTGTAAAATGAAGAGGGTAGTGTCTCTGGAAGATCCTCTGCCCATTTTTCAGTTTTGACTTAATTTAGTTCTATCTTGCATGCCTTTTGCTATCGTTTTGAGCTACTTGGCATCTTCTCTTTGGATGACCTTTGGGCCTCAAGAGGTCACAGTGGGGAGCCTCAGCCAGAGATTCTCCACTGATTTCCACTCACTGGGGAGAGGGAGGGGAGGTAGAGGGTCAGACCTTTCTAATGTTTTCTACTTTGTTTCTAGGCCTGAGCTGCCCCTTCTCCATCAGCACCTGGGGACAGAACCTGGATATTTTTGTATTCTCTGCTTCAGACACTTTGGAGTTCAAGCTGGAAGGGGTGAAGGGGGGGTTTTGCCATTGGAAGTTGTACATAATGGTTATTTATATCCTATCTCTTTTTCTCTCCCCATCTCTCCAGAGACATCTATAAAGGCTCTTAGTTTGATCAGCTTTGACTCATCAAGTTGAGTGCTTTGTATGTGGTTTTGGGGCTGAGGGGAGAGATTTTGTCTCCCGAGAAGAATAATAGTCAGGACTCTACTGCAGGGGTCAGAAACAACTCAAAGTAGTTTAAATAAACAAGAGAATTTATTAGTTTATAAAAGTGAAAATCCTGTGGCAGGTGGTAGCTTTAGCAGGGCTGGATTCAGGGGCTCAGTGTTTTCCTCCAGTTGTCTCTAGGACGACTTCATATGTAGACAGGCTTTCATTGGCCCTGGCTTGTCACATGGCCTTGCTCAAACTAGGGGCCAGGCAGTATGGCTTATTTTGATTGGCCAGGCTTGGCCGTCCGTCTAGTGCGTGACAGGGATTAAGGTCAGCCTGTCCAAACCACATGGAATATGTGGGCAAAGGGGTGTCCCTTTCTGTATCAAAAATCAGCATTTGTTGCTAGATATAAGTACTGTACGTGGCAGGCAAACGGACAGAACCAGTCAGTGAGAGCAGAAAGTAACTATTTTACAGGGGAATGGGAGGCTCAGAGAGTGGAGTAACCGCTGCAGCTCCTTCCTGATGAGATGGAACAAATCTAGGTAAGATCTAGCAGAGAGGGGGGACCTTCCTAAATTTGGGGACTGTCCTAAGACAGTTCATCACACATCTAATACTGCTTCTACCACTGAAAATATAAAAAGCCTGCATCAGCCAATTTCTGCCAATCCTCCTTCCCCATATTTTCTAGTGGGGAGTAGGCTGGGACAGTGCCCAAGCACTTTTGGAAATGAGCAAAATCATAGGAACTGAAGATGAGAGAACAGAGAAAAGTAACAAATGGAATATAGCAACAAATGAACAAATGAAGGAGTCCTTTTATTAGAACATCAGCCAAGGGATCCACATGTTCTTTTAATTCAGTCAACGATACCATATATTGAATAAATACTTATACATACAAATTCTCCTTTCAAGTTTCACTATATTGAATTTCTGTGTCATGAGATTTAACTGTACCATTAAGGAATATGGACATTGAAACAAAAGCATACTATCAAATGATATTTAAATTGAGATTAAAGGCAGACATCAGCACCAGCCCATTGTTCCTTCAAAGACAACGCGATATTCAGAGGCCGAGTCTTTGCTGCCTTGAACAAAGTATACCACCTGCCGAGAGAGCAGAACTCAATTTAAAAGCAAAGATGGGAAACTGTGTTACACTCATCATGTATTTTTTTAAAAATTTATTTTTAGCTGCGTTGGGTCCTCGTTGCTGCGTGTGGGCTTTCTCTAGTTGTGGTGAGCATGGGCTACTCTTCATTGCGGTGCACGGGCTTCTCATTGCGGTGGCTTCTCTCGTTGCAGAGCAGGGCTGTAGGTGCGCAGGCTTCAGTAGTTGCAGCATGTGGGCTCAGTAGTTGCGGCATGTGGGCTCAGTAGTTGTGGCACACGGGCTTAGTCGCTCTGTGGCATGTGGGATCTTCCCGGACCAGGGATCGAACTCGTGTTCCCTGCATTGGCAGGTGGATTCTTAACCACTGCGCCACCAGGGAAGTCCCTTCATCGTGTATTTTTGATCAGTGACTGCATGCAAGCTGAAGGCAGCAGCTGAATCCCATGGATTCCCCCCTTTGATGTACTTCTGGTGTCAGGGATGCCTCACCTATCTCAGAGTCTTGGCACCATCACTGTACATGTCGGTGAGTCATCACAGGAGCAGTACTGGCTGGATTATCAAAGAATGATGACCAGAGTCCTCTGATTCACCACCACAAGGGAAGAGTCCCACACCCAAGTCTGGAGGCCCTTTAAAGTGCAGGCTCTGTTCTATCACTTTGCCTCATAGGCTGCTGCAGGCTCAGCCTAAGGTCGTAGCCTCTGGGGCAAGGAAGACTATCTGAGATGATCAGAGCTTGCAGGGAAGAGAAAGTTATTCTGGTCCAAATCCTTCACTTTAAAGGTGAAAGGAAGCAGGGCCCCAGAGGAGTAAGGTGGAAGGCATTGCACACCAAGGAGAAACTTGTCATTTTTTTTCTCTTTTGACAGAGCTTTAAATCTTTAAATCAGGCATACACTTATTGCATTTAGCACAATGGCAGCAGCAAATAAAGCAACCTAAATGATCACTCCAAAAAAGCACAAACCAAGACAAAAAACCAAAAAGCCTACAAATGCACAGAAATCAGACTGCTTTGGTTCAGACCTTGGTTCTGCCATGTATTCAGACAAGTCACTTTACCTCTCGGTGCCTTAATTTCCTTATCTGTAAAATGAAGCGTAGTAGAATCTGCTTCACAAGTTTGTATTAAATGAGTTAACAAGTACAAAGCATTTTACAACAGAGGCTGGCATGCAATAGATGCTCAGTAAATATTACTTCTCAATATTATGCTATAAGAGGAAAGCCCATTTGAAGTTCATTTCACAGAGGGGCAAAGTGAAGCCCAGAGAGGGGTAGACGCTTGCCTAGCATCGCACAGAAAATTCAGTGTCTTTCTTGATCTTCCTGGTTTCGGGGACCCAGGCCCAAGGTTTAGCACAGGATGGGCTCTCAGGGGTTGGGAAGCACAGTGGACTTCGGTTTGAAACCCTTCCATGAATCTGAATAAGGTCTGTACCTGACCTAATAGTATTGGACTGGACTTCCCTGGTGGTCCAGCAGTTAAGAATCCACTTGTCAGTGCAGGGGACATGGGTTTGATCCCTGGTCCGAGAAGATCCCACATGCCTTAGGGCAACTAAGCCTGTGTGCCACAACTACTGAGCCACACACTGCAACTAGAGAAAGCCCGCGCGCAGCAATGAAGACCCAACACAGCCAAAAATAAATAAATAAATTGAGAAGTTAAAAAATATGTTTATTAATTGATTATAAAATAAAATCTGCCTTTTCAAGGAGAAAAGTCCTTTCCAGAGGTTTAGCAGATATGCTCTTAAATCTGATTGGCCATACTGGGGTCAAATGTCCATCTAAGGCCAATCAGTCCCTAGCAAATAGGAATGGATTGCCAAGCTCAGAGCAGCAATTCTCAAATTGTTTGGTCTCAGGCCCACCTACACTTGTAAAAGTTATTGATCGTCCCAAACAGCTTTTGTTTATGTGTATTCATCTACTGTTATTCATATCTTAGGAATTAAAACTGAGAAATCCTAAAACCAATTTAAAACAATAAGCCCATTACATGTTAACATAAATAATATTTTTTATGAAAAGATAATCATTTCCCCAAAAAAATAATTCAGTGAGAAAAGTGACATTGTTTTACATTTTTTGCAAATCTTGGAGCATTTAGTCCCTTTATATTTAAGGTAATTAATTATTTTTATTTTTATTTTTTTGCCGTACGCGGGCCTCTCACTGTTGTGGCCTCTCCCGTTGCGGAGCACCGGCTCCGGACGCGCAGGCTCAGCGGCCATGGCTCACGGGCGCAGCCGCTCCGCGGCATGTGGGATCTTCCTGGGCCGGGGCACGAACCCGTGTCCCCTGCATCGGCAGGCGGACTCTCAACCACTGTGCCACCAGGGAAGCCCTTAAGGTAATTATTGATATGTATTTTTTTTTCTGCACCATGAGGCTTATGGGATTTTTAGTTCCCCGACCAGGGATCGAACCTGGGCCCTTGGAAGTGAGAGCGTGGAGTCCTAACCACTGGACTGCCAGGGAATTCCTGATATGTATGTTCTTATTGCCATTTTGTTAATTGCTTTGGATTTGTTTTAGTAGGTCTTTTTTTCCCCCTTTCTTTTGTTCTCTTCTTTTGTGATTTGATGACTATCTCTAGTGTTAGGTTTGGATTCCTTTTTCTTTTCTTTTCTTTTTTTTTTTTTTGCGGTACACGGGCCTCTCACTGTTGTGACCTCTCCCGTTGCGGAGCACAGGCTCCGGACACGCAGGCTCAGCGGCCATGGCCCACGGGCCCAGCTGCTCCGCGGCATGTGGGATCTTCCCGGACTGGGGCACGAACCCGTGTCCCCTGCATCGGCAGGCGGACTCTCAACCACTGCGTCACCAGGGAAGCCCTACTGTGTTGTTTTTTTTTTTTTTAAATATGTAATTAATTAATTTTTGGCTGCACTGGGTCTTCACTGCTGCACGCGGGCTTTCTCTAGCTGCGGCGAGCGGGGGCTACTCTTCGTTGTGGTGCACGGGCTCTAGGCGCGCAGGCTTCAGTAGTTGTGGTGCACGGGCTTAGTTGCTCCGCGGCATGCGGGACCCTCCCAGACCAGGGCTGGAACCCGTGTGCCCTGCACCGGCAGGCGGATTCCCAACCACTGTGCCACCAGGGAAGTCCCACAATTACTGGTTTTTGACATCATATTTTACATCTAATTGTTTTGTGTATTCCTTAACTGCTTATTGTGGATACAGATTGTGGATACAGATTTTACTACTTTTGTCTTTTAACCTCCCTACTAGCTTTGTGTGTGGATGATTTCCCACCTTTGCTGTATGTTTGACTTCGCCAGTGAGCCTTTTCTTTCCGTAGTATTCTTTTTTCTAGTTGTGGCCTTGTTTTTTTTTTTCCGCTTAGAGAAGTTCCTTTAACATTTGTTGTGAAGCTGGTTTGATGGTGCTGAATTCTTTTAGCTTTTGCCTGTCTGTAAAGCTTTTGATTTCTCCATCAAATCTGAATGTGAGCCTTGCTGGGTTTCCTCATTTAAAAAATCTTATTTCTCTTTCCTCTTCTACTTGTATCACAGGGTTCTATCTTCAAGCTTGCTAATTCTCTTTTCCATATAGTGTGCTCTATTTCCAATGCTTTCTAATGCATTCTTCATCTCGTTTATTTTGCTCTTCTGCTCCAGAATTTCTGTTTGATTCTTCTTTAGAGTTTCAATCTCTTTGGTAAAGTATTTCTTCTGTACATTAATTTTATTCCTGGGCTTACTGAACTACCTTTCTGAGTTTTCTTGTAGCTCCTTGAGTTTCTTCATAGAGCTATTTTAAATTCTCCATCAGTGAGATCTCAGTAGTCTGCGACTTGAAGTTTGGTTTCTGGAGAATTGTCATTTTCTTTCGTGTTACAGTGTTACCGTGGTTCTTCTTGATGAGTTGCTCCTCTGCCCATGCATCTGAAGTAGGGGACACCTTTCTGCTTGATGCTAACGATTTAACAGATTAGAAACCGAGGCGTTTCAGGGAGTTCCCTGGCGGTGCAATGGTTAGCACTCGGCGCTTTCACTTCCATAGCCCCGGTTCAGTCCCTGGCAAGCCAAGGGCCACGGCCAAAAAGAAA